>NW_006408531.1:13772263-13772999 GCF_000296735.1 Chrysochloris asiatica
GCCCTCCTCTCCTTGCTGTTAGGTGCTTTCTAGTCAATTCCAACCCATAGCGACCCTGTATAGGGTCTCCAAGGAGCGACTGGCAGGCATGAACCACCGACCCTGCAGCTCAAAAGGCCCTGCAGTGTGTCACCTCAGCCCACAGTGCTGTGCTGGACTCCTCTCAAACCAGTGAAAACAAAAAAGCAGACCACATACGACACGCATCCACGTCTCCCACACAGGGCCTCCAAGGAGCAGCCCGTGAGCTTGAACCAACAACCCTGCAGACCAAAAGGCCCTGCAGTGGCACTCCAATCCCCAGCGCTACAATGGGACGCCTCTCAAACCAGTGAATGTAAGCCAACCAAATAGGACACACACCCATGTCTGCTGTATAAGGTTTCCGATGAGTGGCTGGTGAGCATGAACCACTGGTTTTGTGCCACCGGCCTTGTCATTCAAAAGAATTTGCAGTACAGCATCTCAACCCATAGCTCTACGCTGGGCTTCCTCTGAAACCAGTGAAGAAAGGCAGACCAAATCCGCGCCTCAGCCTGGCCTGGGTGCGTAAGCTCCTGGCAGAGGAAAGCACCAGCAGTGGGGGCGGGTCCCAGCCACTCGGCTAAGCCCCCACCTCCACTCACCCAGATGTATGTGGGCAAACCGTGAGCGCACCCACTCCCAACACCAAAGAAAAAAAACAAGATCGGAACCACCCAAAATCAGCAAAGCACACTGTGCACCTTTTTTTTTT
>NW_006408531.1:13773099-13795769 GCF_000296735.1 Chrysochloris asiatica
GCTTAATATAAGTATGTTTTTAAAGTCCTAACTCCTTTCAGTCACTTCAGCCCTCCTCTCCTTGCTGTTAGGTGCTTTCTAGTCAATTCCAACCCGTAGCGACCCTGTATAGGGTCTCCAAGGAGCGGCTGGCAGGCATGAACCACCGACCCTGCAGCTCAAAAGGCCCTGCAGTGCGTCACCTCAGCCCACAGTGCTGTGCTGGACTCCTCTCAAACCAGTGAAAACAAAAAAGCAGACCACATACAACACGCATCCACGTCTCCCACACAGGGCCTCCAAGGAGCGGCCCGTGAGCTTGAACCAACGACCCTGCAGACCAAAAGGCCCTGCAGTGGCACTCCAATCCCCAGCGCTACAATGGGACGCCTCTCAAACCAGTGAATGTAAGCCAACCAAATAAGACACACACCCATGTCTGCTGTATAAGGTTTCCGATGAGTGGCTGGTGAGCATGAACCACTGGTTTTGTGCCACCGGCCTTGTCGTTCAAAAGAATTTGCAGTACAGCATCTCAACCCATAGCTCTACGCTGGGCTTCCTCTGAAACCAGTGAAGAAAGACAGACCAAATCCGCGCCTCAGCCTGGCCTGGGTGCGTAAGCTCCTGGCAGAGGAAAGCACCAGCAGTGGGGGCGGGTCCCAGCCACACGGCTAAGCCCCCACCTCCACTCACCCAGATGTATGTGGGCAAACCGTGAGCGCACCCACTCCCAACACCAAAGAAAAAAAAACAAGATCGGAACCACCCAAAATCAGCAAAGCACACTGTGTACCTTTTTTTTTCCCCCCCTAAATGTTCCTGCGGAGCATTTCTGCGGTGTCTCTGCAGCCCCTATTTCGTCCAGCCACTCTGTCTAGCCCAGGATGTGCGCCCAGGCCTCCGAGCCTGGCCGGCGGACTCAAGGGTACGAGACCTCCCGCCTCCGCTCCAAATTCCACAGGCTACAAGCCTCCAAACCTCCAAACCAATCCTATCTCTGTGGGTCCGAATCCCGGAGCTCTGTCTTGCCTCCTTTCTGCCTGGAATTCCAAGCCACTTTTGACGGAGACCTTCACTATGCCTTCACCCTAGCCACCAGCAAGCCCTGCCCTCCCTGCTTCTTCAGTTAGTCTGTAATGTTCTTACTCTGTTTTAGGCCCCTCTGAGTTTTGCTACTTGTTGAAATGCTGTGGGGTGGATTATCAAATGTTGTCTTTTTTAAATTTATTTTCATGAGAAATAGATTATCCTTGTTTTCTTTTATAAGAAAGTAGGATACTTTCTTTTTGTCATTTTCTAAGTTTTTGGTAGTTTTTTCCAATTCTTCATCATTTCTCTACAAATGAATCCTCCAGGATACACTTTTGCTTATAGAGCAGTTATGTGCACATATTAGTTTACTTAATCTTCTTTTCACTGGTTTCTCTCTAATTGCTGATTTTTTTTATAGACTTTACTAAAACCAATTTCAGCCTCAAAGCTCTGATCTTGCAGGAGCATGCATCTAAATTTTGTTTCTATATCTAATGAAGGGTTGTTTCCATTATCTATTGGTGTGTAACAAACTCAATGGTGTAAAACATTTGTTTTATAATTTCTCACAATTCTAGCAGTTGACTGGGGCTGAGCAGGATGTTTTTTCTGTTGGTCTTAACCAAGGTCTCTCCTGCAGCTATCGTCAATGATGTTTGGGACTGGAGTGTCCACAATGACTTCATTATGGCCCGTTGGTTGAAAGGCTGAGCCCAACTGGGACAGTGAGCCTCTCCTCCATGTGGCCTGCTCACCTTGTCTTTCCAGCAAAATAGTCCAACTCCTTACATGGCAGATCAGAGCCTCCAAAAGGGCAGATGTGGAAACTACCAGACCTTCTTAAGGCTAAGTCTCAGAGGAATTTCTGCCACATTCTGTTGGTTAAAGTGAGTCACGGGGTCAGCTCAGGTCCAGTGTGAGAGGGAATATACAAGAGTGTGAATTACCAGAAGGCATGATTCATTGGAGTCCATTAACGGAAACTAGCTACCACAGGGATTATGTTTTCCTTTTACTCCACTAAGACATCACTTCTCTACTCCTTTTTTAGTTACCTGTGTCTCTGGTGGCTTACTTAAACCTACAAATGTTACCTTCTCATCCATAAACATGAAGAATGTCCTACAATGGAATCCACCGGAAGGCCTAACAGGATTTGCCGTTAGCTATACTGTGCAGTACTTCATGTAAGTTAAGTTGGTTCTTTTCCCTTTGTCTAATTTATAAACACAAGACTTAGATACCTGTTGGGTTTAAATATGTGTTTGGTTTTTAGAAAAAGAAAGAAAAGTTTTACATAGTCCATGTTAAATTTTCATATCATGTGAGATTGTTAGGAAAAGCATTTCTTTGCGGAGAAAAAAGTACTGAACACTCAGACAAGAACTTATTTAAGTAGAGAAAAGTCCATAAAAACATGCCATGGATAAGCAAACAAGCTCACTCATCATCGCTAAAACTTCTAAACTCACTGGAATTTCAGACATCCTTTGACTCAGTGAAAGAATGCAGAATTCTATGCAGCACATTCTTCCTTTTAAAGGTAACAGTGAATGGCAATTTTCACTCATCACCTTTCTCTCAAAACTCACTGCAAGCAAGAGAGAACGCAAAGCAGATAAACAGTGTCCATCTTCAAAGAAACAAAGGAAATGGCCACCCCGCTAAACCCTGACTGTAAGCATATATTCCAGATCTTGTGGGATCTGTAGGAAACCCACCACAGAAGATCAACACGAATATATGCCTCCTAGAGCTTCAACAGTAGAAATAAGACACCAGTAGGAGTGAGTAGACACTTCACAAGTAAGTAAGGGAGGACACACATACCCAACAGACTAAGGATGTGGAAATTGTGGGATTGTCTGCCACCAGAAATTTAAAAACTGTCCCCATGGAGTACCACAGAATGTCAGAGAAAGAGGAGCTAAAAGAGAAAGCAGGATTCAGTGACGTATCCATTGTAGGTGCACAGGCACAGCCCAGGGAGAAGGCTCCAGTGAGATGGGAGAAGGAAGGAAAGTGTGTGACCGTGACAAGGAGGCAGCCTGAAAGCTGATGGATGTGTTGTGAGCCACACCAGCCTCCTGCAGCCCCCAAACCCTAAGGCAGGCAAGCTTCCAGCAAAGGGAGTAGTGGTAGTCAGTGAGAAGGTGTTAACAAATGAAAAGTGTGGCGATCAAGTGCTCAGTACTTCAACACTACTCCTATACCCAAGGAGCTCTAGGAACACAGTGGTTACAAGTCAGGCTGCTAGTCTCACTGACAGCAATTGAAACTACTGTGAGAGAAAGATGAGTCTTTCTGCTCCCGCACAGATTTACAGCCTAGGACACCCTACACAGAGTTGTTATGAGTTGGAACCAACTCCACAGCAGACAATCACCACCAACAACACTCCTTTACCCATTCATCTACTATTCAACAGACGGCTGGCCTCATTCAAAGAATAGTAATCCCAAAGAAGCCAGCCCAGCATTTATCTATAACTGCTGAAAGGGAAAAAATAGTAAAAAGCACTAGCAAAAGTTCCTGAAAAACTAGCCCATGGAAATAGAGAAAAATTTAGGCACATAGTTTTTCATAGTTTTAGAGTCTATAAACATTATCTCTCTAAAGGTCAGGCTCAAAGATAGCTTCTGGGATGACAGGAAGAACAGAGCTTGGGAAAAATATGCCCTACAGATGAAAAATCTATTATAAGCCTCCAAAAAATAGAGTAAACATGACTGAAAATACAACTAGAGATGTGGTAGACAGAATAGGGAAAAAACAAAACTAACAATTATCCCAAAAAATAATTCTATAAGAGGAGAAAAGAAATAGAGTGGGGGGAAGACAGTTTAAAATACAATAGAAGAAACTCTTCTGTGATGATAATAATAGCTTGTATTTTTTGCATGCCTGCTATATGCTGGACATGGTTTTACAAACTTTACACAGATTACTTCAATCCTCACAGTAACCCTATAGGATAATTACTATTATTAACCCTAATTTACTCTGAGAATATATTGCAGCCTTTACCCAAGTTCATACACTTGATAATATCAAGCAGTTAATGAGAATATCTGAAACTACATCCATACATGCATGCTTTGCCTAGAAATTTTTAATTAAAACAG
Source organism: Chrysochloris asiatica (assembly GCF_000296735.1). NCBI lineage: Eukaryota > Metazoa > Chordata > Mammalia > Afrosoricida > Chrysochloridae > Chrysochloris > Chrysochloris asiatica. The sequence goes on from NW_006408531.1 coordinate 13,777,239, forward strand.
TATAAAGACATATCCTGGTAAAGTTATTGAATTTAAGGAAATGAAATAATTTTATGGTTATTTTAGCAAAAGAAGAATATAAGAGAGGGTGATTTCTGTCTAACAACATTCAGTAGTAGAAGACAGTGATATTGTAGCTTCTGAGGGGAAAACTAATGTAATCTTAGATCCATCAAATTCAAGAGACATGCATTTTCAAGCAGGTGCTCGGGGCTTCTCACTCTCCTGACACTTTTCAGGGTAGGGTACTGATGAAAATCAATATCCAGCTGTCAGCGCTGAGGATGATCCTGACTTAAAGATGTTAGTAAGTACAAGGTTGTGGCAGAATGACTGGTAAAATACACTGCCATTGTTTGCTGCCTCTCATTGAGTTGCTGCCAACCCTATGTACAGAACAAAACACTGCCCAGTGTTGCACCATCCATATGAACTTTGTTTTGAGTCCATTGTTGCAGCCACTGGGTCCATCCATATCCTGAGGGGTCTTCTTTTTTGCTGACCTCTAGCTCTGGTAGAGCAGTGGTTACGAATCGGGCTGCGAACCACAAGGTCATTAGTTTGAAACTACCAGCTGTTCCGTGGGAGAAAGATGAAGCTTTCTGCTCCCATGAAGATTTACCACCTCGGAAACCCTGTACAGGGTCACTATGGATCGGAACCAACTCCACGGCACATAACCACAACCACCACCACTACCAAGTATGAAGAATCCTAGTGTGGTGTTGTAGTACAAACATTGGACTACTAACCACAAAGTCAGTGGTTCAAACCCACCAGTCACTCCTCAGATACCCTCTATAGTGTTGCTATGTGTCAGAACCGACTCATTGACACTTAACTACAACCAAGCTTGATGTCCTTCTCCAGGGACTGGTCACTCCTGATAGCATACCCAAAATACCTGAGACGAAGTCTCCCCATCCTTTCTTCTTAGAAGTATCCTGGTTTTACTTCTTCCAAGATAAATCTTTTCATTCTTATGGCTCCATGGTATATTTAATATTCTTCACCCATACCATAATTCAACGCATTATTCTTTGGTCTTCTTTACTCATTGTCCAGCTTTTACATATGTTAAGGAGATTGAAAATACCATGATTTAAGTCAGGTGCACTTTAGTCTTCAAAGTGACATCTTTGCTTTTTAACTCTTTAAAGATACCTTTTGCAGCAGATTTGCTGAGTGTAATATGTTTTTAACTTCTTCAGTCTTCTTCCATGGGCATTGATGATGGCTCCAAATAAAATGAAATCCTTGAGAGCTTCTATCTTTTCTTTCTTTATCATGATCTTGCTTATTGTCCAGTTGTGAGAATTTTTGTTTTCGTTATGTTGAGGTGTAAGCTATACTGACAGCTATACTCTTTGATTCTCTTTGATTTCACTTTCAGAAAACAATGTTTTGTCATCTGCATATTGCAGTTTGTAGGTTGCTAATGAGTCTTCCTCCAACCCTGATGTGGCATTCTTCATATAGTCTAACTTCTCAGATTACTTGCACAGCATATAAATTGAATAACTGTGATGGAAGGAAACAACTCTGATGAACACCTTTCCTGACTTTAGACCACACAGTACCTCCTTGTTCTGTTCAAATGACTTCCTCTTGGTTTATGTACATATTCCCCATGAACACAAGTATTCTGGAATTCCCATTCTTTGTAATGTTTCCATAATTTATTAAAATAAACACAGTTAAATGGTTGGCATAGTCAACAAGACACAGGTAAACATCTTGCTGGTATTCTCTGCTTTCAGCCAGCATCCATCTAACATCAGCAGTGATGTCCTCATTCCAGGTCCTCTACTGAATCCAAGTTAATGCTGCAACCATTTTTAAATTGTCTTCAGCAAAAATTTACTTGTATGTGTTATTAATGATATTGCTAGATAATTTCTGCATTCTTTTGGATCACATTTCTTCAGACTAGGCACAAATATGGATCTCTTCCAGTTGTGTTGCAAGTAGCTGTTTTCCAAATGTATTGGTATAGATTAATGAATGTGCCCAGCATTGCATCCATTTGTTGAAAGAATTTAATTGGCATCCCATCAATTCCTGGAGCCTTGTGTTCCACCAACACCTTCAGTCCAGTTTAAACTTCTTCCTCCAATACCACCATTCTTTATCATATGCTACTCCTGAAATGTTTAAACATTGACCAGTTATTTTCATTACAGTAACTCAATATATTCCTTCCATCTTTTTTTGCTGCTTCTTCTGTTATTTAGTATTCTGTCCATAGAAACATTTAGTATTGCGCCTCAAGGCTTAAATTTCTTTAGTTCTTTCAACCTGAGAAATGCTGAACATGTTCTTCCCATTTGACTGTCTAACTCCAGTTCTTTGCACATTTAATTATAGCACTTTGCTTTGTCTTCTCAAACTGCCCTTTGAAATCTTATATTAAGTTTTTGGGGTTTTTTTACTTCGTTATTTCTTCCATTTACTTTAGCTATTCTATGTTCAAGAGCAAGTTTCAGAGTCTTCTCTGATATACATTTTAGTCTTTTTGTTTGTTTCTTTTCTTTTCTGTCTTTTAAATGACATTTTAGTTACTTCATGTATGCTATTCTTAATGTCATCCCACAACTCATCTTGTCTTCCGTTATTAGTGTTTAATGTGTATCACATCTTGAGAAGATTTCTAAATTAAGGTGTTATATAAGCACTAAACTGCTAACCACAGAGTTAATGGTTCAAACTCACCAGCTGCACCTCAGAAACCCTACTTAAACAAGGTTGCTATGATTCAGAACCAACTCGATGGCACTTAACAACAATTTGATCCAGGTTGTAATTTGCCTGGCCTGTCATTTTCTTTGGCTTTAACTTGAACTTGCATATGAGCATTGGATGGTCTCTTCCACAGTTGGCCTCTGACCTTGGTCTGACTGAGCTTCCATCATCTGTTTCCACAGACGTAGGTGATTCATTCCTGTGTACTTCATCCAATGGTGTCCACATTTATGTTGTTGAAATTAAAGGTATTTTCAATGAATGAATCATTTGTCTTTCAAAATTCAATGATGTAATCTCTAGGACAATTACTGTCACCAAGGCCATTTTCCAACAACTTCAGTGTATTCCAATCACCAGTGATTATCAATGCATCTTGATTGCATGTTTGATCAATATCAGACTGCAGAGGTTGGTAAAAACTTCAGTTTCTGTATCTTTGACATTAGTGATTGGTGGGAAAATTTGAATAGTAGTTACATTAACTGGTCTTCCTTGTAGAGGTATGGATATTAACCTATCAGTGGCTGCATTGTATTTTAGGATAGATCTCATAATGTTCTTTTTGATGTTGACTGTGACACCATTCTTCTTCAATTTGTCATTCCTGGCACAGTAGACCATAGGATTGTCCAATTTACAATGACCAATGCCAGTCAATTTCTGCTCACTAATACTTCGGGTATTTTTCTTCATGCTTTACATTTCAATTTTTGACAACTTCCAATTTCCCTAGATATATACATCCTACAGTCTACATTCCAGTTATTAATGAATGTTTGCTGTTGTCTCTTTTCATTTTAAATCATGTCACATTAGCAAATGAAGATCCTAAGAGCTTTCTCCATCCACATCATTAAGACAGACTTTGAAAGAGTCACCTCTTCCCCAGTCATATCTTGAGAGCCTTCCAACCTGAGGGACTTATCTTCTGGAACTAAATTACACAATGTTCTGCTACTGTTCATACGCTTTTCAGTGGCCAATTTTTTTAGCTGTCAATTGCCCGGTCCCACTCCCTAATCTGTCTCAGTTTGGAAGCTTGTTGACCCTGTGAGTATTTGAAATACCAGTGGAATAATTTCCAGTATCACAACAACATGAAAGCCACCACAGTATGACAAACTGACAGAAGAGAGGTGGATTGCATTGAATCCATCTAAATGCAGAACTAACACAAAGCAGTGAAGGAACTATGGTTATAGAGCTCCATGGAAATGTTTGCACTTAAATAATAGTAAATCTAACAAAATCAGAAAGTGGGGAAAAGTATAAGTGTATTCTTTTCATAGCATTAGATGTGATTGTAATGGAAATATTTCATTTTTTGATAACTAACCTCTCATTATTTTTGTAAACCATTTTCTAACTTAACGGATTGTTTAAGAACAGATATCTCTGTGGCAAAACATCAGAACTTCATAAATTTCTTTAATTTCAACTTTTAAAAGAATTAGACCTCTTTCCACTTAAATTTCCTTTTTAAAAAGTAAAATCAAACCAAGTTAAGCTCAAACCAAGCTAAATTTAAGCCACATATGTGATATAATCTCATTTTAGCCACATGTTTATCTATCTGATCATTGTATTTGCATTGAAGCATGAGCTTGGAATTGGATACCCACCCAGAATGGTACATCAAATCAGGTACATCAAATGTTTCAGGATTATGGGTTACAAAGTTGTTTGCTTTTATCTCTTGACTGAATTTTTCTAAGCATTTCAATTGTTTGATTGAAAAATCATGTCTGATAATTTATAAAAACAATGAAGTCATTTTTAACTTTTGAGGGAAAATCATTCTAATTACTAAACGCAGTGAAAGACTTCAGCTGCTGTTCACAATGACCTGCTACCTAGAACCTTACTCTGATTTCCTTGGCGTTTCTTGCTAGTCTTTGTTTTAGAGCAGAAGCTGTCAGTGTTGAAGGAAATGGCTCACAAGTATGCCCTCACCTCCTCTTACGTTGTTGTGTGCTGTTGGTAGGTGCCATAGAGTCGATTCTGCCTTACAGTCATCCCATGCACACCATCCTCACAACTGTTGTTACATTTGAGCCCATTAGGTGGAGCAAAAAGCTTGCTCTGTTTTTAGTGTTTCTGTGGTTCAGAAAGATTTTTTTTTTTTAATTTTTTTTTATGTTTCAAGGCCTAGTCAGCCTTGCTCTGTGAATGTAGATCATTTAGATTGTGCAACTTTTTAAAAAAAGAATATATTAAAAGAAGTTTGTTAGCGAGGTGTTCTTACATGTCTAAGCCTGTGGACACTGGGCAGGAATATGGGAGACAAGAGTTCCCTGCCAGAGCGCTCCCAGTTCATGTTTGCAGCCAGCCTGTCTTCGGCTCAGAGCCAGGACAGGAAACCAGCTGCACAACCTTGAAAGTTACATATTCTTTTGAGCAACTGTATTTTCAAGTAAAAGATATAATTTTAACAAATGTTTACATTATATCAGCAAATGACTTTAATGCAGAAGATAATACTGTTACACTGAGAGCACAAACTTTGGTGTCACAGAACCCTGAATCAAATCCCAGATAGGCCTTTTACTAGACATGTGAACTTGAGGTGGTCCTCTAATCCTTTTGAGTAAGCCTCAGTTTCCACAGCTGTAAAATAGAATGAAAATAATGGTCACCACCTTTTAGAGCTGTCATGATAATTACATGAGATGAAGCATGTCCTACTCATCTATCCCAGCGCAAAATAGGCACCTGGTAAATGTTTCCTGTTATTACTGAGAAACAGACACCACAGAGGCCCCAAATGATCCATGCACATAATTTCTAGAATATTTGCTGAATGATTTATGTCTACCAGCTTGTCAGACAGTCTCATTCATCAGCATGTATCATGGGATGCTGCTCTGGTTGCCCCTTGTAGAGTGAGGAAGTTTGAAGAGGTTTGAAAGTTAGACAAGCTACCGCAGTTTTTTCAAACTGCAAGTCAAGACCCCATTAATGGGCCATGAGATCAATTTCAAGGGACATAATTATCATCATTTTTAATGGAAAGGAATGGAATGGGGTGGGGTGCAACAGAGTAGAATAGGAAATAACCGAGTGCATGGCATGTAATAAAGCTTGGGAACTATAAACTTTTTTTGTTACAGTATGTTAGATACATGTATGTTCTTTGAGGTTTGTCACAATGTGAAATGTTTTCCTGTCTGTGGATCACAGTCAAAACAGCTTGAATGTCCCTGGGCAGTGGTGATCACTCGAACGGAGACGTTCATCCACAAGGTCTAACTACAGTTTTAATATTTTATCAGATAAAGTTCTTAACAAAACAGGAGAGATTTACTTTTAGGGTCTATGTCAGAAATTTTTTATATCTTTCGAAAAGGGAAGGCATCCCTAAGGTTTGGTGGTAATCTTGATAATGTTCACACTTCTTTCTTCTTGGGACACACTCTTCCATTAACTATTGTGATTTTCCATCTTAGCTGTTGTGTCTACTTCATACCCAACCTTTAAATCTTGATTAATCTGAAGTTTTAGCCTAGGTTTTGCTTTCTCTCCCTGGATTACTTTATTCATGCTTGTGCATTTAATAAGCAGTTGTCTGCCACTGAGTCTGAAACCTCTGCCTCCTGCAGACACCACTCCTGAGTGTCACTGCCTATGGGACAACTACTTTTGGATTTCTTCCATACTGCAAGCTCAACACGTCAAAACTAAACTCATTCTCTTTCCCTCCTCCAACCAACCCCATTTCCCAAACGTACTCTTCTTGTCATTCTTATCTTGATAAATGTATCACTTTTCTACCCATCTACCCAAACAGAAGCAGGAATTCTTAACACCTTCATTTTCCTAACCTCTTATCAGTATCAGCTGCCATTGAGTCCCTTCCGATGCATGGCGACCCCAGGTGTGTCAGAGGAGAACTGTGCTCTCCAGATTTTCAATGGTTAGTTTTTCAGAAGGAAATCATCAGGCTTTCCTACCAAGGTGCCTCTGGATGAATTCAAACTGCTGATCTTTTGGTTAGCAGCTGAGTGCATTAACCATTTGCACCACCAGGGACACCCCAGTCTCTTACAGTTTTTCAGTTACCAAGTTCTGTCTCCAAGTTATTTCTTTATTTTGCTAATTTTTATTAGTTCCAGTGCCACCGTCCTTATCCAAAACATCTATATCGTCTACTTGGAAAACTGCAATATTCTTTCTGCTGCTTCCCACGCTGCTGTTCCTAACCTCTATCCATTACATTCTGGCATTGCTACCTGAGTCAGCTTTCTAAAATGTGTCTCCGATCTTGTCCCTCAACACTCCTTCAAAATGCTTCATCTCCCTCATCATGACCCTCCTCCACCTCCACCCACCTCTTCAGACTCCATGCTCCACTTCGACTATCCCACCACACCAAAAACACTTCTATATCTCCCTAGTGACTGTCCTTCACCCAGGCTCTTCCTTCTTTGGAAACACTCATTTCTTTCTTTAATTCTTAAGACTTTCATCCTTTATGCCTCAACTTAAATCCCATTGTTTCTTGAAGGCCTTTACCTAACTGGGGCCTAAGTTTCCATATCATCTGCATTCTCCTACATCTGGGTTTCCCCTAGCCTAATCTTCATCACTTTTTTACATTTATTTGGTTTTTCATCTTCTCTGTTTAGCTGAGTTCCATGGCTGTTGTGTGTCTTTATGTTTCCAGACCCAAGGACATCAATGGCCACATGGTAGTGCTCAAGAAATGCTTGTACATTAATACTTCTTTGTCAAGAACCAATTTGTACTCAGCGCCCTGGTGCTGATTGTTATTCTCGTAAGTGCTATCCAGCCAGTTCTGACTCACAGTGACCCTGAATAGAGTTTCTGAGGAGTGACTGGTGGGTTTGAATTCTGGGCCTTCTGGTTCGCAGTCCAGTGCTGATTCTACATCATTTATGTGCATTATGTTTTCTCTCTGATCAGCTATCCTTACGTTAGATGACACTTGGATGTAATAGTTCCTTCTCTCATGTTATCAGTTTGATAGTATTGTGACAGAACATACACTTGGGATGAAAGATTCCACCACTCTTCGTAGCCCTGAACAGCAGCTAGCTCACTTACTTTTATTTTCCAGAGAATGGATAATGGGGTTAATAACACCCACCCCCAAGAGCTTGTTGTGAGGGTTGTGACTGATACTTAAAGTATCAGACAAGTAGGCATCACTCAACAAGTGGAAGGGGATGCTGCTGCTGATGTTGTTACTAGTGAACTGAATTCCCTTCATGGTGGAATGAATTACAGTTACTTGGAAGAGCCTTTGGATATTTTTTCTCTATATCTTTGGCCTAAGAAGAGCCTAGGCTAAAAGCCATGGAGAAAATTCTTTAACTTGATTACATTTCATGATAAGCTTCAATAGACAGATTTGTACCAATCACTTAAATATTAGTCAAAATAAAAGCATTCAAATAAAGTTCTCGAGTTCTCTGTTGTACAGACTCTATATTCTAGCACCATCTCTTCCACTGGTTCATTACAGGCCTCTTAAAACTCTGTATACTTCAGACTCTTCACTTGACAAGGACTAGAGATACTCCTCCTCCCTATTTGTTATGGGTGCTGTGTCTCCAACAAAGGAAAGAAATCATAGATATGAGCAACCAAGTCAATACCATCATCACTCTAATTATTAAAAATGTAGATTTGGGTGTATACTTCAGTCTAGTGAACTTTTCCCCAGAACACTTGAATTTTAAATTGTATACGAATTCCAAAGTAAATTGTCTTTAAAGAAAAAAGAGATGAACTTTTCTTAAAACAACCCATCACACTGACCTTAATATTCATGATGGACTAGAAGCTGATCTAAAGAATTACCAGAAGAATTAATCACACAAAATGTAAACTCTTTAAGGCATAATAACAAAATAGATGCTTTCAAAATGTCCTGTGCACATTGTAACTCACAGAAAAGGAAGGTGATTACAGAAACTCTGACTCATGTTCCTGACAGCTAATGAAAAAAAATTGCCAGCAGCAAAAATGCATTAAAAAAAATAAAATCTCAGTGACTGGCATTTTTGTTTTTCTGAAGAGAAGCTCTTACTCTCCATTCAGTTTTAGATAATGACTGTTTAAAATTATAAATCATAGGGGGCACTTCATTATTAATTCAGTGTTCTTCTGAGCAGATACGGACAGAAGAAATGGCTGGAAGCGTCCGAGTGCAGGAAAATCAATAGGACGTACTGTGATCTCTCAGCTGAAACCTCTGACTATGAACAACAATATTATGGCAAAGTTAAGGCCATTTGGAAAACAAATTGTTCCAAATGGACAGAAACTAGACGATTCTACCCATATTTAGAAAGTAAGTAAAACCATTGTCTGTTATGCATGTGTTGTTGTTGTTAAGTGCCATTGAGTCAATTCCGACTCATGGTAATGCTGTATAGGGTTCTGAGGAGAAGCTGGTAGGTTTGAACTGCCAGACCTTGTGGTTCGCAGTCTGGTGCTGATCCTACAGCACCACACAAGGAGTCTGCCTGTGTTATTATGAAGTCAATCTGACCTCCTAGTTTAATAGCTCCAGCCCCTAAACAGCCTCACCCAGAAGCCATTGCTGGCTCCATTTGGCACTAGTTGGCCAATTGGCCAGGTAAGGGCACCTCATCTCTCAAAGTCTAAGTCTTATCCTTAGAATGACCTCTCCCAGTCCCCAAATTGCTGCTGCTGCTGCTGTTAAATGCTAGTGTGTTGGTCCCATTTCATAATGACCCAGTATAGGGTTTCCAAGGATCAGCTGATGCATTTGAACCACCAACCTTGTAGCTGGCAGTACAGAGCTTATCCCTACAGTACCACACCAAGACCCAAAAATTGATATTAGATTCCTATAATAAATAAAATTTGATTTTGTATTATGACTTAGCAGAGTTATGTAATTTGAGGAACAATTATAATAGATTATTTAAATGTTGTAGGTTTCACTGATATGTGTCCATAAGACTGATGAAAGATTGTCCTGATCATCAAACTAAGTCTCTTCTTGTTATAAACACAGCAGTGCAATGATGCAGTTTCTAGAATTCAGGCAGTGGCTTTCTGGTGTTGGCTGTTTGAATGTTGCCATCCCCGGATCTGTGGTTGACCCAGGCTTGGAGGGCCGCCTCAGAGCCATCCCAATGGCCTTCCCAGGTACTCCAGGGGCCTGGAGCTGTTCCCTGCTGTCCTTCCAGATCAGATGGCAGCAGATGATTGAGCAGATAACAACCCTGATGCCAAACCCAGTCCCCTTCCCTCCTTTCCTGTTGTCTACTGCCCAAGAGCTAAGAAAGCATTTTACATTTTTAAATAGCTAGAATAAATAAATAAATATATAAATTCTGTTTATATGTGTGTATATATATTTATATGGAGTCCTGGTATGGCACTGTGGACTAATGCATCAGACAGCAATGTCACTTTGAACCACTAGGTTGGTGGTTCAGGCTCACAAGCTGCCCCTTGGAAACCCTATGCAGGGTCACTATTGGCCGGAACTGACTCAACGGCACTTAACAACAACAACAACAACAAATATATTTATACAATTATATATATGCAATGAATAAAATAGTATTCAGTCATAGAAAGCAATGAAGTACTGGTACAGGGTATAGTCTAAATGAACACTGAAAGTATTACGCCTAGTGACAGAGGGCAGACACAAAAGGCCACTTAGTACATGATTTCACTGATATGAAATGTTCTGAATAAATTAATCCACAGAGATTGAAAACAGATTGGTGATTACGAAGGACTGAGAGTAGTGGGAATGGGGAAGAGCTGCTTCATGAGTTTGGGGTTTTCTTCTGGGGTAATGAAAATGTTTTGGAATTAGGTAAAAGTTGTTGTTGTTGTGTGCTGATGAGTTGGTTCCAACCCATAGCGACCCTGTATAGGGTTTCTGAGGAGCAACTGGTGAGCTTGAACCCCCAACCTTGCAGTTCAAACAACTTTGCAGTGCAGCACATTAACCCACAGTGCCACACCAGGATTCCTAGGTAAAAGTAGTGGTTGTGTAATAGTGTGACTGTATTAAATACCACTGAATCATTCATTTCAGACTGGTTCCTTTTATGTCACATTCATTTCACATCCATTTTTAAAAAGCTAAAAGACTATTTTATAACACATGAGAATTATATGTAATTCAGATTTCAGTGTTTACAAATAAAGTGTTATTGGAAGACAGCTACACTCATTCATTTACGTTTTCTATGACCACTTCTGCACTAAAAGCAGAGTTGAATAGTGATGGAAATCATGTGACCTGCAAACTCTAAACTGTTGACTGTCTGACCCCTTATGGTAAAAATCTGTTGACTTCTGTTCTACATCGTTCCAATCACATCTCTGAAAAGCTTTAAAAAAGACTTTTAAAAAAACAACTGAGCACTGCCATAGAAGGAGCTCTGGTAGCGTAGTGGTTACGAATCGGGCTGTGAACCGCAAGGTCAGCAGTTCCAAACTACCAGCTGTTCTGCAGGAGAAAGATGAGGCTTTCTGCTCCCGTAAAGATTTACAGCCTTGGAAACCCTGCACAGGGTCGCTATGAGTCAGAATTGACTCCACGGCACATAACCACCACCACCACCACTGCCATATAGGCAGTTCTGACCCATTGAGACCCTGTATAGTGTTCCCAAGGCTATAAATCTTTACAAATGCAGAAAGCCTCATCTTTTGCCCACAGAGTGGCTGGTGGTTTGAACTGCCGACCTTTTGGTTAGCAGTCCAGTACTTAATTTGCTAAGCAGCTCTTTATTTCGACATGTCTATTTTTATTCCATAAAATCATGTAAATGTTATTTATCGCCAACTTTTCAAGTCACAGATATAAACTCTTAACTCTATTCGTTATTTTCAAACACTGTTTGTTGTTATTGTTAAGTGCCATTGAGTCTGTTCCAGCCCACAGAGGCCCTGTATAGGGTTTCAAAGGAGCAGCTGGTAAGCTTGAAACGCCAACCTTGAGAATCAAACCAACTTTGCAGTCCAGCACATTAACCCACAGCACCACACCAGCACTCCAAATACTGTTCATGTGACTAAAAAAGTAAATCTAACACGTGAATTTGCTGCTTCAGCCTTCTGTGTCAGAGTATATGGAATGATTGTTTCAAGACTTGGCATAGTCTGGACCCACCTTTGATCCCAGTAGGATTATATTCCAAGTGATGTTTACATTTGAACATGAAAATATTCTATTTACTCTCTTTCCCCTTTAAGCACAAATTGGCCCACCAGCAGTTGCTTTGTCTACTGATGAAAAGTCCCTGTCAATTGTTCTGACGGCCCCAGAGAAGTGGAAGAGAAGTTCAGAAGAAGGTTTTGTTTCCATGCAAGAAATATATCCCACTTTGAAGTACACTGTGTCCGTGTACAATGCCAAATCCAATAGAACGGTAAGCCTGACGCTGAATGGGGCAGGAAATCGTCCCAGCATGTTCTGTAGCTAGTGCTGGATCAAGCAACCATGGTGCTCTGATCTCTGCATGTGAATCTGGGGAGAAGTGATGCTCTAAAGAGATGGCATACAAGATACAGTTGAAACTCATGTGAAGAAAATTAGAACTGCCTTCAGATTTTCTTTACAGAAACACCGTTAGCACTATTGGAGTGTAGCGAGATCCTCTATGTCACTCTGAGAGCTTTTCCTGTTATTTATTACCAACTTTTGTATAGTATCTGTCAGTCATGTTCCAAGAAGGTTAAAAAAAAAAAAGTTTAGCTAAAGAGAAAGCAAAGTTCAATAAGCACATTCATTGATATGATATTGCAATGAAACCTGCAAAAGCCAGAACCTGGGTAAGGCAGAAACCTGTCTGAGAATGAAAAAGCAAATTATGTTCCACTAAACAGGCCATAGTAAAGTGATAAGAGTGTGCCCTGTCAAAGGCAGAAAACTTGCAAAACCTGGAAAAAACAAGGCAGTCCTGTCACATTCTGGCTCTTGCGGGTTTCACTGTCTTTAAAATTGTACTCATTTCACTCCTGCCACACTCTACTGAGCAAAAGGAGGAGAGTAGTTTAAAGCTGTTCCTAAAAGGAGATGTGTAGGTAAGTAAATGATCTAACCATGTGAGAGTCTTGGGTTTGCGATAGTGCCTGCAGGCATAGGTTCTAACTACTGTCTGCAATTCCATGACCTAGTGGTTGCAGTATGAGACCAACCACTCGCTGGTGCTCAGCTGGCTGCAGCCAGACACCCTGTACTGCGTCCACGTGGAATCCCTCGTCCCTGGGCCTCCTCGCCAAGGGCAGCCTTCTGAGAAGCAGTGTGTCAGTACTTTGAAAGGTAAGTTTTCAAATCCTCAGCTAATGAATCTATTGAAACTGCAAGGAAGTATGGTAGCCTAGACAAGATTTTGATAAATCTGCTATTAACAGAAGCAGTTTGAGGCAAATGCAGAAACAGCCATCACCCAAAACAACCTGAGCAACTGAGACTCTACTATTGATCATGGAGAATGATTTTTTCTTTTTTTTAAGTTGCCATAAATATGATTCTGACTTCATGTCGACCTCATATGTTTCAATGTAGATCTGTGCTCTGTAGGATTTTCAAGCTCTAGTGGTTGGATGCAGAGAGCCAGGACTTTCTTCTGACGTACCTCTGGGTAGATTTGAACGGCCCACCTTTCTGTTAGCAGCCAACTGTTAAACTGTTTGTACCAACCAGGGACTCCTTAGGGAATGTTGATGAATGTCCTCTCTGTGTCTCTCTCACACATACACACACACACACAAACACACACACAACACTCAATCCCAGCTCTGCGGTCTCTCACCATCGTTCATGGTTTCATGCCATAGAAAACAACAGCTAAGAACTAGACACATCTTCTTCCCTCTTTAAAACCTTATCACTACAAGTCAGCAGTCCTGGTGTGGCACTGTGGGTTAATGCGCTGGACTGCCAAGTCAATTTGAACTGCAAGGTCGACGGTTCAGGCTCACCAGCTGCTCCTAGGAAACCCCATGCAGGGTCGCTATGGGTCGTAACCAACTCTTTGGCACTTAACAACAACAGTCAACAGAAATTCTATTGGTCTTCAAGAACATTGCACGGTTTTAATGCTAAAAACCAAGCATTCTCCTATAAATGCTTAAGAACAGAATCTCTTGCTCCCTCTGGAGTACATAGTACAGGCACTACAAGCTGAACTCAGATACTACTGATTGACCCTGCTGTGTGAAGGTCTAGGGCCAGTGTCTTCTCACCTTTCCTGAGCTTGGCTGCTGAGGAAACCTGCAGCTGGAAATGCTGTTATTCCTGTTAGTAGACATAGAGGGCCACACACGGCATTTGCTTAATAATCTTTTCTCACCCAGGTGAAAGGAACTTAAATGAAAATTTAAGACATAAAAAACAAATCATGAATTTGACTTCAGTGAATGGCTTTCTACCCATTCCCCTCCAGTTCTCTTTCCCAAACATATTAATCTAGAGACAGATGCTCACAACCACTAGCGCCAGGCCCCCATTCACATCACCAGGGGACATAACCCTGCTCCCCTTTCCCCACACCACTCCCACGTTTTAAGATGAAACTATCCAAAACAATGGCAAGGGAATATTTGTGATCATATATGTGAAGTGAAAAGTCTTATTTTTCTACCTCTTTCCTTGCCTTAGTTGCCTATTGCTGTAAAAGTGCCGTCGAGTGAGTTCTAACACTGTGGAGGGTTTCCAAGGATTTGAGCTGCCATGCTGTTACAGTCCAGTGTTTATCCTAAAGCGCCACATCAGGACTGCTAGTGCTGCTATAATTAAAATCCCACAAATGGGTGGCACTAACAATCAGAAACCCATTTTCTCACAATTTAGAAGGCTAGACGGTGGAATTTAGAGTGCCAGCTCTGGGGGAAGGGTCTCTCTCTGTGGGCGTGCGCCTCTTCCGTTTCTGTTCCTTGGCTCCTTGGCCATCTTCAGGTGGTATGGCATAAATCTTCCCCATCTTGCTTCCATGTCCTAATCTATTCTTTTTATATCTTAAAGGAGATTGGTTTAAAACGTACCTCGTAATATAACAAAGAAAACCTATCCTCAAGTGGGGTTATAAGCACAGTTGTACTCGCTGTCACTGAGTTGATGTCAACTCATAGTGACCCTATAATACAGAATAGAATTATTCCATAGGGTTTCTGAGACTGTACATTATTGCAGGAGCAGACACCCATGGAATGGCTGGTAGGTTTGAACCTCTTACTTACCTTGTGGTTAGTAAGCCCAACATTTACCCCCTATGCCTCGAAGGCTCTTTAACCACAGATATCAGAGTTTGGAGTCACAACACAAATTTTCAGGGAACACAATTACATCCGTGACAGTCTTTATCCTCTCTTTTCCTTTAAAATTTAAGGTTCTTTCCCATGTGTCAAATAAAAGGAAAATAACAAGCATGCTAAAGGAAGAACAAAGCACCCTGAATAAATCCTTTTTGTTTTTGGGAAAGTGCTCTGTATACTAACAGCTTGATCAGTGACCAAATGGTAGGAATGAATCTCCACTGGAAATCATGTATGCAGTTGGCAGAATTAAAACCCAAACCAAACTAAATTCATTACCCCATTGTTATTCTTGTTATTAAATGCCAGTCAGGTCAGTTCTGACTCATAACAACCTTGTATAGGGTTTCCAAGGAGTGGCTGGAGGGTTTGAACCACCAATGTAGTTCAAACCAACACTGCAGTCCAGTGCTTAGCCTATAAGTACCACACCAGGATTCCACATCAGCAAGATACTGTATGGGGAATAATAACACTGGGGAGATCATATACCTTAGAATCATCAGCCATTTGAGATCAAAAGGGCAGCATTTTCCCAAGGATAAAGTTCAGAAGGATTAGGAAAGAAGGAGGAATGGAAACTGGGAACAGGGAGATTGTGGGATAAGAGATGGTTCCTGTAGGGATTACTGTCAACGAGATGAAACTGTGTATGAATTGTTGAATGGACAACTGATTTATTCTGTAAACCTTCACCCCACTTCACAATAAAAAGCTAAAAAAAAGAAAACTATATTGGAGAAAACAAGAAGTAGACTGGACTGAGTTGCAGCCTAAGTGGAGACAGGTAGTGCTTAGACACCTGCATGCAGCATCTCACAGCACCACTGGATGTACTCTTTAGGAGTTGTCTGGGATAGAAGAGCCTGAAATTGGACCTCACACCAGACTATTGGCCATCCTCACCTTCCATGATACTTCTGCCTCCAGTCTTTAGCCCTTTAGTAACTGTTGCTTTCTTGGGGGCCACCATCAAGAGCAGTCGATGCCAGCATAGATTAGGCTACTCCCATATATCTTGCTGATTTTATTAGCATGTGAAGAGTACCCTCGGACTCTTGTCATTTATATTAGAGCTGGTTTTTTGTCAACTGCCCAGGCCAGCATGGGAATTGATGGCAAATAAGAATTAATCATGATGACTATTGTCATCAACCATAGTCTGACCAACAGTGGACCTGGGATGCTTGTTCTAAGACTATCCATAGGGTCTTTTCATCCTTCTATAACTCTTACTCATCACCAGCAAGACCTGGGAGGGCATTGTTGTTGCCATACTAAATGCCTACTCAGCCACCCTCCAGCTGTACCCAGAAAATCCAGCCAACTAGTGTGAGAACACTTATTTTTCATACAGAACTCACATGAAAGGTGATCCCACACATTCTTGTCTTCTACTGACTATCAGGAAATGATTAAGATGAGGGGCATAGAATAGTGGGGCATCTTAGTGGAATCTTCACAAGAGAGCCTTTGATTTAAGTGTTGTGATTTGTCTGAATATCAGACCCACTTCAAGTATGAAAACCAGCATGAATCTCATAGCCAGAAAAAACTGTTGAGAGATCTGCTGAGTTGGATTATAAATGTAGCCTTTATTGTAAATGCTTGAGGGGAATTCCAGATCATTTCTTAAGGTGATCTATTGTCAGAGCAAGAATTCAAAGACCCCTTATAACATCTAGCTCACACTCCTTGGTTTATATAGGCTATTATAAACCAAGTTACCAAATGTGAGAGACCTGTTAAAAGTCTCTTGTCATTGGCATTATTTCCCACCACACCAAATCACAACTATTCCCCACTTCTTTTTTTATTAACAGATCGAACATTGGAGTTGAAGATTAAAATCATCTTATACTATGTTTTGCCCATTTCCATTTGTGTGGTTATTTTTTTTGTAATGGGCTATTCCATGTACAGATATATCCATGTTGGCAAAGAGAAACAGCCAGAAAATTTGGTGAGTATTTGGTGTGGCAGGAGTCATTATTATAACAACACATCTCCAGAAAAACATAGAAGAAGGTTCTAGAACAGATGCAGTTCTAGTTGCAGGCAACAAGAACATAAGAGTAAATAGTTTATGAATTAAAAAACACTTTCTGTTCTAGATTAACTCACTAACATAACCAAAGATTTTATATTAAATAATCATCATTCTACACCCTGAGGGTTTTGAGGATCAAATCAAGAACAGACGTCACACTATGCAAAGGGCTAAAATGGAAGCATGCACTAGGGATTATGAGACTAGAAGTAGTTCTTATGCCAGGACTTAATTATGAAAGGTGACCAAGAGGACACTTAACTTCAGGCAGGAAAAACAGCAGGGGAGCAGGTAGGAATGAAAGAGTTCGATGTACAAGGGTGAGTCAAAATTTATCCACACTCTGGCTATACAATTTATTTTAATCAGCTTTAGAAAAGACAAATACATCAATTTATGACATAATCTCATTGCTTTTCAATATACTTTGTCCATCTGTCAACAAGCTTTTATATTCCCTTATTTAAAAATGTTTTAGGGATGGCGGCTAAGGTGAAGGTGTAGTGAAGGTCGCTGTCAGCAATAACTCAGAATTCCAGGCAAAAAAGAGGCAGGACAGAGCTCCAAAACTCGGACCCACAGAGATAGGAATAATTTAGAGGTTTGAAGGCTTATAGCCTGTGGAATTTGGAGCTGAAGTAAAAAATCCGTACTTTTGAATCTGCCGGGCTCGGAGGCCTGAGCCGATATCCCAGGCGAGACCAAGTAGCGGGATGAAACATGAGAAGAGTCAGCGACTACTGCCAAATAGCCACAGAGAAACCATGGAAACACGCCGCAGGAACCTTGGGAAAAAAAGGTGCACAATATACTTTGCCAATTTTGTGTGGTCCTGATTTTATTTTTTTCTTTGATGTCAGGTAATTAGTACGCTCACTGTTTGCCCACCTCCATTCGGGCGAACAGAGGTAGGGGCTTAGCTGAGTGACCATGACCCACCCTCACTGCTGATGGTTTCTTCTGCCAGGAACCCGCACACTCAGCCCAAGCTTAGACACGGATGTGAGTCCCATTTGGTCTGTGTTTTTTCACTGGTTTGAGAGGAGTCCCAGCATAGCACTGTGGGTTAAGGCACCACACTGCAAAGGCTTTTGAACTGCAAGGTCAGTGGTTCAAGCTTACCAGCTGCTCCTCGGAACCCTATACAGGGTCGCTACGGGTCAGATGGTCATAATTGACTCGACAGCACTTAACAACAAGGAGAGAAGGGCAGAAGTGACTGAAAGAGAGTTAGGACATTAAAGACATACTTATATTAAGCTACAGATTATTTTTTTTCTTCTTCCTCCTCTTTTTCTTCTCCGCCCCACCCCCCACCCCGCTCCCTTTTTTGTGATTAGAGACTGCTGTATTCAGTCCTGTTTTTGCTGGTGCTGCATTATTTTCTTCTGGTTTTATTTTATTTATATAAATAATTTTTTTCTCTCTTTTTCCTCTTTTTCTTCTCCCCCTCT
>NW_006408531.1:13800941-13824535 GCF_000296735.1 Chrysochloris asiatica
TGGAATGAATGTAAAACTAAAGTTCTCTCCTGTAAAATATCATATAATTCACAATGAAACATGAAAAAAAAAAAAAGTTTTAGGCTGAGGGGAAAGTCATAAATGCACCCTTGTCTTTACTTTTTCATCAGAGGTGAATCTTTGTCCCTGAAGGGCTGCTTTCAGGAAACCAAACAGGTGAAAGGCCCATGGAGCACGATCAGAACTATAGGGAGGATGTTTTAACATCTCAAAATGAAGTGTTTGCAGGGTGTCAACAGTGTACTCAGAGGTGTATGGACATGCATTGTCATACAAGATCACAATACATTTGGATAGCAGTCCTCTGTTTAATCTGAAGTTTAGGCTTCAGTTCTTCAGTGAGCATCTCACTGTAACAAGCACTGTTGATTGTTGAACCTTTTTCCTGATAATACTGGCCCTTGAGAATACCAGAAAAATGTTGTCGTTTGTTTTGTTGTTAAGTGTCATGGAGTCAGTTCCAACTCATAGTGACCCTGTATAGGGTTTTCAAGGAGAGACAGGTGAGTTTGAACTGCCAACCTTGTGGTTTAAACCAACCTTGCAGTCCAGTACTTTATCCCACAGTACCACACCAGGACTCCCTTGAGAATCCCAGAAAACTACAAGCTTGACAAGGTTGACTTTTGAACATTTTCTTGGCTGGCAATTGAAGATGTTTCCATTCTATACTCTGCAGTTTGCTCTTAGGCTTCTAGTGAGGAATCCATGTCTTGTCACCAGATTTCTTTAAAGAAACTTTTACCTTCCTTTGAGTATCAGTCCAAATTGTGTTTGCAGACATTCACACACTGCTATTTATGCTCTTGCGTGAAGTGTTGCAGTACCCATGTTGCACAACCTTTTCGAAACCCAAGTCTGTTGTAGATTTTCAAATGATTTGTCACATAATCCACTGTCACTTGTTTATTCAACAGAATCATTTCACGGGCACACTCAATATTGTCATCAGCCATGGACATGGAGGACAGGCATTTAACATAACTGGAGTGTGGATAGTTTTTGACTCACCTTCATATGTGAGCAGTCCCATAATACTGCTAAGCCATGAGATTCCTGACTAGCAGCTGGAATATGAGACTAGAGAGGTGAGGATAGGGTCAGGCAATGGGAGGACCGGACTTTATCCTAAGCAACGTGGGCTTTATTCTGATGGCAAGGAAAAATTACTGTAGGATTTTAAGTTGAAGTGTTATAGTATTGTATCCAAGTGGATAACAAAGTTAGTATATCTTTAGGGAGAATAATCCTATAAACAAGACAATCAGTTAGAAGGAAGCATCACTTGTCCAGGGGAAGAATGAAGAGTCTGAAGGAAGAGAATGGGATGTAGAGTTGGGAATAAAGATAAAGAATGAAAACACTTAATGTCATGGAGCCGAAAGGAGATGCAAGAAAGATAAAAGGATAAAAACTTAGGGCTTCCTGAACATCTATTGAAGACTCGGAAGGCCTGAGCATACTTTAATATAAAAATTAGTTTGGGGGTAATTATTTAAAATATGTGTTGAAATGTGCACAACACATACCTTTGTACCTGTTAGATCAGTTGTTCTAGTACTGTGTCTGCACTTAGTGTCAATGTTAGCTTCTGAAGGGTACAGGGCAAAAACCTCTGCTAGGAAGAAAATTCACAGGAGAATTGCCCACATGCTGCCTTTCTGAAGTGAAAAGCTTTGTGAAAGAATGAGGCTGATAGTCTTATTTTGTAATGTTAGTGGTTACATTGGATTGTAGAAGATGAGATTTGTAACCCAATTCACAGTTAACACCCTCATGGGTAACAGGCACCTTCCACACATCCTCAGCAAAATTTTAAATCTCAAACCAGCTTCACTAGCATGTCTTAGTTTCTTGGCTGCCATAAACTGGCAGACAAATTTCCCTTTTGAGCCTAGTTATAGTATTTAGAATGGTGTGTGGCGGGGAAATAGTAAAACCATCCCTGCTGCTGTGTTGATCATTTCACATCCCGTTTTCATGCTCAATCTTTTTACAAAAATCCACAGTAACCACTGCTCAGAAAAGGGCTGGGAGCCCAGGTAAGCCATAAATAACCAAGCTATTTCAGATTGTCTCAGTCTGTCTTTGCCACTTCTCTCCTGGCACAGATTCTGCTTTTTACAGAAGAAAATAAGTGACTTGCCTTCACTCATTCAGCCAGCAAAAAAAGGACAGTAGTTAACCCTGATTGTCAACTGATAAATACCCAGTGGACCGTTCTTCACTTCCTTATGCATTTTGTATGCCTGCTGTCTCTTGTGTCTCAATGAGAGAGGGTTTTTTTTTTGGTATATTCCAAGCATAACTTTCATGAATTGGCAAGTTTAGATCTTTAAACTGACAGTATAAGTTCTACTTAACAGGAGTTTTTAATGGTTCTCTAAAGTGAAAAGGTGAAAACCATTCTCTTCTCTCTCTGTAGATATTGGTCTATGAAAATGAATTTGACAAAAGATTCTTTGTGCCTGCTGAAAAAATTGGGTTCAGCTTTATAGTCCTCAATATTCTGGATGATTCTGAAGTTTCTCAGAAGGATCTAAATCTAACAGAAAAAAACTCTGATGTATCTGACCCTAATGATTCTGAGCCCAGCAAGGACCCAGAGCCCCAGCAGGAGGAAGATGAGGTGAAACACTTCGGGTATGCTTCACATCTGATGGAAATTTCTTGTGACTCAGGGGAAAACACAAATGGTGCTTCTCTAACCCACCAAGAGTCATTCCTCCAAGCAAGAGCCACAGATGAAACAGTCATAGAATATGAATATAATGTAAAAATTGCTGACATTTCTATGGGGCCTGGAAACCAAGAACTGAATTTACAGGAGGAGGTATGCATGCAAGGAAACTTATTTGAGCAGCAGGCACCTTTGGCAAACTTGGCCCAGCAGACCGTATTGTACCCATATGCTGCCCAGCTCAGAGTCTTAGATCACCTGACACAGGAGCTCCCAGACCAGGAGGGACCTGAGGAAGAGCCATCAACAACACTGGTGGATTGGGACCCTCAGACCGGCCGGCTGTGTATTCCGTCATTATCCGACTTTGAACATGACTCAGAGAGCTATGGAAGTTCTGAGTGTGGTGGGGGTACGGATGAGAGCCTCTTGTTCAGTCTCTATGAGGAGCAGGCTCCAGACAAGCTACTGGAAGAAAATGAAACCTACCTCATGCAGTTTCTGAAGGAATGGGAATTATTTGTACAAATGGAAGGCTAATGCCAAAACTTCCTTTTGCCAGATCCTTACTGTTACAGAGCATGTGAGTACAAAGAAATAAGTTACAGAATAATAAAGCACTTGGCATAAAGGACACTAACTCGCATTTTCTTGCTGTGGTGCTGTAGGATAAGCACTGGACTGCAAACCACAAGGTGGGCAGTTCAAACCCACCACCTGCTCCTTGGAAACCTTATACAGGGTCACTATGAGTTGGAACCGGCTGGACAGCACTTAACAACAACACTCAGATTTTCTAGTGTCAGTGAGAATGACTTATTTCTTCCCTGTATTTGGTTCTGCCTCATATATGTAGTTGGTTCATGCATGTGGGTCTCTTAACAATAATGGTAGCTAACTCATTATACAGAATAAAAACCCAAAACCTATTGCCATCGATTCTTGACGACCCTATACGGGTTTCCATGAATGTAAACCTTTACAGGAGCAGACAACCTCTTCTTTCTCCCATAGAGTAGCCACTGGGTTTGAACTGATGACCTTGTGGTTACTAGCCCAACCCCTGATTCACAGTACTACTAGAGCTTGTTGTTGTTGTTGTTAAGTGCCGTGAAATCGGGTCCGACCCATAGCGACCCTGTATAGGGTTTCCAAGGAGCAGGTGGTAAGCTTGAACTGCCGACCTTGCAACGACTTCAAACGGCTTTGCAGTCTGGCACATTAACCCACAGCGCCACACCAGGCCTTATTAAGCATTCAATAAATGTTGGTCCAATTGGATGCAAAACTTTGCTAAAATGGTTTTACTATGTTGCTGTTAAGTGCTGTTGAGTCAGTTCCATACCATAGAGACCCTGCATAGGGTTTCCAAGGAGCAGCTGGTAAGCCTGAACCACAGATCTTGTGGTTCAAACTAAATTTGCAGTCCAGCACATTAGCTCACAGTGCCACAACAGGACTTTGGTTTTACTTTAGGCTCCTTGTATATTTTCTGGACATTTGTCACATTAGAACAAAGGCTTCTGAATCTACTTCTGAAAAACCCTATGGATTGTTGTCCCACCCTGAAACATCTGGGGCTGCTATTAGTCAGTCCTGATTTGACCGCCGCTGACTTGGTTGATTTTTGACTCTGTGTATAGCGGTACAAGCACTGATGTAGTGCTGTAGGGTAAGCACTGTACTACTAACAGCAAGGTTGGCAGTACAAACCTACAAGTCACTCTTGAAAATCCTATACAGGGTGGCTGTGAGTTGGAACTGACTTGATGGCACCCGAGAACAACAAATAGTACTACAGCAGTTTGGGCAAACTTGAGTTTACAGACACTATTGTATTCATAGACTCCTGAGCTTCCTGGATAAATGCCAGCAACTATTCTATCCTTTTATTCACCATTAGCTTAAAAATGAAATCCCACCATCACATTGCATTAAAATGTGATTGAATCTGTTAGATGAACCATATGAAATTGTTGCTATTTGACCATTTTTGATCTTCCAAAACAGCAATTTTATGAGCTTTATCATATATGTTTGTTTTAATCATGAACTCATTGGTGTTTCTACAGGAAAGCAGGTGGCATTCCTATTTCCTTATTTATGTTTTTGGTGGAGGCAGACAACTCTGACAGGAGAGATGAACTCTGGAGTCATGGGCTTTTGAGATTGTCCACAAATCCAAACAGTTTCTGTTATAATGGTTTGGTTTGGAGTATAATTACATTAATCAAAGTGTTCTGTTCTTCTCAATCCTTGTAGTAATGATTCTGCCTATTTTGAAGAACAAATCTGTAACACAAAAAATAACCAGTTCAGTAATAGGAGAGAATGAGTTACATGGGACAAAAAAAGAAAAATAACTGATGATAGTTAATTCATTCATTTCCATTACCAAATAACTGACACTTAGTGAACATCTACTGAGTCCTTCAGTTTCTTTATCTGTGAAATAGAGGTCCTTGTGAGTGTGACCTGCTTCCACTCTAGAAATGGTGGTTTCTGGCGTAGCTCGCAATCTAGACCCTGTACTTCTCTTACTACCTGACCTCTAGTTCCTGGAACATAAGCTTGCAGAAGTCTCCAGTCTGTATTTACTTACAGATATTTGATTGGTCAACCCCCACAATCCCATGAGCCAACAGAGGTTTCCAGCCTGCCCTCTGGCCTATAGATTTAGGACACGCTAGCCTCACAGTTGTGTGAGCCATTTCCACTACGTAAATCCCTCTCTAGTTCTAGATACATGTCTCATTGACTTTGTTCCTCTAAAGAACCTGGACTAAAACACACTTATTCATGGCTTTATCGGGGGCTTTATTTCACATAAACCTTGAACAGCTGTGTAAATGAAAATGCCACCTCTATAAAGTGAATCCACCACTCATCTTTCAGTTTGTTGTCATGTTTGGTAAGGTCAGAGAAAAAGAGGACCCCCAATGAGATGGGCTGGTCAAGTGGCAGCATCGATGGACCCAAGTGTGACAACAGTAGTGAGGCTGGCCCAGGATTGGGCAGTGTTTCGTTCTGCTGTGCATAGGGTCACTTATGAGTTGGCACTGACTTGATGGCACCTAACGAAAACAACAACGAATAAAGTGAATGAATCCTAGTGTGGCACTGTAGGATAAGTACTTGAATGCAAGGTTGGTTTGAACTGAAAGGTAGGTGGTTCAAACTCACCAGCCGCTCCTTGGAAACCCTTTTCAGGGTCACTATGGGTCGGAACTGACTGGATGGTACTTAACAGCAACCCCATAAAGTGAGTAAAGCCCAGTGCTACATCTTGTCTATTAAAGAGGGTAAAAAGGGGTGCTTGTCCCCTCATCCTACACATGAAAAAGATCTGCTGCCCCAAGGCTGAGCTCAACTCAAAATCAATGCAGAGAACTTGGACATTGGCTACCCAAAATGGGGGGGGGGGGTTTCCTAAAAAGGCAAGAAATGTCTGGCGTGGAGGAAGGTAGAAGCTCCACTAAGTAGTATCCAATCTGTCTGGGAGGGGCTGATGAAAGGAGATGGGGATAGGTCTCTTGTGGTACAATAGTGAGTAATTGTTATCTGGACTGACTGTGAGGGTTGGAAATGTAAAGGTAGACGTTTTGTAGCAAAAGGAGGGGAGTGATTGACTTTGCAGTCCAGAAACGGAGGTCCCTAGGACCATCAAAGGAGAAGAGCGGCATGCGGGACCCTACCCAGAGAAGCAGTGACACCAAATATGGAGGCAGAGACGATGACATGGAGAGATGGAGCAGCTAGGGACTTGAGACCTAGAGATGGAGAGTGGCTGTGTGCTGACCACCAGGGGGGCAGGCTTGCGGGCTGTACCCTTTGGTTTTTTGAAGATGCATGGAGGGGATTATAACCATGGCAATGTAATGATATAAAATAGGATGAATGTAAAGCTAATGTTCTCCCATGTAAACTACCAAATAATTCACAATAGAGAAAAACTCAGCACAGCTCATAGTGCAGCCTGGTCAGTCTAATAGAACATTAACCAGAAGACTTGCTCATTGTGGGGGGGCACAACACCTAGATCATCAATCACATCTGTTCTGGTCCACACATCACTGTGACTATGCCTTGCAGATGAATTTCTGCTAACTTCTTTTGGAAGAACTGTGTGTTTCTGCAATAATGTTTCCCCACATTTTACCATCCATATATTTTCTATCTATAGGAGCCCTGGTGTGGCACTGTGTGATAATGCACTGGACCATGATGTCGAGTTGAACCACAAGGTTGGTGGTTCAAATTCACTAGTCCCTTCTTGGAAACCCTATGCAGGGTCACTTTGGGTTAGAATTGACTCAAAGGCACTTAACAACATTTCTGTCTATAGTTTCCTCAAAAGCTATGCTCAAAAGTACATGTCTGTAATGTTTCAATAAAGAATGCTATGGCTAGTTGGAGTCCTGGTGTGGCGCTGTAGGATCAGCACTGAATTGTTAACCACAAGGTCGGCAGTTCAACCCCACCAATCACTCCTCGGAAACTCTATGCAGAGTTGTTATGAGTCAGAATCAACTCAACTGCACTTGACAATAACAACATGGCTAGTAGCTTTTATTTTTCTATTACAGCAATTATGTGTAGGATAGACAATAGATCAAATTATCATTGTAGAGTGTTGGTAAGTGCCATGGAGTCGGTTCCTATTCATAGCGACCCTGTACAGGGTTTCCGTGGCTGCAAATCTTTACCAGAGCAGAAAGCCTCATCTTTCTCCCACGGAACAGCTGGTAGTTTTGAACTGCCGACCTTGAGGCTAGCAGCCCGATTCGTAACCACTATGTTATCAGAGTAACTAGAACTCAATGAAAAAATAAATTACTTGCACTTCTCTTCCACAGGAGTCTCTAGGTGGTGTGCATTTTCAGAGGTCGGCTACTAACAAGATTGGTGGTACCTCAGGAGAAATCACCCTATGGTGCACAATTCTACTTTGACATACATGGGGTTGCCATGGCAACTAGTTTGGTCAGTGTAGTAAGAAAACTTAATTCAGTTAAGAAAATTGAATCCCCAAAGTCCCCGGTGGAGTCATGGTGTGGTTTTGTAGAATAAGCACAAGACAGTAAGGTCAGTTTGAATCTCAAGGTTGGCGGTTCAAAGGCAGCCACTCCTCAGAAACCATAATCAGAGTTGCTATGAGTCAGAACCAACTTAACAGCACTTAACAACGGAAGTCCCTTAGTGTTATTCTCATAAGTCTTCATAGTCAGTGTAAGCTTTGTAGCATTGATCAATGCGCCTGGAATTATGAGGGCAAGTCTGCATGTGCTCTTGGAAGTCAGAACAAGGACACAGTATTTACGGTCCTATTCTGTTTACAGACCTGTTTTCTTTCCAAAATTTGGACTGACTCCAAAAAAATCTGAATAGGAAAGAGCTGTGGACAAATTGGCTCATGGGATTTTTATGGTAAAGGGTCTGAGCTTCACAGCCCAGCCTGGGGGAAGGGTGCCATTATTCAGAAAGGAAATACCTGAGCTCTGGCAGAAATCAGTCTGCATCACACATGCTTCTGGAATGTAAGCACTTTTCTCCTGCTCACAGGTAATAATGAGTTACTAAGTGAGAAGAATGCCAAAGAAAGCAATCCCACTGACAAACATTAAATAGTGTAAATGAATCCTTTCTTTAGGAACCAGCTAATAACTGGTTTCTGTTAACTGGTTTTAGTATGCAAAAAGAATTAGGGTGTTACACTTCAGCTAACAGTTCCTTTCTGTAGTAAGCTTGCCTGGGTTACAAATGCTTAGTGACCATAAGCAAATAGAATGTGTTTGCTTTTCCAGAGTCCCATATTTCCTGCCAGCATGTTGCCATTAGCTTCCAAAATAAATGATTTGTGAAATTACGGATTTAAACAACTTTCACATGGCACCACTCCTAGTGTAGGCACAATGAAAAACTTTAAATTTTTCATCTTTGCAAAAACATATAAACACAAGTATGAGACTTTTGCTAAAAATTTCTTGTTAGCAACTCATGTGAAGTACAACTAGTTCTCAAACACCTGGAGTGTTGAGTTCATTCTTAGCATCACATTTTAACAAGGTCTTTGTTGTTGTTGCTAACTGCCATCCAGTTGGCTCTGACTCATATGTATGGGTTTTTGGAGAAGCTGCTCGTGAGTTTGAACCACCAGCCTTGGGATTCAAACCAGCCTTGCAGTGGGTCCAGTGCTCATCGTACAGTGCCAGGATTTGGTGAAGCCTTGCCAGCAGCATAAGCAATGGACTTTCTTAGGAAAGGGGACATTAGGCTGATGTTTCTTGCTTCAGAGGATGGAACAAGGACATATCTTTGGTAGTTGTTGAAAGGCAGAGTTCAGTTCCAGTTAAAGTAGGGCTTTCTAAAATTAAGTGGCTGCTCTTAATCATAACTATTTGAGATACTGGGTTCCCTGTCACCAGAAGAGTTCAAGCACTGGTTGGTTTCTACTGAGGTTTTTGCTAAGAGGATTTCTTCATGAGTATAGAGATCAGAATAGAGACCTCTACTACTCTTCCAACTCAAAATGTTTCATATGAAACATGAAAAAAGCATTTGCAATCATCTTTATTTCCACTTTTTATTTTTCTCCTTTTCCTCATTCCTGCTTGTAATTCTTCCATTTTCCAAAAATTGCTGTAGCCCAGCCTGTCCTTTCACTACAAAGATAGTAGCTCCTTGCTTGGAATGTTACACACATGAACTTAGGAATTCTGACCCTACAGAACTTCTGGACATTAGGATGATGGTCCAGAGGTCTCACCTTGCAGGAAGTCACAGTTGGCATTTAGAAATGTCACCTACTTTCTTTTCTTTTTTGTCAACATGCTTAAGCAACTTTCCCTTTTTTCTTTCCTTAATGAAATTTTGGGTTTGTTAGGAAGCTGAATACTTCACTGACAAGTAAGGATCAGAAAATACCTTGATTCTAAAAATCTCTTTTCTAACACCTTAGACCAGGACTAGACGTTACTAAAACAGGTATGGATCAGGAAAGTGCAATTAAAATGAGAGGAATTTAGGTTTTGAAAACACCACCTGTATCACCTTCAATCTGAATGAACACTATCGATTCTCATCCCAATGATCCAGAATAGCCCAAGGGTAGTTAGAACTGGGGTGGAGATTCCTTTGCTGTATGTTGCTAAATATAACTAGACAATAGCACATGGTTGACTGCACTCAAGGTCTCTGGTTTGCTAAAAGTAAGTTAGAAATTGGTTTATTGTGCTTTTTTTTTTTAACAGGTAGGAAAAATTAAAATGAGATGAAAGAGGTGAGAGGGAAAGGAGGTATCTTCAAACTCTAGCACATTGCAGAGCACGGCACCCAACTCACATTTGTGATAAACAAACAAGTGCTTTGAAATGCATGAGCGAAAAAAAAACAAAATGCTGAAGCATTGTAAGTTTACATAATGCTTCATTGGGAGAGGACTAGAATACCCCAGAATTATTTGCATAGGTAATGTATCACTTGACTTCAAGAATGGAAGTTCCATGAAGGTAGGGATTTTTATCTATCCCCTCCCCTGACACCGTTATTTTAGAATAAAGCCTAGCATACAATAGGTATTCCGCAAATGATTTTGATGCAATGTCTGCCTCAGTGAACCTTAAAAATTAGGTGAATTGGTACCCAGGAATAGACCCACACAAATACAGTCAAGTGATCTTTAACAAATGTATAAAGAAAATTCAGTGGGAGAGGATAGTCTGCTCAACAAATGGGGCTGGAGCAATTGGATGCCCATATGCAAAATAACAACCTTGTCCCTTTCACAAAAATGGACTCAAAATGGATCATAGACCTGTATGTCAAATGCATAGAAAAGGTAGGTAAACTTGGACTTGGTAATGAAATTTTAGTTCAACACCAAAAAGACCATCGAGAAAGGACTGAGTCTCTGCAGTGTGGGTACACTTGTGAGTTCTAGGGACGGTCAGAAAGTAAGCAACTGGTCATTGAGATCGAGGAAGAGCCTGGAAGGAGACAAGGACAGAGAGCAGGAAGTTCACCACAGCTGTAAGGAGTTTGGGTTCCACTTTAATGGCAATTGGAAACCACTAGAGAATTTTAAGCAGCAGGTTAATATGATTTGATATAGTCAATGTATGTTAACTGAGTGTGAATCTCTGTGATGATGGATACTGGAGCGGGCACCTCCTTTAACTCGCAAAGGGAACACAGGAGGAGAAAATGAATTGGTCTGGTTTCTGTTGTAGGAGTGCTGGGTTGTTGGTTTTTTCTTGTACTTGTTTTTGTTTAGCTGCAACTTTGGAGTGAAACATGATTTTTGTCTCAGGGGTACTAACTTTTACCTGCACTGTCATCAAGTGGAGATGCCAAGAAGGTGGTTAGGAATGTATGTACAGGGATCAGGATAAATGACAATTGAAGAAAAAATCCTTTTCACTGATTAGAGTCAGAGGGAGAAATAGCTAGGGAGCATACAGCTCTAAACAACGAAAACCAAGGACAGAGGGGTAGGAAATGCAGGGATTTACAGTGAGGGCAGAGGAAACAAGTCCAGTGATGCTAAGAGATAGGAAAGAAAACGAAAATGATAAAGGCACTTTTAGTCAAGCCCCAGGTAGCCTATAAAAAAAGGAATTGAAGAAACCAAAGTGAGAACTGTCCAGAGGTATAGGAACTAAAATGACTCGAGATCAGAGGAACTGATATGAAGAATCTCGTAGAGGCAATACACTACTATATTCTGTATTGACAAAATCAGCTTCCATTGAAGTGGGGGCTAGTTGAGGCCATGAGCAAAGCCATGGTCAAGAAGAAAAGTCCAGAAAATTTATCTTACAAAAACAATTGGATGAACACAAAGATATAAGATGTTTACATTGCACATGCAGCAGCAAAGGTTTAAAAATAATTTGAACAATAATAAACTACGAATTACATTGGTTTTATTTGATCCCTGGTAATGCAGTGGGTTAAGCATTTGGGCTGCTAATCACAAGATGGCCAGTTCAAACCCACTGGCTGCTCCCTTAAAGATTTACAATCTCAGAAACCTGAAGAAACTATTCTACTCTTTGCTATAGAGTCCTAAGAGTGAAACTTACCTCTATGGCGATGGTTTGGTTTAGGTGACATAAAAGTCAGCAGGGGTTCCAAAGTGGTCAAAGTGTTCAGCTACTAACTGAAAGGTCACCAACTGAAATCCCTTGGCAGTATGCTTCCGTAAAGATTACAGCCTAAGAAACCTCATGGGCAATTCTCCTCTCTCCTATGGAATTGCCGTGAGCTACAGTGGACTCAATGGCAATGAACTTGATGTACAAAGCAAAATTATATTTCATTAGTCCTGGTGTGCTGTAGGATAAGCAGTAAGTAAGCTTAGATTAAGCATAATGTTGACAGATCAAACCCACCAGCCACTCCTTGGAAACCCTATACAGAGTTGCTATGAGTTGCAATCAACAGGAAGACACCTAACAGCAACAGAATAATGTAGATGTGTGTGTGTGTGTGTAGAAGGAACATGCTCATGTTACATTAAGTGGGAAAGAAGCAATACAGAATGTATTACATTTTTAGAAATATAATAATATATAACATATGTTGTTAAGAGCTATTGAGTCGGATCCAACTCATAGTGACCCTGTATAGGGTTTCTGGGGACCAGCTGGGGAGCTTGAACTACCAACCAAGCAGTTCAAACCGACCTTGCAGTTCAGCCCATTAATCAGCAACGTCACACCAGATAAAGATGTATAAATATAATGGGGGGGTTGCTTTCTGCTTATCTTTCAGATGCTTTCAGATGTTTCATCATGGATATATATTACTTGTTACGTTGTAAAAATATTGTTAAAAGAAAGTGTGGAGATTCTATTATGAGCACATGCGCCTACTGAATATTGGCAGCACCCTCAGAAACAGGGACCTCTAGGCCTTTATTGTATTTTTAAGTACTGAAGCCTCCTAAGAAAACGTAATTAGGATGGAACGGTGAAGTGAGACTTAAAAGAATGTTATCTTTCCAACGATGTTATAAAGGACAGGAATAATCTATGAGCTCAGACAGGAACATTCAAAAATGCATTTGAAGTAAGGAAGTAAAATCAGGTGAATAGAACTGAAGATGAATAGTTCCTTGAGGCGTGATCTAGCTGCAATTAGGATCCGGTGGAGTCTAGGGCCTGTGATAAAGCGAAGACTCTTCAATGCACGCTCTGGAGAAGGCGCTCGCACTCCGGTGGACTTCTACACTTTGTCAGTGCTGCAAAGAACCATGATAAACTTTCCAGTTATAAGTGGGGTGAGTTTCCTGAGTATTTCAGCTCTGCTTAATACAGAACAGAGTCCTGGTGTGGCGCTGTGGGTTAATGCGCTAGACTGCAAAGCCGTTTGAACTGCAAGGTCGACAGTTCAAGCTCACCAGCTGCTCCTCAGAAACCTTATACAGGGTCGCTATGGGTTGGAATCGACTCCACGGCACTTAACAACAACAAATATAGAACAGGAGCTCTGGTAGCGTACCTCAGGGTCAGCAGTTGGAAACTACCAGCTGTTCCATGGGAGAAAGATGAGGCTTTCTGCTCCCGTAAAGATTTACAGCCTCGGAAACCCAGTACAGGGTCGCTATAAGTCAGAACCAACTCCACGGCACATAACAACAACAACAACAAATACAGAACACAAAGCGCGGCGGCTCAATATGACAAACATTGAGCTGCAAAGCACAGAGTTCACGGTTCAAGCCTGCCAGCCTCTCCATGGGAGAAAAATGAGGCTTTCCACACCTGCAAAGATGTAAAAGCCTCAGAAACCTTAGACAGGGTCGCTATGAATTGGAAACAACGCAAAGGCACTTAACAACAACAACAAATATAGAACTATGCTTACTTAGGGAAGTTATTTTGGGCTTATCTAGAGAAATAAAATTGTATAGGCAATTGTCTTGATCTTCATTAAGTCCTCTTTTCTGCACCATTTGGGACCAAGTGGTAGGCATGATAGAAAAAAATTATGAACGTTTTAAAACTTTACAAGGATTTCTATAGGGACAATTGCACATATCTGGAGAGTGATGGTGTGTGCCACCAAATCATAGTGACCCTGTATAGGGTTTCAAGACTGTAAATCTTCAGAGGCACAGAAAGCCTAACCTTTCTCCCGAAGAGCAACTGGTAAATTAGAACTGCTGGCCTTGTGGTTAGCAGCCTAGCTCATAATCCACTGTGCTACCAGGACTCCTGGTATCAGAAGGGAGTAGTTGGTGAACATAAATAAGTTTATGGAAATTTCCAGGAAATCAAAAAGTTCCTGGAAACTTTCCATTATCTTTTCATTCTATTTGTCCACGGCTTTTTTGCAGCCTCCTCTTCTCTGTATCCTATCTGTATTTCTAGGGAACGTAGAGAAGGCAGGGCCTCACAATTAAAGTTAGGGATGTCCTGCAAAATGACAAAAAGCCCTGAATTTATCTCAAAATGTTTAAAATCGGCATACTTTTAAGCTCTCAAGTTTAGTTTGTTGGTCACCTTCAGTCCTAGAAGTGCCCCTCCCTGTCCCCAGCAACCTGTTTGAAGGAGCTCTGGCGACGACATCATCAATGGCTAAGCGCTTTTGCAAGCTAATGGAAAGGTGGGCAGTTGGAATGCATCCAGCTGCTCCGCAGAAGGCAGACAGCTTCCTGAAGATTGTTGTTGTTGTTGAGTGCAGTCAGCCAAGAAAACCCCATGGGGTAGTTGTGCTCTGTCACACGGGATCCCCCCACAATGACTGCTGCTTCAGTTCTGCTCTGCTCTAGGCTCAGAACTCAGCAAGTTGCAGCCTTCAGAAAGGCTTCATCCGCCAGAGCCTGAAGAGCAGTTTCCAGGGAGGTGGGCGGTTAAGTAAGTGCAGGGGAGAGGAGGGAGGGAGGGAGCACACAGCAATTACCACTTCCCTTGAACTGTCACAGACAAAGCCACACACATTCTTTTCCAAAAATGGTTCGTTCTGATCCCACAGCCTTCCCAGAAAAAGTATCTCCTGTCATTTCTTCATCGCTTTTTACTAAACGCTCTTGTTTCCTTTGTTGTTGTTGTTGTTATGTGCCCTGGAGTTGGTTCTGACTCCTAGCGACCCTGTCCAGGGTTTCTGAGGCTGTAAATCTTTACAGGAGCAGAAAGCCTCATCTTTCTCCCGCGGAACAGCTGCTAGTTTCGAACTGCTGACCCTGAGGCTAGCAGCCCGATTCGTAACGTGACCATTACGCTACCAGAGCTCCTTTGTTGCTGTTGTTGTCAGGTGCCATCGAGTCAGAACCCACTCATAGCGACCCCATGCACAGCTAAACCAAACAATGTCCAATCCTGGGCCAACCTCACTACCGCTGCCACACTTGACGTCATCAATGATGCCACCTGGCTGATCCATCTCGTTGGGGGTCTTCCTCTCTTTCTCTGTCCCTCCATCTTACCCAGCATGACATCCTTCTCCAGCGACTGTTCCCTCCTGATAATTTGTGCAAAGTATGAGACACGAAATTTAGCCATCTTGGCCTCCAAGGAGCATTCTGGCTGCACCTCTTCCAAAACAGATCTATTGGTTCTTTTGGCAGTCCATGGCACTTTTAGTATTCTCCTCCAACACCACAATTCAAAGGCATCAATTCTTCTATGATCTTCCTTATTCACTATCCAGCTTTCGCATCCATATGAGGTTATTGAAAATATCATGGCTTGGGTCAGGCACACCTTAGTCCTCAAGCTTGACATCCTTGCTCTTCAACACTTTAACACCTGTGAATTCAGACCTAGAATTGGGTTAGTCACTGTGCCCTGCATCTCCATACACCTCCTTTGCCTCCCTGTCTTCTGGTCACACCTGCTACCAGGATCAGCTTCCAGCTGACCAGGTAAGTCTTCACCACAGGGATTTGAGGACAGCAACTCCAGGGAGCCATGATGAGGTACCCATTCTTCCATACCTTCTCTCCTCCCTCCAGGAACTAGGCCGCACACTCTCTCTCTGGCTTCTGGAGTGAACCTCCCATAGCGTGAGAACACAGTCCCTGAGTGGTATAAATAGTTAGCAAGCTTGACTGCTAACAGAAAGGTTGTAGGTTTGAGTCAACCCAGAGGTACCTTGGAAGAAAGGCATGTCTGTCTACTTGTGAAACAAATCAGTCATTGAAAAGCCTATGGAGCACAGTTCTACTCTGCACACCTGGGCCTGCCGTGAATCCGAATCTGCTTGACAGCAGAGCGCTAGCTATGTGTTTAAAATGTGAACAGCTCACTTCAGCTTCTCCTCGGACTAAGAACACAGCCCTCTTCCCACTGCACCTTCACTTCACACGCCCCCTACCCTGGCATCCAATTGGAGATTTTATAATGATGACACAATCGGCTTTTCCAACTTGCAAACTTACTCGGTATCCGATGTAGTTAATTAGGTAAGAATGTGATGAACCCTGGTGGCACAATGGTTAAGTACTTAACTGCTAACCCAAAGGTGAGTGATTCAAACTTACCAGCCACTCCATGGGAGAAAAGGCCTGCTGATCTGCTCCCATAAAGGTTACAGTCTAGGAAACCCTAGGGGGCAGTTCTACTCTAGCTTGTTGTTGTTGTTAAGTGTTGTTGAGTCTGATCTGACTCACAGAGACTCTCTATAAGGTTTTCAAGTAGCAAGTGATGGGATTGAACCAGCAACCTTGCAGTTAGCAGTCCAGTGCTTATCCTACAGCTCTACACCAGGAATCCTATTACAGATGGTCCCTACGTATCAGGATCGACTTGATGACTCACAACAACCCCAGACAAGAATGAACATTCTTTGAAGATTTGGGGTAAGTTGGTTTTCCCTATGCTATTTGATTCTTCCATATTTTCTTTCTGTTCCTACTTCAAAGCCAACTGAGATATTATAGCTGATTTTTTTTTTTCAGATATATCAACCATGAGTCCTAACTATTTAATAAAGGATAAGATGCTTCTATACTTTTTAGGCTTAGCTTTCAAAATTAAACATGCAAATGAAAAAATTAGCATGACTCTCCAGTTGATGTCAGAGATTGAAATCATGAAATTATTCGTTTCAGAAAAGCTTCATTAATGCAGCTAGACGTTTCCCTTCATACAACCCTGACCTAATTCTGAACTTTTCTGTTGAGTGCATTCTTGACCTTTGAATTGTTTACAAATGGCTTCTGAGATGAGCTTTTTCTTCAAGTAAAAGCGCCTGAGCAGGCTTCAAGTCTGTTCTTGGCTAAGTCATGGCTGAGGAACTGGAACCAGAATGGACCCAAATTAGTAAATGTAGAAGGCCAACTGGAAGAGAAAAAAATTATAGATCAGTGGCCTGATAGAAAATTTCACTCTTAGAAAACAAAGACAACATGTATGTTTCACAGCAACCAAATTTCTTGAACGATAAAGTTGAAAACATTGCCCAGCTCAAAGATGATGGCCTACCATGAACTTTGAAGGTGTGTAGCTCTCCATACTCTTAGCAATAATCCAGTCTCCTGCATCAGGTTCTTTAAAGGGCTCATTCCAACTCTTTCAAGTCTGCCATTCCAAGGCTTCAACCTGTAATTGTCCAGTTCCATATAAAATTCTAGTACACTTACATTTCACAAATGAAGGTCTGTTCTGATTCTGTTATGTAGGCCATGACTGAACTGCTTTGAAGCCCTACTCCTGAGGAACCTCTGAGTGATCAAAAAGGTTTCAGAGAACATTTTGCCCTCTGAGGTCAAGCAGGTGAGGGTGTGTTTTGATTAGGGAATGGTAGGTCTCTATTGCTCACCCTTCTCTATACCTTGAAGTACACAGAGTGACTGGACGCAGGAGCCACGCCATTGGTCTGTCTTCCCCACACCCCACCATGCATCAGGGATCTAATTGGTGTCAGTGACTTTAAAAGCTGCTGGAAATCTGAGGAGATAGAAGGGCTGCTTGTCAGAGTCTTAAGAACATCTGATCCAATAAAACAACATGGACTTTTTAATTCCCTTAAGAAAAAAGTATGTTTGCAAATGAACTATGTCTGGAGCCAGCCACTTTGTCCTCAAGGACAAAAGACATCTATAAATTTCCTCAGTCTTATCTTACTCCCTGAAGGGAGATGACTGAAAAAAGGTCAAGCTGATTTTAATTTGCTTCTATAAATCAAATAAACAAATTAAAATTAAACATTCACCCTATTTGGGCACTAGGGACATAGAACAAATGTGTTCCCTGCCCTCAAGGAACTTACAGAGCCTTTCTTTCATGTGCTGTTCATTTAGGATGAAGCTTTGGTCACCACCCGCAGAGGAGATCACTACTAAATGAGTTTCACACTTCTATGACCTTTCGTCAGTGATTCTGGGTGGTTATCTAGAATGTCAGCTGAAATCTAGCAATGACCCTGGAGAAAATGGTGCCTGAAACTTTCTTCACCAAAACCAAATCCAAGCCCACCACAGTCAATTCTGACTCCCAGCAACCTTCAGTATAGGATAGAACTGCTCCGAAGGCTGCAGTCTTCCCAAGGCTGCAGTCTTCACGGAAGTATCTGTCCCATCATTCTCCCACTGAGCTGTTTGATGGGATTGAACCACTGATGTTTTGGTTAGCGGCTGAGCATTTTTAACCACTTTGCCACCCAGGCTCCTTGTTTCCTTCACACCAGCTGGAAATCTGAGAGCCCTCCTTGACTGTCCCTGTTTCCTCATCCTTCATAACCAGTCATCCTGCACTAGAAATCCTACCTCCTGGGTCTTTCAGATTCTACACATTGCTCCTTTCCTGTGGCCATTATGTTAGCTTAGGCTTCCTATCATCTCACCTAAGATTACCCGGGTGGTGCAAACAGCAAATGAGCTAGGCTGCTAACCAAAGTATGAGAGGTTCGGGTCCACCCAGAGAGCACACTGGGAGAAAAGCCTAGTAATCTACTCAAGACTCAACACAGACCTTATGAAGCACAGTTCTGCTCTGACACACATGGGGTTGCCAGAAGGCAGAATTCACTGGAAAGCAGACACTTTTTGTTTTGCTTTGTTTTTAACATCTCACCTGCAATATTGTAAATGTACTCTAGCTAATCTCTCTGGCTCCAGTTTTATCCAGCACGTCACCATTCCCCACACTCTATTATAACTGCCTTTCTATCTGTCCATTTTTATGCTAGATCATAAACCCAAGAGGCAGGTGCTGAGCTTTGAATCTCTGTATACTGGAGCTCTGGAGTCCTGGTGTGACGCTGTGAATTAATGCGCCAGACTACAAAGCTGCTTGAACTACAAACTCGGTGGTTCAAGCTCAACAGTCGCTCCTTGGAAACCCTATGCAGGGTCGCTATGGGTCAGAACTGACTCGACGGCACTTAACAACAACAATCCTGGGGCCCTACCACAGTAGTAGGCT
Organism: Chrysochloris asiatica; assembly: GCF_000296735.1. Lineage (NCBI taxonomy): Eukaryota > Metazoa > Chordata > Mammalia > Afrosoricida > Chrysochloridae > Chrysochloris > Chrysochloris asiatica. The sequence goes on from NW_006408531.1 coordinate 13,820,013, forward strand.
GCAGCAAGCATTCAGTCCATGCTTACTAAATGTATGCAGAGATGGTGAGTAGGGACATGCATGCTTTGAGTGCCCCAAGCTACTCTGCTAGCCTAAGAAACTGTTGGTTCTACTCTGCTGTAGGCAAAGTTGTTTAGACTGGGTATAAAGTACCAGTGAATGAGACCTGACTTAGCTCCCCATGCCCACACTTAGAGCAAGTGGGCTTCAGGGACCTGATGTTGTGAGAGCGGTTCCATGCTTCGGGAGCCTTGTTCCAGATTATAGTCTGACCTCTAGGACACTAGATCACTAGGTGTAGTAGTACCATTGTAGTCTGACCCCTAAGTGTGGCTAAAGGAGCACTGGTGGCACAGTGGTTAAGCACTTGGCTGCTATCCCCAAAGTTAGTTATTCAAACTTACCAGCTGCTTGGTGGGAAAAAAGACCTGGTGATCTGTGCCCATAAAGATTACAGCCTATACTCTGGGACCATGTTCCTCTGTCCTATAGGGTCACTGTGAAGCTACATCAGCTCAATGGCACACAACAGGCCATAACTACAGTTGCCCCTTGAACAACTTGGAAGTTAGGGGCACCAACTTCCACACAGTCGAAAATCTGAGTATAGCTTTTGATTCCCCTAAAATTTTACTACTAGTAACATGCATCAGAGGTCTTACAGGTAGCCTAAATAGTTGATCAACTCATATTTTGTAATGATATATTATTACATGGCACCGCAAATTAAGCACTAGAATGCTAACCACAAGGTCAGCAGTTCAAACCCACCAGATGTTCCTCAGAAGCTCTATACAGGGTCGCTACGAACCTACTCAATGACACTTTGTTGTTGTTGTTGTTGTTGTTATGTGCTGTGGAGTCGGTTCCGACTCATAGCGACCCTGTACAGGGTTTCCAAGGCTGTAAATCTTTACGGGAACAGAACGCCTCATCTTTCTCCCGCGGAACAGCTGGTAGTTTCGAACTGCTGACCCTGAAGTTCACAGCCCGATTCGTAACCACTACGCTACCAGAGCTCCCTTAACAACAAATAATTGTATAGTGCATCCACATAAAAGCTACATTTACAGTACAAGATATTTCACAAAAAGTACAAGGGTTTTGTGCCTGCTGGTGTAGCTGGCTTCACAAATTTCCCTTTTTTAAAAACATTAGTTCTTAAACTGGATTCATCTACCTTGACATGTTGAGCAACTGTACCAGCTTACCTCAAGCAATTCAGCCTATTCTTGTAATGTTATGACTTTCTCTGCTTCTTGGGAGCTCTTCCAGCATCCCTAGGGGCACTTCATATCGGTCCCATGGTGTTATTCAAGATTGATGGCATGCCCCAAACACTCTGAAAAAATACACCAGAACCATGAGAGATGACTTTTCACTGTAATATGCAATTTGCTGGTGAGACCAACTTCCCATGCAGAATGATGAGCCTCGTGCAACATTAAAAAAATAAAAACCTGTGTATAAGTAACTCTGCCTAGGTCAAACCCATGTTGTTAAAGGGTCAGCTGTATGTTACATTACTTGGTCATCAATGGTTTTAAAAGTTGGCCTTCTAGAAGTGTAGACTGAGAGTCTTCAATTTACTACATTTTTTATGATAAATAGGAATCTTTCAAAAAAAAAAATATGTTCTTAATATTAGTCCTACTAGAAAATATTTTTCTAGTTTTATTTATATTTGTATGCTTAATGTTTTCAAGCAATTTAGTATTAAGTAAAACAATCTCAGAAAGACCACGTTAAAATGAACTTAAGAGTACGCTGAACTAAAAATGTATGGATGTTGCATTAGTCTGTTGAAATTCTATACCTAATCTTATCTCTAGTGAATTTATTAATAATTCTTAATTTGATGCTTTATCAAGTGGTGAGCTGAGCAAGAGAGTCCTAAAATCCTTCTCAGCACAGAGCATTTGAGTTCTTCTTTTACTTTTAAAACTGTGGTTGGGATGTTTTTAAGTCTTATAATGAAGATGTCAAATAACCATGTAAGAAGAAGCTGAGCTGAGCTAAGCTGAAGCCAAGTTATACTCCACTGTAAGCATTGTAATTGCCTTGGTTGGAAGCACAAGCCCAGCCCATACCACCTTTGTCATGTGTGTCAGTCATGTGTGTGGGCCTGTTCAGCTACAGCTAACTGAACAGAAGGGTACCTGCCACTGCACCAGCTGCCCCACAGGCTGGAACAACACAATCTGACTCTTCCCCTCAGAAGTTCAGAGTTGGGGCTCAGACACAGTCAGTGGGCTGATGATGAGCACTGATTGTGGAAGGTCAAGTGGAGTCAGGGTAGAAACAGTTGTGTTAGATTGTCTGCAAGCAGAAAAAGCTGACCTAGAGAAAGCAGAGAACAGCAAGGAGCTGACCAACTTTGAGACTATTAGAGGCACAAAGTATAACCTGAGTTCAGTGTGTTTGGCTCCATAATTTGTGGGTTCCAATGCAAAATTGAAATATTTCAACAAACTGATAAGGTGCTCGAGTCACTTACTCCTCTATGCCAAGAAACTTGCAAGACAGCTACCTGGCCAACTAATTGGAAGAGATCCATATCTGTGCCCATTCCAAAGAGAGGTGACCCAATGGAATGCAGAACCCATTGGACAATATCATTAATATCGCATACAAGTAAATTTTTGCTAAAGATAATTTAAAAATGACTGCAACAGTACATTGGCAGGGAACTGCCCAAAGTTCAAGCCACAATCAGATGTGGATGTAGAACTAGGGATACAAATGCTGACATCAGAAGGATCTTGGCTGAAAACAGAGAATACCAAAAGGATGTTTACCTGGACTTTGTTGACTACACAGAGGCTTTCAGTTGTGTGGATTAATACAACCTATGTACAATGTTGCAAAAAATTATTATTCCAGAACACTTAATTGTGCTCATGAAGAACCTATACATAGACCAAGAGGCAGTTGTTCAGCCAGGACAATGGGGACACTTAATGGAGTAAAATCAGGAAAAGTGTGTTCCAGGGTTGTATTCTTTCACCATATGTATTCAATGTGTATGCTGAGCAAATAATCCAATAAACTGGATTATATGAAGAAGAACATGACATCAGGATTGGAGGAAGACTCATTAACAATCTACAAAAGCAGATGATACAACCTTGCTTGCAGAAAGCGAAAAGGACTTAAAGTACTTACTGATGAAAATCAAAGCACATAGCCTTCAGTATGGGTTATACCTCAATGCAAAGAAAACAAAAATCCTTACAATTGGACCTATATAAATAAATGGAGAAAAGATTGAAGTTGTCAAAGACTTCATTTTTCTTGGATCAACCATCAACACTCATGAAAGCAGCAGTCAAGAAATCAAATGACATATTGCATTAGGCAAATCTATTGCACAGGACCTCTTAGAAGTGTTCAGGAGCAAAGATGTCAGTTCAAGGATTGAGGTGCGCCCAACCTAAGCCATGGTATTTTCAGTAGCTTCATATGCACGTCAAACTTGGACAATGAGTAAAGAAGACTGTGGAAGAGTTGATACATTTGAGTAACGGTGTTGGAAGAGAATAGAACTGCCAAAAGAACAAGCACATCAGTGTTGGAAGAAGTATAGCCAGAATACTCCTTGGAAGCCAGGATGGCCAGACTTTATCTCTCATACTTTGTACATATTATCAGGAGGAACCAGTCCCTGGAGAAGGAAATGATGCTTGGTAAAGTGGAGGGTCGGCAAAAAAGAGGAAGACTTGGGAGAAGAGTGGAGAGTGGGACCCTACCCAGAGAAGCAGTGATGCCATAGTTAGAGGCAGAAACAATGACGTGGAGAGATAGAGTAGCTGGGGACTTTAGACCCAGAGAGGGAGAGGGGCTGTGTGCTGATGACCGGGGGGCAGGCTTGCAGGGTATACCCTTTGGTTGGTTGAAGATGCATGGAGGGGATTGTAACCATGGCAATTAAATGATATACGATAGGATGAATGCAAAACTAATGTTCTCCCATGTAAACTATCACATAATTCACAAAACTTTTTTTTTTTTTAAAAAGGAAGAGTCTCAGCTTGGCACAGTGGCAGCAGCAATGGGCTCACACATAGCAACGAGTATGAGATTGGTTCAGGACTGGACAGTGTTTCATTCTTTTTGCATGAGGTCAACATGAGTCAGTACCAACTCGTATAAATATGAAAAACAACTCATATAAATATAAAAACCAACTCATATAAATATAAAATAAAATGAGCCCTGGTGTGGCTCTGAAGGATAAGCACTGGATTGTTAACCACAAGATTGGCAGTTCAAACCCACCAACAACTCTCAGAAACCTTATCAGGGTCACTATGCGTTGAAACCAACTCAATGGCACACAACATTAACAATGTAGAATAAAAATGTGAAGCACCTTGTTCAAAGAGCCATGAAAGATACTATAATATAAAGGTTTTCCTTTAAAAATATTTTCTTATTTATAAAATGTTATGGGGATAAGCAGTGTGGCAAGACCTGGGGACTCTTGGGCCCAGAGTCAGTGACATAGCCACAGAGGACTAGAG
>NW_006408531.1:13825386-13832234 GCF_000296735.1 Chrysochloris asiatica
AAAAAAAGAATAAACTACCTCATTTTACAGAAAAAAAAATGTTATGGGGATAATAGTAATACATGAATAATAACATAAATTAAAAATTGTTTTCATTTTGGTTCATAATTTTATTATGTCTGAAACTTTCTTCATATAATAATTTGATTGATGATAAGATTTTTCTGGCTCACACTTCTGAAAATTCACTCCTGAAGTCATCATTGTTAATAGTTTCAACAACTTCCTTTTCATTCACTAAAATTGAAAGGCCCTGGGCTGTCAAGTCAAATCCCACTTAGAGTAATCCTGTAAAATAGAAGTGCCCCATAGGATTCCCAATGCTATCAACTTTTACTGAAGCCAGCTACCACATCTTTCTCCGATGAAGCAGCTGATGGGCTCAAACCTTTGACCTTTCAGTTAGCAACTGAGAGCTTAGCCACTGTGCCACCAGGCCTCCTTTGGTATTGTCAGTCACTGCCTCTGGATGTGAAAGATGGACAATAAGTAAGAAAAACTGAAGAAAACTTGATGTATGTGAATCATGATGTTGGTGAAGAATATTGACTCTGCCCCCCACCCCCCTGATTGACAAAAGAACAAACAACCCTGTCTTAGCAGTACAGCCAGATTGCACATGGGGTGGGGGAGGTGGCAAGACTTCTTCTCATGTACCTTTGACCTGTTGTCAGGAGAGACTAGTCCCTGGAGAAAGACATCATGCTTGGTAAGGTAGAGGGTCAGGGAAAAAGAGGAAGACCCTCAAGATGGGTTGACTGACGCAGTGACAGTAACAATGGTCTCAAACATAGCAGCGATTGTGAGGATGGCTCAGGACCACACAGTGTTCCATTGTGTTGTACACGGGGTCGCTAGGTGTCAGAACCAAAATGACCACACTCAACAACAAACCTCACTGAAAACAGCAGCAGTCACTCTTGGAAAATGCAAGATCACAGTTTTTTATATATTTTCTTTTATTTTTAAGGAGGATTTTCTACCAATAGAACTATTAAGAATATATTATAAACTGTGACAACATTGGGAAATTTTCTGATAAACAATTTCAAGATACACATTTTGAAATCTAGAATAGCTGACCTAAAAAGTTAAATCTTTCTAAAAAGATTTTAACTCTTCAGATAGCAAATCAGTTCCATGTAAGTCTGAATGTAATTTTAAATGTAAATTTATACAATGGTATTTTAATCTTTCCTCTGACATTTCCCATCACTATGAAGGTTGTCCAAGAAATGGAAAGTGACTTCATGATTTGTATAAGGTATGTCCAAAGATATCACTACTAGGGTTCCAAGCTATATGTGCATGGGTGTATTCCAAACATAACATGTTTAAGCAGCTCTGTGTAATCAGTGGATAGCTGCAGACAAGTTCTCTCAATAATACACTTACCTTTGTCTCCGTGTTGTTAGTCAGTTCTGACTCATAACAACCCTGTATACGGTTGCCTAGGAGTGGCTGATGAGTTTGAACCACTGACCTTGTAGTACAAATGACCTTGTCATCCAGTGCTTATCTTACACTGCCATACTAGGACTTCTAGTGTTGTGTGTTAAGTACTGTCGAGTCAGTTCCAGCTCACAGTGACCCTGTATAGGGTTTCCAAGGAGCAACTGGTGGGTTTGAACCACCAATCTTTGCAGTTCAAACCGACTTTGCAGCCTAGCATATTAACCTACAGCACCACACCAAAACTCCTTGTTGTTGTTAGGTGCCATCGAGTTGGTGCCGACTCATAGCGACCTTATGCAAAGCAGAACGAAACACTGCCTGATCCTGGGTCAACCTCACTATTGTTGCCACGCTTGAGCCCATTGATGCTGCCACTTGGCCAATCCATCTTGTTGGGGGTCTTCCTCTTTTTCTCTGACCCTCCACCTTACCAAACATGATATCCTTCTCCAGCGACTGCTCCCTCCTGACAATATGTCCAAAGTATGAGAGACGAAGTTTGGCCATCTTGGCTTCTAAGGAGCACTCTGGCTGCACTTCTTTCAACATAGATCTGTTGATTCTTTTGACAGCCCATGGCACTTTCAATATTCTCCACCAACACCATAACTCAAAAGCATCAATTCTTCTATGGTCTTCCTTATTTACTGTCCAACTTTCATATGCATATGAGGTTATTGAAAATACCATGGCTTGGGTCAGGTGCACCTTAGTCCTCAAGCTGACATCTTTGCTCTTCAACATTTTAAAAAGGTCTTGTGCAGTAGATTTGCCTAATGGAATACATCCTTTGATTTCTTGACTGCTGCTTCCATGAGTGTTGATAGTTGATCCAAGAAGAATGAAGTCCTTGACAACTTCAATCTTTTCTCTGTTGATAAGAATGTTGTTTATTGGTCCAGTGGTGAGGATTTTTGTTTTCTTTACATTGGGATGCAATCCATACCGAAGGCTTTGGTCTTAACTTCTTAGGTGCCTTCAAAACACTCCAATCAAAACAGTGGCTTCCCAGGTGATCTGCTTGTTGTTGTTGTTAAGTGCTGTCGAGTCGGTTCCGACCCATAGCGACCCTGTACAGGGTTTCCGAGGCTGTAAATCTTTACGGGAGCAGAATGCCTCATCTTTCTCCCGCGGAGCCGCTGATAGTTTCAAACTGTTGGCCTTAAGGTTTGCAGCCCGTTTCATAACCACTACGCTACCAGAGCTCCTTAGGGGATCTGCTAGGCCAGTTCAATTCCAGGCAGAGAGCTCAACTCAGGTTATAGAGATGTTGGGGTGGATTCCGAAGGGGTCATCCTGATAGATTTCCTTGAGGACACAGGACATTCAAGGGGGATTATTAAGAAGAGTGTAAAGAAAATGGAAGATACTGGTGATACAAAGGTCAGGAAAGTTTCGAGTTTTTTATGTTTTGAGGTGTTTTTTTTTTTTTTACATCACAAGAATGCATCTTCTCATTCTTCAAGAGTAGCAAGGGCTGTCCTGTGAGAATTTCATTGAAAAAGTTTACCCCATTCACCCTACAGCCCTCGTATTGTCCCTTCAGACTTCTTTTTGCTCCCCAAATTCAAAGAACATTGAAAAGGAACACAATTTGAATCCCTTGATAATGCCCAAACTTCCGTTTAGACATGACCTAAATTGAAGAGTGTAGAATTCTTCAGAGAAGGGTTGTTGTTGTTGTTGTTGTTGTTAGGTGCCATCAAGTCAGCACCGACTCATAGCGACCCTATGTACAACAGAACAAAACACTGCCTAGTCCTGGGCCAACCTCACAATTGTTGCCATGCTTAAATCTATTGATGCTGCCACTTTGCCAATCCATCTCACTGGGGGGTCTTCTTCTTTTTCTCTGACCACCCCCCACACACACACCTGACCAAACCTACCTCTGAACTTCTTGATACATCAGAAACATAAATTCTTTTTTGGTTAGGCAATAATTCTGGTTTCTATTATCTGCAACCAAATGCAATCCTAGTTGACATTCCCTTAAATTAGTTTTTGTGGGTTTTACTTCTTGCAACTTGCTGTGTGCTCCACCCATATCCAATGGGATCTTTTTGTGCACAAGATCATCAATATGCTATTACTACAACCAATAAGCTCTCGTAACCCTCTGTCCTCAGGCTTCCGGACCTTTGGTTTTAAAGGCCAAAGTACGTGGGAATTTGTACCCCCTTACCTAGTGGCTTCATGGGAGAAAACACCTGCATTCAACAATAACAAGTTGACTATTAACCGAAAGGTTGGTGATGCAAACTCATCAAGAGACACTTCAGAAGGCAAGCCTAGCAGTCTACTTCCAAAAGATTACAGCCTTGAAATCCATATGGAGCAGGCCTACACTCTAACACATGGAATTGTCTTGAGTCAGCAACAAGATGACACAAACAGTTAAGTGCTTAGCTACTAACCAAAAGGTTGGTGTTCTGAACCTGGGCTGCTAAGTGCAAGGCCGGCAGTTTGAATCTAACAGCTGCTCCACAGGAGAAAGGCATGGCAGCCTGCTTCTGTGACTGTCCTAACCCAGGAAACCCTGTGGGGAACTCTATTCTGGGTTATAGGGCACGTACAAGTCGGAATCAACCTGATAGCAATGTGTGTGGGTTTTACATATTAGAAGTAATAACAGGCCAGGAACTTTTGGTAGTTCAAATATAATTTGATAGTCCAAATAAATACATTTTATTTTTTAAATGGAGTCTATGGGTGTTGCAAACAAGTGCTCAGCTGCTGACTGAAAGGTTGGAGGTTCAAGTTCACTCAGGCACCTTGGAAGAATGACCTGGCAAACTCCTTATTAAAAAATCAGCCATTAAAAACACTATGGAGCACAGTTCTACTCTGAGACACCTGAGGTCACCATGAGGCAGGTTATTACTTTAAATAGATAAGCAGAACTACCATAAGAATAGAATGTGTCAGATAAGTAACACAGATACACAAACATTACAAAGTATATGTATCAAAGTATCGATTCAAAGCTCTTTCATGGTTCAGAACAATATTAGTGGTAGGGGTGCTCCAGCACGGTGCTGGCTCGAGGGCTCTTTAGTTCATTCCTGGCCACCATTTGCCTCCTCTTGACCTCCCACCAATATGTCTCATAATCTAAAAGATTCTGTCCAACTTCTTAACTATCTTGGCCATCTTTTATGTTGGCCATTTAAGAAATACATCTCGGAGACTTTTATTACATGTAAAAGGAAGCCGACCAGCTGCCCACACAGTACGATTCATTCATCTTGATGCTATACCTTGTCATCTTATGTCAACAAACCTGGAAATTGTTTCTAAAGACTCAAATCAAAACTTTCATTGAGAAAATTGGCTCTGCTGGCCTGAAAGCTCAAGATGAAAGCCAAAATCCTTTCCACCTGCCCACTTCTGAGGGCTGAGGTCAAGGGCAGATGACTCTGTCTCCCAGGATGTGATTTGATTGCCTGCCACTGCCAGATGCCCTGTCTGCTACGTGAAGACAGGCACAGGCAGACAGCTGCGTTTACACTGTTTGGGAAGCAGGGATACATACGCTTTCAATTCAATGACAGGAAAGCAAAATGCTCCTACAGGTTTTAAGGAAACAAAGTTTTTTAAAAAATGGAAATGTCTTCTTCTCTTGAGGGATCTGTCTCAGAGCCTTTACTGAATCATTGTCACTTTCAACTTTCAACAAGCTCGGTTTAGAAAATGTTCCAATAAAAAGATACATAAATTCCATAGGTATATAGAACTGGAAAGAAACTTCAAGCTCATTTGATGCTAAGTTACTTGTGTTTTAGAAGGAAGTCGGTGACCTCAGGCATTCTGGGGGCTCAACACTGGGCACTTTACCCAAGTGGCTAGGTGTGTGAGCCATTACTGAAGGCTTCTTGGTTGCTAAATAGAGGGGGGAGAAACCATGTACACACCAAAGCCATTGCCATTTCCAGAGTAAAGTTGCTCTGTAGGTTTTCTTGACAACAGTATTTATTGAAGCAGATGGCCAGATCTTTCTTCTTCTGTAGTACTGCTGTGCACTGGGTTCAAAACAACAAACTTTAGGGCAGTAGTTGAGTGCCAACTGCTTGTACCACCTAGGGACCTATGTATAAATCAGAAACCTATTCTGCTGCATGCCATAGAGTCGACTCTAATTCATTTGTTGTTGTTGCTAAGTGCCGTCGAGTCAGTTCCGACCCATAGCGACCCTGTATAGTGTTTCCAAGGAGCAGCTGGTGAGCTTGAACCGCTGACCTTGCAGTTCAAATGACTTTTCAGGCTGGCGCATTAACCCACAGTGCCACACCAGGAATCGAACAATTCTATATAGGGTTTCTTAGGCTGTAAACCTTTATCGAAAGCCTCATTTTCTCCCATAGAGTGGCTGGTATATTCGAATCGCTGATCTGGCAATTGACAACCCAGTCAGTAACCCACTCTGAGACCAGGGCTCCTAGAAATTGAATTACCTCAAATAAAGAGAAGAAGCTCTGCACTGGTGACTCTTACAGAACTCAAGGACAGGGAGTGCAGCAAAGGCTATTGGGAAATGTGAGCCACTCCTGAACCTCCAGAAACCTATCCTCCAGGTTCTATCTCTCAGGAACCACAGAGTTTCCTGCATATCTGCTTACTCTTCTTGCCCACGGCCTGATACACCTGCAGTTCTGTCTCCCTGGCTTCACCTCTCAGTTTAGGTATCCAACACTTACTGACTCCATCTCCCAAGTCCCCAGAAGGGAAACCTAATGGACTCCATTCATGTTTATGGACTCCATTCATGTAATGGACTCCATTCATTCAGGTCACTGATGAGTCCTGAGGGGAACTTTAGGTCACGTGTCCTCCACCCCTGTCCAGTCAGCTGATGCTTGGGGTTGGGAAAACAGAATCATGAATTCAACAGTGCAAGATTACCCAAGACATAAAACAATTGGCAGCTCTAATACAATGAAATGGTTTGTTCTCATTTTAATTGAGAACAAACTACCATAAAATAAAAACAAAACCACCATCAAATGCAACCAAAAATATATCATGTCTAAGTAGAATTTATAGAATGTTAACTCTAGTTTAATATGTACTGTAATCTACATCTATAGATTAAAATAAAAGGAAAACTATCCATAGATGTCAATAAGATATACTTTTAAATATTTTATTGTGCATTATGTGATAGTTTACATGGGAGAACATTAGCTTTCCATTCATCCTATCATATGTCATTTCGTTGCCATGATTACACTCCCCTCCAAGCATCATCAACCAACCAAAGGGTATACCCTGAAAACCTGCCCCTGGACATCAGCATACAGCCACTCTCTCTTTCTGGGTCTAGAGTCCCCAGCTGTTCCTGCTCTCACATCATCATCATCATCATCATCTCTACCTCTATCTCTGGTGTCACT
>NW_006408531.1:13833544-13836083 GCF_000296735.1 Chrysochloris asiatica
GCTTGTAAGTCTGTTTTCAGCCTATAACTGATTGGAATACCTAAAATGGGGCTAGGATTTGCCCAGTGAAGGAGGCTCCCTGCAGAGCCTTTGCATTGCACAAGGCCATGGTAGAATTCTGATCCCTATCCGGAATCTTCTGAGGTAGGACATTTCCACTTAAAAGGACAAGCAGACCAGCCTAGCACAGCTAGAAGAACAAAAGATATTTCTAGAAAGAAAGACCAGCAGGACAAATAAAAAAATAATAGCCGCAGTCTGATTGATTACTACAAGAACAAGCAAGTTGTTTGCCAGTGAGCCATCAAGGCGAGCAGTCAGGTCCCCTCAGGGAAAACCACCTTCCAAGACTGAGACTCAAGGGGAATACATGAGTAAGCATGTGGTCTTGCTAGTGACTACACTGGTCTACCAATAAGGGGAAGTGGGGAAAAACAGCAATGAAGCTATGGGCTAAGTCCAACCGTGTTCAATAGACTCCTGTCAACCTGGATTGAAACCTGATTGGTCAGAAGTATGGCAAGACCTGGAGACTCCTGGGCCCAGGAACAGGGACATGGTCACAGAGGGCTAGAACAGAGATTGAAGCATCCAGCTGATATGAAGTTAGGGGAGCTACACAAGAACACCCATACTTGCAGATAGTACCCATTTGACCTAGCTTCAATGGCTGGATGATCAGAACTCGACTAGAAAAAGAAAGAAGAGGGAAAAAAAGAGTAATCTGCTACAATTTGATGAACTTGACCTATACTTATGCATGTAGTAGCTCAAAAAGGAAACAAATCGTTACAGCAAGGATCATCCCCACCTCCTTGGTAACCAGGGTTGACAGGAATGGGCTACTTAGACATTGGCTACCAAAAATGGAGAAGAGGGGCTATAAAGGCAAGAAGTGACTGGCTTACAAGCTTTCAAGAGGGAGCCTAGTTTCAGAGGGTGCGCGGGAAGGTAGAATCTCCACTGAGTGGTTTCCCACCTGCCTGGACGGGGCTGGTGAAAGGAGATGGGGATAAGACTCTTATGGTTCAATAGTGACTAATTACTATCAGGACTGACTGTGAGTGTTGGAGGTGTAAAGGTAGACATTTTGTAACAAAGGAGGGGAGTGGTTGATTTTGCAGTCCAGGAGCAGAGTACCCTGGGACCATCAAGGTAGAAGAGCAGAATGCAAGACCCTACCCAGAGAAGCAGTGACTCCAGAGATGGAGGCAGAGACGATGATGTGGAGAGATGGAGTGGCTGGGGACTCTGGACTCAGAAGAAGAGGGGCTGCATGCTGACAGCTGGGGGGCTGGCTTGTGGTGTGTACTCTTTTGTTGTTTGAATAGTTTTATATTCCTGAGTGCTTCGGTGAACATCAGAAACAAAAACAAAACACAACCCAGAGGGAATGGAAGCAAATGTTAAATGATGATGTATGGAGGGGATTGTAATCATTGCAATTAAACGAAACACGATAGGATGAATGTAAAGTTGATGTTCTCCCATGTAAACTATCACTCAATTCACAATAAAAACTTTAAAAAATCATAAAATAAAATCTAAGAAAAAAGAAATTGGTAGAATTCTTCAATTTTATCATTACTGGTGTTAGTGGTTGGTATGTAATTTTGAATAATAGTGGTATTAACTGGTTTTCCTTGCAGGCGTATGGATATTATCCTATTACAGATAGCATGGTACTTTAAGATAGACCTTGTAATCTTTTTGATGATGAATGCTACATCATTGCTCTTGAATTTGTCTTTCCAGGCATAGCAACCCATGTGATTATCAGATTCAAAATGGCCAATACCAGTCCAATTCAGTTCACTAATACTTAGGATATCCATGTTTATACATTCCATTTCATTTTTGATAATTTCCAATTTTCATAGATTCCTATTTCATACATTGCATGTTCTGATTACTAAATGGATGTTTACAGCTCTTTCTCCTCATTTTGAGTTGTGCCCCATCAGCAAATGAAAGTCCCAAAAGCTTTACTCTGTTCATCACAGTCAACTCTACTTTGAAAAGGCAAGTTTTTCCCTAGTTCCATTTTCAGTGCCTTCCAACCAGAGAGGTTCATCTTCTGGTTTATATCTTACAATATTGCACTTCTATTCATAAGATTTTCAGGGCTAAAATTCAGAAGTAGTCCACCTCTCCTTCTTCAAAGTGTGTCTTAATCTGGAAGCCACGCTGAATCCTGTCCAAGGGCTAACCATTATGCCACTAGGGCTCCTTTATAAAAGTGTGTTTAAATATAAAATGGATTCTGGTGTGGCGCTGTAGGATCAGCACTGGACTGGGAACCTCAAGGTCAGAAGTTCAAACCCACCAACTCCTCTTCAGAAACTCTATACAGGGTTGCTCTAAGTTGGAAATGACTTGATGGCACTTAACAGAAAATATATGAAAAGAAAATAATGGAAGGTAAATATCTTATACTGTTCATAGGAATTTTTCCTTGATGCTAGGAATATTTTTGTTTATTCGTTTTAATCATTTTATTGTGTTTTTTGGTGAACATTTATACAGCAAATTATGTTCC
>NW_006408531.1:13836555-13837710 GCF_000296735.1 Chrysochloris asiatica
AGGAGCAGATGGTAGGTTTGAATCACTGGCCTTGTGGTTAACAGTCAAATACTTCTCTTACCACACCAGGATTCTACAGTATTCCTGGGTGATGTTTATTTTATACACTAATTTGTTATTTAACCTAAAGGAGACCACCAGAAGTAGTCTCAGTTCCAGGTTTAAAGGTGTTTCTGCCAGTTCAGTAAGTCTGGTTTTTTTAAAAAGTGTCTTGAGTTTTGTTCTCCAATTCCCAACCATGCTATCCAGATGATCTGTTGTGTCTTTGCTCGGAAGAGTCAGTGGTAGCACATACCAGCGTTAGCTTCAATGCTTGGAATGGCAGTCATTTAAATGGTTCAGTTTAAGAACTGCAGACCATGGGAATGAAGATCAGCACTACAGGGCACCAGGCACATTGTGAGCTAGATCTTACATACAGCCACTTCCCCTTTAGATGACATCTCCCAACTTGGGGTGCCACTGCATGTGCTCCTCGTTTCCTCTCTTCAAAAAACTCCCAATTCTTACCTCCCTACTGCATCTGGCTGAAGAATAGAAGTAAAGCAATTAGTCATCTAATCACTAGGAGGGAACACTGATAGCTTCTTAAATAAAGCCCTAAAGGAAATTCTGGATGTAGGAAGCTGTGTGTGTTAGGAGGACAAGGAAAGGATTTGTTGTGTTTTGTTTTTGTTTTGCCTAGTTTTCGGTGGAAAAAAATTTCTGATAATCTTCATTGCCATTCTTCTAACTTATCTTTACTCCTTTGTGGTTGTTAAACATCTTGAATGACATTGCCCCAATTCACATTGTCTAAAGCCAATGATACTAAAGGAAGAAGTCCAAGGTGCAATTGAAGAAATTGGCAAAGAACAAGGCACCGGGAATTGATGGAACACAAATTGAAATATTTCAAGACAGTGAGGCAGCCCTGGAGACACTCACTCATCTATGCCAAAAAATTTGGAAGACAACTATCGAGCCAATAAATTGGATGAGATCTATATTTGTGCCCTTTCCAAAACAAGGTGATCCATTGGAATGCTGAAATCATCAAACAAAATCTTTGATATCTCATGTGAGTAAAGTTTTACTAAAGGTAATACAGAAAGGCTACAATCATACATTGACAGAGAACTTCAGAGGTTCAAGCCGGATTCAGAAGAGGATGTG
>NW_006408531.1:13838705-13847678 GCF_000296735.1 Chrysochloris asiatica
GGCCAAGATGGCCAAACTTCGTCTCTCATACTTTGGACATATTGTCAGGAGGGACCAGTCTCTGGAGAAGGATATCTATCATGTTTGGTAAGGTGGAGGGTCGGAAAAAAAGAGGAAGACCCCCAGCGAGATGGATTGGCAAACTGGCAGCATCAATGGGCTCAAGCATGGCAACAATTGTGAGGGTGGCCCATGATTGGGCAGTGTTTCATTCTGTTGTGCATAAGGTCGCTATGAGTCGGTACAGACTCAAGGGCACCTAACAAGAATGCCTGAGACAAAACCATGGTAGTGAGTGGACGATGATTTATATACGAAGTAGCAAGTGTGGAGTAGCTTTACTAGGCTACCTTCTTTTTTCTTTTTTTTTTTAATGTTTTATTGTGAATTATGTGATAGTTTACATGGGAGAACATTGGTTTTACGTTCATTCTATCATATATCGTCTCATTGTCATGGTTACAATCCCCTCCATGCAATCCTTCCCCGGTACCCCCCAGGTCTTCAGCACACAGTCGCTCTCCCTCTCTGGATCTAAAGTCTCCAGCTGCTCCATTGCTCCACGTCATCATCTCTGGCTCCATTTCAGGCATCACTGCTTCTCTGGGAAGGGTCCTGCTCTCTGTTCTTCTCCCTTGATGGTCCTAGGGACCTCCGCTCCTAGACTGAAAAGTTAATCACTCCCCTCCTTGCTATAAGACGTCTACCTTGACATTTCCAACCCTCACAATCAGTCCTGATAACAATTATTCACTATTGTATCACCAGTGACCCGTCTGTATTTCATTGCATCAGCCCCGGCTAGTCAGATTGAATACTACTCACTGGAGATTCTACCATCCTCCAGGCCCTCTGGATCTAGGATCTCTCTTGAAAGCTTGTAAACCAGTCACTTCTTGCCTTTGTAGCCCCCCGCCCCCCATTTTGGGTATCCAATGTCCAAGTTGCCCAGCCCTGTCTACTCTGTGTGTGGAGGGGGTGGGAATGATTCTTGCTGTTAGGACTTGTTCCCTCTTTTGAGTTACTGCTTCCATAGGTGTAGGTCAAGTTCATCAAATTGTATGAGAATAACTAGGCTACCTTCTGACATGTAAAATAAAATACACTCTGGGTTTCATTACCTCTAATCTGCATTCTTTGATTTGTTCCTGAGTTAGAGTAAACCTTAATTTTACTTGTAAATTGTGCAATTAATATTTGTCTCATGAGTTTCATTGTTCTTGACTCAATGGTGCAAATATAGTTAATATAATCAAATAGCATCACCAGACTACTTGACTATCTATAATTTATTACATTGAAATTGATAAGCAGAGACCCATCTTCATATCCTGGCCTCACTGAAATAGTAAGAGAAGTGGAACTGTCAAAAATCTAAGCCTATGTTCAGGAATCAAGTAATTATTCTGGAGTGGAGAAATGAACTCAGGAAAGCCCAGTAGGAAGGAAAACTTACCCTCAACTAATTGGGTGTAAACCAGTGCTACGGAGTCCATTCTAACTTCACCTCAGATTCCTGGGCTCCATAGGGGTTTCAATGACTGATTTTGGAGGAATTGAATTACCAGGATTTTCTTCTGCATCATCTCTGGTTGCACTTGAACCTCCAGCCTTTAGTTACCAGCCAAGCACTTTTGCATCACCCAGGAACTCCAATTGAGTGTACAGCCATGTTTAATTGCCTTAACTTCCCTTAAGTGATTAACCATTGGAAGGCTGAAAACAAAATAAATTAGAGCAATGTCCAGTCATAATGTATTGATCATCTGGGCTTTAAGTCATTATCCACTCCCAACCCAATACCATTATACCTCATGTTGCCTTATTAGTATTTCCAGGAAGTGACCGTATTGGCCAGGGTTTTGTCGTTGCTGTTGTTACGTGCTGCCAGGTAAGTTCTGACTCACAGCGCCCCTATGTACAACAGTATGAAACATTGCCTTCTCCTGTGCCAATCTCATAATTGTTCAATTTGAGTCCATTTTTGCTGCTCTGTGCCAATCCATCTCATTGGGATGGTCTTCCTCTTCTCCAGGGACCAGTCCATCCTGACAATATGTCCAAAGTGCAAGTACTTATAAGAATTCTGGTTGTACTTCTTCCAAGACAGATTTCTCTGTTCTTCAAAAGGTTGGCAGGAAAATGATGTGGCAGTCTGCTTATATAAAGATTTACAACCCTGGAAATCCTGTGGGGCACTCTGTCCTATGTTGCTGTTGTTATGTGCCATTGAGTTAGTTCTGAATCATAGTGACCCTATATGGGGATTTGAACTGCCAACCTTGTGGTTAACAGTCCAATGCTGATCCTGTAGTGTCATACCCGGTCTCTGTACTATAGGGTTACTACAGGTTGATATGAACTTGACAGCATGGGTATATTTAACTTTAATCCATTTAAAATGTCCTTTGGCTAAGCTGCAAGGTATCCACTTAATGTTATCTCCTTCCAAAGAATTGAATAATTGATGGACTTTGCCTGTATACACTGCCATGGAGTCAACGCTAACTCAGCGACCCTGGTTTCTGAGGCTGTAAATATTTACCAGAGCAGAAAGGCTCGTCTTTCTGCTACAGAGTGGTTGGTGGGTTTGAACTGGAAAACTTGTGGTTGGCAGTCCAGGGCTTATCTTATAGCTGCACTCGAGGTCCTAACCAATTGACTAGGTCCCATTTATTGATCAGTTATTTATTTTTCCTGTTTTATGATATCATCTTTATTATATATTAAATTATCTCAAAGCCTAGGATCTGTTGCTTGATAGTAATGATTTATGTCTATTATTATACAGCATAATTCGATTTCATTAGAGTTTGGGGATTTGCTTTAATCCCGTCACTGCTCATCTTTTCTGAATTTTCCTAGATAATTTCATAAATTACCCTTCAAAATAAGCTTTAGAATGAATTGTTAAAGTCTTGTTTACCCCCAAACACAACCCAATAATTCTTAGATACACAGTAATTCGTTGCTTAAGAACAACAATAAAAAAAATTTATGGCATGATTGTATTAAATAACAAAATCTCCAGTTCATCTGAAATGTGATTTTTGCCTTTTCTAATTGATTTGCATTTAAATGTTTACCCTTTATCCAGAAAATTAGATAAACATGTGCTTTGAGAACATTCACGGGTCTTAAAGAATAATAATTTAACATTCTTATACTTTCTAGAATTGAAGGAGAACCCTGGTGGTACAATGATTAATCTCTCAGCTGCTAACTAAAAAGTCCACTGTTCTAACCCACCAGCCACTCCACAGGTAAAACTTCTGGGGATCTGCTCCCATAAAGATTACAGTCTAGGAAATAGTACGGGGCAATTCTACTCTGTTATATATGAACAATATTAGTCAGAATTAGAAATCCCCAAACAGCTGATGGAGAAAGCCAACTACACGGCATCATCAGGGATGGGGAGGGCGAGAGGAGAAGAAATGGGAGGTGGCAAGATGGTGGACTAGGCAGTAACTCTGTATGAATCCTAAACAACAGACATGGAAAACCAAATGAAACAGATGCAGGTGATAGTCCTGGAACCCTGAGCTTCAGATAACGAGATAGAGAAGTAGATTGAATGCTGACTGGAGAGGAGAGTGAACAGACAAAGCAAAAAAAGAAAACAGACTGGCAAGCTGACCAGACAGAGCACAGGCATCTTAAACTTTTGAAGCAGCTTCAGAGACAAGACAGCATATTGGTATTGCAGAAACATACCAGTGACTTGTGGAGATAAAGATGCAATACTTTTTCTTGTTCCCCCAAATTCTCTGGTGACTGGAGGCATGGCTGGCCCCACCTACATATATCTCCAGTGAAGCTGTGAGAGGTGCAGTTGTGAGCCCCATCAAGCTGCACCTCACCTGGATTCAGATGAGCCCTGCTCTACAAATCTGGTCAACCCTGAACTAGCCCTGATTAGGAGTAGCAGCTGAACAGACATGTAGGCATTAGGGGGCAAGGGGTGTGAGATAGATGATTTGTGCTGGCTGGCCAGGCTTGGCACAGCCATATTGAATTTTCATGGGTGGCTTTGAAGGCAGAGGGCAGTTGGTAATGTGGAGGCATATCACTTATTGGCCGAGAGAATGGTATGAAATTTTTCTTCTACCCCACATTACCCTGGTGACAAGAGAGATGGACAGTCCCCACCTGTGTACACTCCTAGTGAAGTTCCTGTTCTCCAGAGCCACATCAGAGTGAATTGAGAGCTACCAGTACCAACCCTTGCACCTGGTATCAGGTACAGCCTGCTCCAGACCGACAGAGCTTGTGCTGGCCGGCCCTGGACTAGCGGGACCCCTCACCTTTGGCTGTCCTGTGGGTGCCCCTTGATTCCCCAGCTGCTTTGGGTTCTACACAAACTTCTTCTGGATTGTGGACCCAAAATAGACAATATCTAGACCCTACAGGAACTCCATATAGGGCGGAAATGTCACGGCTTTATCCCTTGCCGACCTACCATGTGAACTCCTTGGCTGACAGGAGACCCCAGATTGTCTGCCCTGGTTGTTTGCTTTAATTGTTTTTGGTATTTTTATTCTTTCCTTCCCCTTCTTCCCCTATTTTACCTACCCTTGCTTTTTGTCCTTTCTATCTCTGTTTTTTGTTTTGTTTTGTTTTCCTTCTTATTTTCTGCTTCTTGTTCCCAGCTGCTGCTGCTTTCTTATGGTTTTTTTCCCTTGGTTTTTCTTTACTACTCTCTGGTCACTTTCCCTTTTACTCATCCCTCTCACTAACTGTGTTGACTTCTTTATCTTTCTGTTTTATTTTATCTCTGATTTTTCTGTTCTGTGTTTTTGTTTTCTCTCCTTTTCTCTTTTTGGTTTTCGTACTATTTTTCTAGCTGTTGCCTACTTTTTTTTTCTTTACTATTTTCATTTTCACTATTGTTTTCTTATTTGTTTGTTTGTTTCCCTTCTCTCTTGTGTGTTTTCTCTTCTTGCCTCATCTGACAAGAGACAGAATGTGCCCATACAGTCCAGTCACAATACCCTCTACCAGCCCATGCACTGGGCAACAGCCAATACCAGCTGCTATACACCTGATCAGGAGCAACAACCAACATCAGCCAACCCATCCTAACCTGAGCTGCACAAATGGCAAACTGAGAATGCTGCACATGCTTCCATCCCCTAATCATGCAGTTGGTGAGTGCCTAAGAAAAAGCCAACATGTACCCATCAATTAAATATAAATACAACAACACCACAGTGTCTTGGAAGCAGCAGGCAATTTTTGCTCATACAAAGAACAAGACAAAGTGGCTCAAACAAATGACCAAGAAGTAGAGCTAGAAAACACTTTTGGGGAAAATAAAGGCGCTGGAATTCCCTGGAAAAGAAAGAGAATGATATTTAGGTTCCAAGAAAAAAAATAGTAGAAAGGCCAAAGAAAACAAGGTAAACACTATAGGAACAAACAATAAAATAGATAAAGGATTGGGACAATATAAAACCTGAAAGCAGAAATATAGAATAATATTAAGATTTTATAAATGGACAATATATAGAAAGGGCAAAGGAGTAGATATGCATTAATGGAAGCCCGAATTAGTAAACTTGAATATATATATATATATATATCAATACTGGTAAGCTAGAACAATCCAAAAAAATAATTTAAAAACTCAAAGAAAACTTAAGATTCATGTGGGACACCATGAAGAGGAATAACTCATGGGTGGTCATAATTCTAGAACAGGAAAAGACAAAACCACATAAAAGATAGCTGAGTAGCTATTGGAAGAAAATATGCCTACCATCATGAAAGATGAGAAGATAAGCATTGAAGAAGCTGAACGAATGCCAAACAGGATAGACTCCAAAAGAAAATCACTAAGACATATCATAATCAAGCTCTCCAAAATCAAAGACAAGGAAAGAATCCTGAAAGCAGCTCAGGAAAAATGAAAAGTTGCCTACAAAAGAGAACCAATAAGATTAAGCTCTGATTTCTCAGCAGAAATCATGCAGGTGAGAAGGCAATGGGAAGACATATATAAAACTCTAAAAGAAAAACTGTCAACCAAGAATTACATACCCAGCAAAACTGTCCCTCAAATATAATGTTGAAATTAAAACATTTTCCAGATAAACAGAAATTAAAGGAATTAGTAATAACCCAAAAAAACTTTATAAAAAATACTAAAGGGAGTCCTTTCAACTGAGAACCAACAACAGCAGATAACAACTTGAGACTAACATTCATGGCAACACCACCCAGAATTCAATCCAGATATAGAAGTATTTGGAATCCTGGTGTGGTGCTGTAGGTTAATACACTGGACTGCAAAGTCAGTTTGAACTGCAAGATCGGCAGTTCAAGCTCATCAGCCACTCTTTGGAAACCCTCTTTGGTTACTGGGGTTGGAACCAACTCGACAACACAAGAACAAACAACAGCAACAATATAAGTAATTAAAATAAAACAAAATCTACAATACAAAAAATAGGGAGCCAGAGATATCAATTTATAATGACAACAACTATGAAGCAAAAACAGAGAAAAATATACTTACCAAGCTTTCAAATATCAAGGAAGTCAAGTAAATTTCAAGATAAAATAGACTGTTTTAAATAGGGAGGAAATTAATAAATGACAGGGTAACTTCAAAGAAAATTAATACACCTTTACATCAAATCAAGAAAAAGGAAAGCCATAAATATATAGCGACTCCAGGTGTGGTGCTGTAGGATAAGCACTGGACTGCGAACCACAAGGTCGGTGGTTCAAACCCACCAGCTGTTCCTTGGAAACCCTGCACAGTGTCACTGTGAATCAGAATAGATTCGATGGCACTAAAAATATAAAACATTAAAACACCAGGAATGAAGATATTGACAAGAAACACACAAACAAAATGAACTCAGCACAGAAAATTATGAGGAATAAAGAATCCAGCTGCACCACAAAAAGAAAACATACAACAAAATGACTGCAATAAATTCATACCTATTGCTCTGGTAGCATAGTGGTTATGAATCGGGCTGCGAACTGCAAGGTCAGCAGTTTGAAACTCCCAGCTGTTCCGTGGGAGACAGAGGAGGCTTTCTGCTCCTGTAAAGATTTACGGCCTCGGAAACCCTGTACAGGGTCACTATGAGTCAGAACTGACTCCCCAGCACATAACAACAACAACATTGATAATTACACTGAACATTAATGTATTAAATGCAAGAGACAGAGTATAGCAGAATGGACAAGAAAACAGGACCATCAGTATGCTATCTACAAAAGGCACACCTTACATAAAAAAACAAAAATAGATTAAAAATCAAACGATAGAAAAATATATCAGGCTAATGGCAACAAAAAATGAGCAGGAATGGCAATATTAAGTTCTGATAAAATAAGACTTTAAGGCAAAAATCAGCATAACTAAAAGGATGTTATCTTTTGACTAAAGGATCGATTGAACAAGAGAACATAACCAAAATAAATATCTATGCTCCCAATGAAAGACCCTCAAAATGCATAAATCAAACTCTATTAGAACTGAAGAAAAAAATAGACAACTGTACAATAGTTGTTATTGTTGTTAGGTGCCATTGAGTCGGTACTGACTCATAGCGACCCTATGCACAACAGAACGAAACACTGCCTGGTCCTGGGCCAACCTCACAATTGTTGCCATGCTTGAGCCCATTGATGCTGCCATATTGCCAATCCATTTGTCTGGGGGTCTTCCTCTTTTTCTCTGACCCTCCACCTTACCAAAAATGATATCCTTCTCCAGCGACTGGTCCCTCCTGATAATATGTCCAAAGTATAAAAGATGAAATTTGACCATCCTGGCCTCCAAGGAGCACTCTACAATAGGAGGAGATCTTAATATGTCACTTTTGAAAAAGGGCAGAACAATTAGAAACTCAACAGACACAGAAGAACTAAACAACATAGTCAACCAACTTGATCTCATAGACTTATACAGAGCACTTAACCCAACAACAGCCCAATACACATTCTTTTTCCCGCACACATGGAACATTCTCCAGAATAGACCATATGTTAGGCTGCAAAGCAAACCTCAGTAAATTTTAAAACAAAATACTACAAAACATCCCTTCTAAGACTGAAACTCAAAGGAAACCATGAGCAGGCATGTAAGCTTGCTGATAACCATAATGGTCTACTGGTGAGTGGAAGAGGGGGAAAGGCAGCAATGAAGAAATGGGCTGAGTTCAACCATGTTCCATAGACTCCGGTTGGCCTGGAGATGAGATAGAGAAGAGGAAGGGCTGGTTGGTCCAAAGTGTGGTGAGACCTGGGGACACCTGAGCCCATTGGCAAGGACATAGCCACAGAGGGTTAGAGTTGAGAGTAAAGCATCCAGCTGATATGAAGTGACAGGAGATGCACAAGAACACCCAAACTTGCATATAGTACCCATTTGACCTAGCCTCGATGGCTTGATAATCAGAACTCAACTAGAAGATTAAAAAAAAAGAAAAGTTTTGACAAAAGAAATAAGGATAAATTGCTACAATTTGATGAACTTGACCTATACTCATGGAGGTAGTAACTCTAAATACCAACAGAGAGGGAAGGAATCTTCACATCAAGTATCAATGATATCCCCTCTGTACACAGGGTAGATAAGAAGGGGCAGCTAAGACATTGGCTTCCTGAAATGAGGGGGCAATAAAGGCACAAAGTGACTGGCTTACAAGGTTTCAAGAAGAAGTTTAGTTAGAGTGTGTTGGGGAAGATAGAGTCCCCACTGAATAGTTTTCATCTTGTCTAGATGGGTCTGGTCAAAAGAGATGGGGATAAGATTCTTATGATTCAATAGTAATTGTTATCATGATTAATTGTGACTGTCACAATTGTAAAGGTAGAAGTTTTATAACAAAAATGGGGGAGTAGTTAATCTTACAGTACAGAAACAGAGGGCCCTAGGACCATCAAGGAGAAGAGCACAAGCAGAATGCAGGACCTTATCCAGAGAAGCAGCGACACCAGAGATGAAAG
>NW_006408531.1:13848288-13856269 GCF_000296735.1 Chrysochloris asiatica
CCATTAGAAGAACAGAAATAAATAGAACACAGAAAAATAATGGAAAGAATCAACAAAAAGAAGTTGGTTCTTTGAAAGGATTAGTACAATTGACAAACCACTGGCAAATCTAAAAGCAAAAGATGCAAATAACACGCATAAGAAACGATGTGACTGGTGTCATAACAGAAGCAATGGAAATAAAAAGGATAAAAACAAAGTACTATGAAGAATTATACTTCAACAAATTTGAAAATCTAGAAGAAATGGACATTTTTTTAGAAAGACATGCCCTAGCTAAACTTGAAAAGAATGGAGTAGAAAACTTTAACAGACCAATAACTACAGAAGAAGTTGATGAGATCATTAAAAAACTCCCAATCAAAAAAAGTCTGAGTCCAGATGGCTTTACTGGTGAATTCTATATTCATTCAGAGTAGAGCTGACACCAATTGTGCTTAAACCCTAAGCATAATTTTTTTTAAAGTTAATTAACAATATATATAAGTACAAGATAGAAAACAGACAAAAAGTTAGACCCAAACCATGATGTTTTCAGTTGCCTCCTATGCATGTGAAAGTTGGACAATGAATAAGGAAGACCCTAGAAGAATTAATGTGTTTAAGTTATAATGTTGGAGAAAAGTATTCAAAGTCCACAGAATACCAGAATAACAAACAAATCTGTGTTGGAAGACGTACAGCCAGAATGCTCCTTAGAAGCCAGGATGGCCAGACTTAGTGTCTTATACTTCAGACATGTTATCAGGAGGCACCAGTCCCTAGAGAAAGACATCATGCTTGATGATGTGAAGAGCCAGTGAAAAAGAGGAAGACCCCCTCAATGAGATGGATTGACTCAGTGACAGCAATGAGCTCAAGTATGACAAGAATTGTGAGGATTACACAGGACTGGGCAGTGTTTTCTTCTGTTGTGTATAGGGTCACTAAGAGTCAGAACTTGCTCGATGACACCTAACAACAACAACAACAAAACACTGCCCAGTCTTACACCATCCTCACAATTGTTGTTATGTTTGAGTCCACTGTTGATGCCTCTGGGTCGATCCATCTCACTGAAGGTCTCCCTCTGTTTCATTGATTTCTTTACTTTGTCCAGCAAGGTATCCTCCAGGGACTGGTCTCCCCTGATGACATATCCAAAGTACATGAGACAGTCTCATCATCCTCGCTTCTAAAGCACGTTCTGGCTATCATTCCTTCAATGCATATTTGTTTGTTCTTCCTAAATTTGTGCTTCCAAATAATCTATCCTTTATGCAGAAGGAACTGATGAAGACTGGCCTCCCCTAAGACATTTTTGTGAAGGGGAACATCCAGCATTTAAAATGCATCCTTATGTAGGTCAGGGTTGGTGTCTACAGCTATTTTCCCGAATGCTGGATAAATACATCAATACAATGATGCTTTCCAACATGCTTTATAACTGTCTCAGTGTGATCAAATACACTTGGCAAGGCTCAGAAAGTTCTGACTACGTGTTAGTCTTTCACTTCTCCAGAACGAGTTTCTTCACCAATATAAGTATGTTCATTGTACTTGCACTGGGATTTTTTTGTTTATTTGGCAGTTTTTTCCTGTTTCATTTGTTTAACTGCAGTAACAGTGATGGGGATGGTTGTGCACCACGGAGTCAGCTCTTACTCATAGCAGCCCTAGGTAGGGTTTACAAGGCTGTAAATCTTTACAGGAGCAGAAAGCCTCTTCTTTCTCCCATGGAAAATTCGAACTACTGGCCTTTTGGTTAGCAGCCGAGCTCATAATCCACTATGTCACCAGGGCTCCTTGCAGTAACAGTAGAACCCTTTCAAATTTTTACGTGGGGGCAGAGGTAATAGACAAAAAGGAATTGCTTTCATGGAAGCTAGGAAAATTGTCAGAAGCTTGCCTCTTGACCTTCCTTACCCGCTTAGCAGGTCTAGAGACACCTCTGTGGTTTGAGATTCAGGGTAGTTTCTGAGAACATAATTTGAAATAAATAAACTAGGTCAGAGTTTCCTAAGCTTCAGACATTCACATAACACCCTTATGGTGGTGCCATGGGTTAAGCATTGGACTGCTAACCAAAAGGTCAGCAGTTTGAACCCACCAGCTTCTCTGTGGGAGAACTATGAAGCAGTGTGCTTCCTTAAAGATTTGCATTCTTTGAAACCTCACAGAGCAGTTTAACTCTGTCCTAAACGTTTGTGGCAAGAGCTCTAGTAGCATAATGGGCTACACATTGGCCTACTAATCGTAAGTTCAGCAGTTCAAATCCACCAGCC
Organism: Chrysochloris asiatica; assembly: GCF_000296735.1. Taxonomy (NCBI): domain Eukaryota; kingdom Metazoa; phylum Chordata; class Mammalia; order Afrosoricida; family Chrysochloridae; genus Chrysochloris; species Chrysochloris asiatica. The sequence continues at coordinate 13,850,553 of NW_006408531.1, forward strand.
AATCCTAAGGAGAAAGATGAAGTTTTCTACTCCTGTAAATATTTACAGTCTAAGAAACCCTATACAGGGTTGGCATGAGCTAGAATCAACTCAACATCACACTACCACCAATGCCGTACAGTAGCTACAAGTCAGACTTGGATTGGCTTGCCAGATTGGATGGTAATGTGTTTGCTTCGGTTTTGGTTTGGTTTTGGAAGTACATAATTCATTATTTGGCATCCTAGCATGGTGCTATAGGCTGAACACTGCACTGCTAACCACAAGGTCAGTCGTTTAGACTCATCAGACACTCCTCAGAAATACTGTACATGGTCACTATGTGTCAGAACTGTCTCAGTGACTCTTAACAATAATAACTCACTATTTATTTATTCATTTATCCCTTCAACAGAGTTATTGAAGGCCTACTGTGTATGTCTCTGCGGGAGAAAGATAAGGCTTTCTGCTCCCGTAAAGATTCACAGCCTCGGAAACCCTGTACAGGGTCACTATGGGTCGGAACCGACTCCACGGCACATAACAACAACAGCTGTGTGCTGGTAGTCTTTCAGCAATGACAAAGATTAACATTCTGAGCTACTAACCAAAAGGTTGGAGGTTCAAACCCACACAGAGGTACCTTGAAAGAAAGGTCTGTCAATCCTCTTCCCCCAAATCAGCCTTTGAAACCCTATGGAGCACAGTTCTATTTTGACACACAATGGTCTCCAAGTCAAAAGCTACACATTTCCATTGAAGATTATATTACACTCCAGTAGGCTCCATATGATAAGAACTGGACTGTGAACCACCAGGTCTGCGGTTCGAGCCTGCCAGTCACTCTGGAGGAGAATGATGAAGCTTTCTGCTCCTGCAAAGATGTAAATCCTTGAAAACCCTATACAGAGTCACTATGCATCAGAATAGACTTAACAATACTCGACAACAACAACAACAACAACAGGGGCATAACTTGTGATGGTTCAAAGCCCAGGCTGAATTCAGACAGATAGCTCCGTTATCACTGTGGCAATTTGGGCCAGTTTTGCAACTTCTGTGTTTCCATGCAGTTTCTTGTACAAATGAAATCAAACTCACAGGGTTCTTGGGCATAGTAAACAAAGAGCCACATATAAAGCACTTAGTGTAAGACTTGGCACACAGCATTTAACAACAGCTGTTATGTATTTCATCTGTTTACCTTTTAAAGTTAATTTCTTTAACCTCATTCTAAGCAAAAAAGTTTAATACACTAGCCACATATTTTGTACATACCTGAAGATACACACACAAGTAAGCAATTTTAAAATGGTCTTCTGTGCACCCGTATACTCATCTCAGTATAGCTGCAGTATGTATGGCACATTTGGGCAGCATAATTGTTACCATTTGCTTTAGCATGTCTGCTTCATGGTTGAATGAAGAGAAAGGACCTTAGTTTTCTTTGTGTCGTGCTATCTCTGTCTTGGTAAAACCATCAGAGGTACTTAGTTGCTGTAATGATCTATGCTTGTCTCTTTGTCACTGCATCAAAGCCATACAAGATGAAATGGTACCACAGGACCAAGGTATACAGGGATGTAAACAAAGAAAACAAGCCAACACGTGAAAAGGTGGTAAAATATTTATTGTATATATTGCTTACACAGTTTTTTGGGGGATGGAGACAAGAGTAAAGCCCTGTGAGGTTAGCAATGGGAGCTCTGAGTTCAGATCACAAATTTACCATCTCCCCAGTAACCTCATTCCATCCCCAAGGGACCTGGGGGGGCCTGCCTGCAAGAAGCATGCTATGTTCCCTTCTCTACAACTCTGCCCACCTCCTGTCTCCACTCCCTCAAGTCAGAGTCTGGGAATCTTTGCAAAGGAAAGGTCACTGGGGAGTCCCAGATCAGAGATCTTGCTAGCTTCCTATGATCCCACCACATATAGCAGCCTTTCCCAGAGTCTGCCTGTTCAATCTCATCCAACTACACACAACGTTTTCATCACCGTGAATTACCAGTACCATCAAGTTGCTTCCTACCCATGACAACCCCATCTGTATCAGAAAAGCACTGTAATCCATAGGGTTTGCAATGGTTAATTCTTCAGAAGGAGATGGCCAGGACTTTCTTCCAAAGTGCCTCTGCATGGATTCAAACCTCTAACCTTCTAGTTAGCAGCTGAGTGCCATGAGCCATTTGTACCACCACAGACTCCCACCAATTATTAAAAGAATCATATGGCAACCACACAGAGATAATCTTACAAGTGTCTCTCTCGATGGACACAGAATAAAGACCACCATCCTCACTCCCCTGGTACAGCTTACAACCTGAAGGGTGCCTATATCAGGTACAGTCAAGAGATCCCAGTTCTAGTCTCAGCTCCCCTATGAACTGGCCTCTCAGCCTTAGTTTCCCGTTGTGGAAAATGAGGAATTTGGATGATGAGATTTCTAAGGTCACTTCCAGAACTACTGTTCAGCCAGTCTAACAATCTGTTTCTTCTCCTGACAACCCTTCAAAAATTTAACTGCAGCACTCACGTCATCTTCCCCTCAGCACACACTTCTCTTCCCTTCTGCATGTCCCTGTTGCTCCTGGTTTTTAGAGCCCTCTGCTCTGGTCACTCTCCTCTGGAAGAGGGCCAGCTCATCAGCTTGGTTCAGATAAGGGTCAGAGCAGAGCCTGCCTGGGATTTCTTCCAGAGCACCTGCTCATTGCCAGAACCAAAACTGTCCGACTCAATTAGAACATCTGGTCACCTTCCCTTGTCCCCTAATCCTATTGGAAAACCACTGGTTTCACAGACATGAGAAGCTAGCTTTAAAATATTGGCTATGAAGAAAAGACAAAAAACATAGTGTTCACTAAAGCTTAACCTTGTGTTTTCCATGACACAGTGGCTGCAATGGATTCAAACACAAGCAGTGGGCGGTGACTTATTCTGTTGTCCTAAATCAATGGCACTTAACAACAACAATTTGAGAAAAAAGAAAACTTCTTGTAATAAGTACTATAAGGAACCCTACTGGTGCAATGGTTAAGCACTTGGCTGATAACTCAAAGTTGAAGGTTCCAACTCACCAGTCACTCCTCGAGAGTGACGTTCTGGCATGTTCTCATAAAGATGACAGCCTAGGAAATGCTCTGAGGCAGTTCGAGTCTGTCCTACACAGTCGCTGCGAGTTGGAATCAATTCAATGGCACACAACAGCAACAGTGAGGACCATGAAGCTCCTCAATACTTCGAAGAGTATCTAGCATCTGAAAATATGTTATTGTTGTTGTTGTTGTTAAGTGCCATCAAGTCAGTTCTGACTCATATCGACCCAGTATAGGGTTTCCAAGGAACTTCTGGTAAGTTTGAGCAGCTGACCCTGTGGTTCAAACCAACCTTGTTGTTCTGCATTTATTGTGGAGAGAAAACCATTTCTTCTATTCTTACAGAAAAGCATCCATACAGAAGAAAAGACCTAATCTGCTCCCATAAAGCTTTCAGCATAGGAAACTCTCTGGGGCAGTTTAAATCTGGCTTATAGGTTCGCTATGAGGAGTGTGGTGTGATAAGTTCCTATCTGTAGGATAAGCACTGGACTGAGAACCACAAGGTTGGTGGTTTGAGCCCACCAGCTGCTCCACTAGAGAGAGAGATGAGGCTTTCTGCTTCCACAAAGATTTACAATCTCAGAAACCCTATTCAGGGTCACTATGAGTCGGAACAGACTTGATGGCAGTTAACAACAACAATGGTTGTTGGTGGTGATTTTGTGCCTTGGAGTCAATTCTGATACATAGTGGCCCCATGTAGGGTTTCCGTGGCCCTATTTAGGGTTTCCAAGTCTGTAAATCTTTACGGGAGCAGAAAGTTTCATCTTTCTACAATGGAGCAGCTGGTGGATTCAAACTACTGACCTTGCAGTTAGCAGCCCAACTTGTAACCACTATGTACCAGAGTTCCTTAACAACAACAACAGGGTCACAATAAAACAGAATGGATTCAGCTACACACAACTGACGACATGGACATAGCTGAGAAGATACTGCTGCCACCTTGTGGCAGTAGTTATTAGATTACATTTCAGTCAATCCAGAGGACTTGTTGAATTACTGAGTAAAAACACATTGGCTGGTTTTCATATTACAATTCCTGAGAATGAAAATTGATAGAGATTCACACTTGACAGTAACCACCCAGATTCCCCCCTCTCTCATGCTTCTCCTCTCTCAGACCACTCCCCTTCCTCCCAGCCCTAGGTAACAGCAGGAACCAAAAGTGCTTTGAGAAAATCCTCACAGCCTTAAGTCCACCCTTACAGTACTAAATTGTCACGGACTTAATCTTGCTGGATCCACAGTCAATGGCCATGGAATTTTTCCTAGAACGCTTTGAAGTCCCCCTGTCGCTATGATTCCGAATCCACTTGATGGCACCTAACAACAACACAGCACCAGTCAGGAAATCAAATGACATATGTTGTTATTGTTAGGTGCTGTCAAGTCAGTGCTGACTCACAGAGACCCAATGCACAATAGAACAAAACACTGCCCGGTCCTCTGCCGTCCTCACAATCATTGCTATGCTTGATCCCATTGCTGCTGCCATTGTGCCAATCCATCTCTTTGGGTGTGGGGGGGGGGTGTCTTCCTCGTCCTTCTCCAGGGACTGGTCCCTCCTATAATGTGTCCAAATTATGAGAGACAGAGTCTGGTTATCCCATTAGGCAAATCTGCTGCAAAAGACCTCTTTAAAACAAAGATATCACTTTGAGGACTAAAGTGTACCTGATTCAAGCCATGGTATTTTCAATCTCCTTATATGCATGTGAAAGCTGTACAATGAATAAGGAAGGCAGAATTGATGCGTTTGAATTATGGTGTTGGCAGAAATATCGACTATACCATGGACTGCCAAAGGAACAAACAAGCCTGTCTTGGAAGAAGTATAGTTAGAATTCTTCTTAGAAGTAAGGATGATGAGACTTCATCTTATATATTTTGGACAGATTATCAGGAGGGACCAGTCCCTGGAAAAGGAGATCACACTTGGTAAAGAGGAAGACCCTCAACAAGATGGACTGCCACAGTGGCTCAAACACAGCAACAATTATGAAGATGTCACAGAACCAGGCAGTGTGTCATTCTGTTGTAGGAGAGGCTTCCAAAAGTCCCTGGAAAATGGAATGAAAAGATAATGGGATTTTTCCTGAAATGCTTTGAAGTCCCCTTGGGGCTATGATTCTGAATGAATTTGATGGCACCTAACAACAACACAGGACAAAGAGTGGTCGCATCTATGACTGCCACATACTTTGTGGGCGTCACAGGGTAGCATATGAAAGAAAGGAGGTAGAAACATGAACAACACGAGTACACCAAATATTCACTGCCTGGGCAGAGAATGCACCCACCTGCACATCCTAAACCTACAGTATACGAGGAGAAGGACTTGCAAGCCATTCTGTCACCAAGCAAGGTGCTAGCATATGTCTCCAGTGACCACCCAGAGTGGGGCCGAGGTCTGTGGACACCATCACACTGGGCTACTCTCTTCAGTGCTATGGGGCACAAGTCAATGAGTGAAATGCCTGGAGTAAGATCTAGAAAGATCCATGTCAAGCTGATGAGCGTGTCTACCTCTAAGAAGGGATGGGAAGAAGAGACATTTTTGTACAAGGAGATGAAATTGGTTTTGGAAAGGATGGGGAAAAAATCTAATTTTATGTGTTATGCACAGATAGATATACAGAC
>NW_006408531.1:13859401-13861552 GCF_000296735.1 Chrysochloris asiatica
AAAAAAGCTAAAGTGGATAGAGAGAAATATTTTTAACTGATGGTGTATGGAGGGGATTATAATCAATGTAATGAAACAGGTTATATGAATGGTTGAATGTGAAACTGATGATGTGCCCTGTAAACTTTCACTCAATCCACAATAAAAACCTTAAATTAAAAAAAAAAAAATACGTTATATATCTGTAGTACTAAATTTTCATGGGTTGGGGGGAGTTAGGAAAGCATATAATCAAAGACTCCTTAAGTGGAATAATGAAAACAGAAGTTGGGAAACAGCTCTACTTTAAGCACCATTCACTGCGGTTCCACACCATGTGGAACAAGGCATCTGTCACATGACGGTGGTGGCTACATGCCTTGGAGCCGGTTCCAACTCATAACAGTCCCGTATAGGGTTTTCCGAGACTGTAAATCTTTATGGGAGCAGAAACGCCTCATGGATCTCCCGTGGAACCACTGGTAGTTTCAAACTGTTGACCTTGAAGTTGGCAGCCGGACTCATAACCACTACACTATCCGAGCTCCTTTTCATATGATAGTGATTAGTGTAAATATGCTGAGGGAAGGGAGGGTGAGAGGAAAGAAGAAATGAAGGCACCTGTATTTTAGGCTACAAGCAAGGGAAGCCATTCACTTAGTACACAATATCAGCTGGCTTCGTTAGTAGGTCAGTGGTAGATAAGGTGGCTAGAGGAGAGCTCAGTCTTCACAAAACAATCTCTCCAGAGCCCTCATCTCCATGTTCCATACCCTACACCCTCCTTTCATTTTAAAAGTATCTCCATGCTTTGTTTGTTGGTTTATTACTGGTCTGGGTGTTCAACACATGCATTTATTATTAAGAATCTAAAATTTCTGCTCTGCTCCAGACCTTTGGGAGTCCTGGTGTGGCACCTTAGGATAATACGCTGGACTGCAAAGTCAGTTTGAACCTCAGTGTCGGCGGTTTAAGCTCACCAGCAGCTCCTTGGAAACCCTCTACAGGGTCACTATGGGTCAGAACCAACTCGGCACTTAGCAACAACAACCAGACCTTTGAGTCCACTCAACCACTCATTTCCAAGTACCTGTTCTACTCTTTGGAGTCCTGGTGTGGAGCTGTAGATTGATGCGCCAGACTGAAAAGCCGTTTTAACTGTAAGGTTGGTGGTTCAAGCTTACCAGCCGCTCCTCAGAAACCCTATACAGAGTCGCTATGGGTCAGAACCGACACGATGGCACTTAACAACAACAATCCGACTCTTTGGAGTCCTGGTGTGGCACTGTGGGCTAATGCTTCCTACTGCAGAGTCAGTTTAAACTGCAAGGTCGGTGATTCAAGCTCACCATCTGCTCCTTGGAAACCTTATACAGGGTCACAATGGGTCGGAATCAACTCGACGGCACTTAACAACACCACCAACATTCTACTCTTTGGAGTCCTGGTGTAATGCTATAGGTAGGATAAGCACTGGACTGCTAACCACAAGTCAGCTGTTCAAACCCACCTGCCGCTCCTCAGAAACCCTAGACAGAGTCGCTATGAATTGGAGCCAACTTGATGGCACTTTAACAACAATTCCACTCTATACAGAGCCCTGGTGGTGCTGTGGTTTAAGTGCTGGGCAGGAGAAAGATGCGGCTGCCTGCTCTAGTAAAGATTTACAGTCTTGAATCCAAAGGAACAGTTCTACTGTGTCCTATAAGCTCACACTGAGTCAGAATCTACTCGATGGATGCGGGTTACTGGACTTTGTAAAGAGCTTCCTATAGCCTTCTGCTCTTGTCTCATTCGCCTGACTTGAGGCACAGGTCTGTCTCAGAGCCAGTCATAAGCAAGGGGAAGAGACGGCTCCTTACAGCCCATCAGCACCACCTCTGGAATCGGGAGGAGGTTCACTTCCCCTGAGGCACAGACACTGCACACGTGGAGTCAGTTACGACTCATAGCAACCTTGTAAGGGGTTTCTGAGGCTGTAAATCTTTACAGAAGCAGAAAGCCTCATCTTTCAGGGTTTCTGAGGAGCAGCTGGTGAGCTTGAACCACCGACCTTGCAGTTCAAACGGCTTTGCAGTCTGGAGCATTAACTCACAGCACCACATCAGGACTCCATGGAGTGGTTGTTGTTGTTGTCAGGTGCCATCGAGTCGGAACCGACTCATAGCGACC
>NW_006408531.1:13862467-13872959 GCF_000296735.1 Chrysochloris asiatica
AACAACTGCTTCTTGGTCCAGGTACAGATTTCTCAGAAGTACAATTAAGTGTTCTGGAATACTCATACTTCTCAATGTTGTCCATAGCTTGTCATGGAGTGGTAGGAACATGAATAAAACCAGAGTTCGGTGAGGAAGGGGAAGGATAGAGGAATGCTAATCAGACAGCCTATAGAGTCCACTTAATTAATGGTTTAGATGTTTCTGGGCAGTTTCTTTAAAAGAAATGGGCCACTGTCTCTTTTCTTCCCGCCCCTCCGCCCATCCCCTGTTTTACTGCTGTTGTTACGTGCCATAGAGTTGGTGTCAACTCCTAGCAACCCTGTATAGGGTTTCTGAGGAGCGGCTGCTGAGTTTGAACCACCAACCTTGCAGTTCAAATCGACATTGCAGTCGAGTGCTTATCCTATCGTAACAAAGAAAAACAAATTTTTTTTTATTCATTATTTTGTGCATACTTATTTAGGCTATTTAATTTAGATACATGAAATATAGTAGCTGTATCTTTTCATATGGTCTGCATATTTTACAAAATATATTGTGGTCTCCTATTTAAGCAATGTATAGCATATCTATGTCTGTTTATCTCTGTTCAGAGGAAGGCAATATGGTGTCAGAAAAGGGACATGGACATGGGAACCAAGAGACCAGGGCTATAGCCTTAACTTTTCTGAGTTAAGTGAGTGACCCTGGACAAGTCCTTTCCTGTCTCTGAACTTTGGTTCACCTGGGAAATAAACAAAAGATTATCAAATTCCTTGCCTTCTCTAAGCTTCTGTCTTTGAACATATTTCTACTATATGATAGATTTATGTAACTTTGTAGGTCTTACAGATTCCTGGGTGGTGTAAATGTTTAGCATGCTCAGCTATTAACCAAGTCCATGCAGCGGGACCTCAGAAGAAAGGCCTAGAGATCTACTTCTGAAAATCAGCCACAGAAAACCCCATGGACACATGGAATCACCATGAATTGGAATGAACTGGACAGCAACTGGCTTTGGTTCACGTAGGTTTTTTGCTAGTATTTTTGTATTTTCTGAATATTTTGGACCCGATTTCCAATGTTTATGTGTTTTATAACTAATTTAAATTCTCAATTATGTTGTTTTGGTAGGAAAATAAAATCCATTAACTATAAGCCATGTCATATCATGGTTTCCAAGAAGCACTGTTTGTACCAACAGAGAAAGCCTATTATATATAGTTTTCAATGGTTGCTGTCAATATTTTGGATAGATGCATGGATGGATGGATGGATCAACAGATGAATAGGTAACTGAATGAATTAGTGTCCTTTCTGTCTAATAGAAAGTATAATTTGCAGGTGATGCTGAGGCAATGAAGTAGCAGGTGTACATCTTTCAGCAATTAAGGATGTTGGGCACTCTCCCCATTCTAATAATAGGCCTGTGGCAGGGTCTGCATGCATTTTGAGTTCACACTAATAACACACTGAATTTGCCAGCTTCCCACTGGGTTTCCTGGTATTTTCATTAGACTCTATGTTTTCTTTCTATTAATGCATCTGAACAACAGATTGCCTTTACAAAGAGAGATTAGTGATACTAGTTAAGCTGGTGGTGCCAAGGAAAATCCCTGTACTCTTTCCCCTTGAGAACTGATACTTATTAGGTTGCTGCTAAAGGATTAGAGTTTATTTTCTTTTCATACAATACCCCTATATAAATAAATAAATACCCACACACATATCCAAGCCAATAAGAATTTTAGATGATTAAGTGCAACAGTAAATTATAGATGTTTGTTGAAATACATTTTAATCTAGGAAAAGAATCTTTTACAAAGCAGTTTTGTATTTTGGCCCATAAATTAATACAGTGAGATTGTTGGGGTTTAGTATTTAATTATTTCCAATTAATATATAAAGCCCAACTGACAAAAGCTAGTTCTAATATTCCAGGTAGGGATCGCTCAGAAATGGCCTGGCATATGCTTCTTCCTAGTTCCCATTCACTTGAAGAGCTACATTGTCAACACTACATTGTGATCCTCACTGTAGTTGACACTTCCGGCAGCTGCCATCTGGCAGATTAGAACAGGGAAATGCTAGACAGTGATAAACCCTGAGGGCCTCACTCCAACGTTTTTGAGAACAGAAGGAAATGCTGGAGACTCTTATTAGAGACCAGTAACCACTAACAAAGAATACAAGCAGCCTTAACCCTTTTATGACCCATGGGATATATATCACCCACCAAAATTTTTCAGACTCTCAAGTTTCTTGGGAAACTGTTATCCATCCCATGCTGCTGCCTGGACCAATATAACTATATGAATCTAAAGACACAGACCTCAACCCATGAATACATCCCACGAGTTCACTAAAACATGTATGTCCTGCATCATTTTATCGTCACCACTCATCTGTCAGTATGGCGTACTGTTGTGGTTTGCACATTGCTGTGATGTTGGAGGTTATGCCACTGATATTTTAAATACCAGCAGTGTCACCCATGTAACAGATTTCAGCCGAGATTTCTGATTAAGACAGACTATGAAGAAAGAGAGATAGACCACTTCTAAAGAGTTAGTGAAAACTTTGTTAATAGCACCAGAACATAGTCAGATATGGTGTCAGAAGATGAGCCCCTCAAGTTGGAAGGCACTCAAAATATGACTGGGGAAGAGTTACCTCCCCAAAGTAGAGTTGACCATAATGACATAAATGGGGCAAAACTTTCAGGACCTACATTTGCTGATGGGGCACAATTCAAAATAAGAAGAAACCACTGCAAACATCCATTGATAATTGGAACATGGAATGTACAAAGTATCATTCTAGGAAAATTTTGTAAATTATCAAAAAGTAACTGAAACCCATAAAGATTGCTATCACATGAGTGAGCTGAAATGGAGGGATATTGGCCACTTTGAAACTGACAATCATATGGTTTACTATGCCAGGAAGGTCAAGTTGAACAGAAATAGTGACACATTCATTATCAAAAACAATATTTTAAAGATTTCATCTTGTCTGTATTCATTTTGTTTGAACATTGATTGTGGATCTAAATAAAATAAAATCCTTGACAACTTCAATCTTTTCTCCATTTATTGTGATATTGTTTATTGGTCCAGTTGTGAGGATTTTTGTTTAATTTACATTGAGTTGTAATTCTTACTGAAGAATAGTCTTTGATCTTCATCAGTATTTTAAGCCCTCTTCACTTTCCCCAAAGTTGTGTCATCTGCATATCGCAGGTTGTTAATGAGCCTTCCTCCAATCCTGATGGCAGGTTCTTCTTCATATGGTTCCAACTTCCCTAATCATTTGTTCACCAGACAAACTGAATAAGTATGCTGAAAAGACACAACGCTGGCATATACCTTTTCTGATTTTAAACCAGGAAGTAGTCCCTTGTTCTATTCAAACAACTGCTTCTTGTTCCATGTTATTCATAGTTTGGTACGATCCATACACTGAAATACCTTTGCATAACCAATGAAATGCAAATAAGCATCTTTCTGGTATTCTTTGCTTTCAGCCAAGATTCATCAGATGTCAGCAATGATATCCCTCCTTCCAGGTCCTCTTTTGTATCTAGTTTGAATTTCTAGCAGCTTCCTGTCAAAGTGTTGCTGCAAAAGTTTTTGAATTATCTTCAGTAAAAGTTTAATTGCATGTGATGTTATATTTTTTCAATAATTTCCATGTTCTGTAGATTCATTTTCCTTTTGAGTGACCACAAATCTGAATCTCATCCAGACAGCTGGCCAAGTAGCTGTCTTCCTAATCTCTTGGCATAGGTGAGTGGGCACATCAGTTTGTTAAAACATTTCAGTTGATATTCTGTCAATTCCTGGAGCCTTGTTTTTTGCTTCAGTGTATCTTGGACTTCTTCCTTCCATACCATAGGTTCTTGATAATATGCTTCTTTCTGAAATGGTTGAATGTCGACCAATTCTTTTTGGTAAATTGTATTCCTTCCATCTTCTTTTGATGCTTTCTGCATCATTCAATATTTTGCCCATGTTGTTGTTAAGTGCCATCGAGTTGGTTCTGGCCCATAGCAACCCTGGATAGAGTTTCCAAGGAGCAGTTGATGAGCTTGAACCACTGACCTTACAGTTCAAACTGACTTTGCAGTCCAGCACATTAACCCACAGCGCCATAGTATCCTTCAGTACTGCAAATTGAGGCTTGAATTTTTCAATTCTTTCAGCTTAAAAAATGCTGAGCATGTTCTTTCCTTTTGGATTTTTAACTCCAGGTTTTTGCACATATTATATTAGACTTTGTCTTCCCAAGCTGCCGGTGAAATTTACTGTTTAGCTCTTTTACTCCATAATTTCTTCCATTTGCTTTAGCTTCTCTATATTCAAGAGCAAGATTCAGTCTCTTCTGGCATCTACTTGGGTCTTTTTTTTCTTTCTGTCTTTTTAATTATCTTTTGCTTTCATCATGTATGGTGTTCTTGATGTCATCCCACAACTCCTCTGGGTTTTAGTCATTAGTGTTAAATGCTTCAAATCTGCTCTTGAGATGGTCTGTTGATTTAGGTGAGCTATACTCAAGGTCAGAGTTCCAGTGTGATGCTGTAGGATAAGCACTGGACTGCAAGGTTGGTGTGAACCACAAGGTCAGTGGTTCAAACTCACCAGCTACTCCTTGATTCCAAATTTGATCAATTTCAGATTGAAGAAGTTGCTAAATTCTTTAATTTGTTCATCACTGACATTGGTGGTTGGTGCATAATTTCAAATAATACTTTTATTAACTGATCTTTCTTGTAGTCATAGAGATATTATCCTATCACAAACAGCATTTCAAGATAGATCTTGAAATATTCACTTTGATGTGAATGCAATACCTTTCCTTTTGAATTTGTCATTTCCCGCATAGCAAACCATGACTGTCCAGTTCAAAATGGCCAATACCCATCCATTTCAGCTCACTAATGCCTAGGATATCAGTCTTTATGCATTCCACTTCATTTTTGATGACTTCAAATTTTCCTAGATTCATACTTTGTACATTCCATGTCCCAATTATCAGTGGATGTTTGCACTGTTTCTTGACTTAAAAAGCACATATTCAAAGATAAATCATAATTTCATTATGGCAACTTCAGAATTTAGGAGTGGGGGCTTGCCTTCCAGCACAGTTGCTGTTATTGTTTGGTGGTTTCGAGTCCATTTTGACTCATTACAACCCCATATGACAGAGTAGAACTGCCCCATAGAGTTTTCTATTCTCAGCAGTTCGAAACTACCAGCTGTTCCGTGGGAGAAAGATGAGACATTCTGTTCCTGTAAAGATTTACAGCCTGGGAAACCCTGTACAGGGTCACTGTGAGTCGGAACTGACTCCACGGCACATAACAAAAACAACAACAATCTTTACACGGTAAAAGCAGAAATCCAGGTCTTTCTTGCAATGGAGTCCCTGAGTGGGTTTGAAAACAATGTTTAGATTAGCAGCTGAGAGCTCTTCACCATTGCTACTCCATTACAGACCCACACAGCTCACACTGCCCTGAGTCTTGTCTCTACATTGAAGCCCCTTCTTCCGGAGCTCTGGTCTCCACACACTGCTCTCTACTTATCTTCTTTCCTGCTCGTCTTCTCTCCCTTCAGCTCACCACCACTAAGCTGGTTGAGATAAGCACAGGCAGCCACAAGGAAAGAAGAGATACCCTTCTGTGGGAGGTCCCCTGGATCAGGAGAAGTGCCTTTCACTTAATTATCAGGAGAAATTTGCTAGGACTGCTTTGGGTACTATTCCTAGAACCAATTAGCCAGAACCTTTCATTTAGATGCAACTTGAAGATGCAAAAACAAATAACTATGGTACTGTATTTTAACAGCTTAAACGGTTCCATTTGTTTAGCTTAAACAGATGACTAGCTTTCCAGAAATACACAGAAGAGCACTTCTGGCCTGATGAATGCGTAACAATGACAGCTGCAAAGTCACAAAGGAAGTACCATTTAGGTGGCATTTGCTAATGAGTTGTATTTTGGGAGAGAAAGAAAAAAAAAAGTTGTTGAAATAATGGAAGTCAAAGCCCAAATAGAACCCTTCTCCCCGGCTCCTTTATTTTATGAATTAACAGCTGGATTATCAATTTGGAATAAGAGCTAGTTGACATCAGTGAGGAGTGGGTTATAGCATTTAATAAGGGAAGACTCTATTGCAGAGGAGTTTTTTGAGTTTGCATTTAAATAGAAATCATATACAAACATGGGATACTTTTATAAGTGTGTGAATATAGCATTTGCTTTTGCTTTCATAAGGATATGTGTTAGCTGTGAGATCAATCTATCTGCATAAGGGCCGGCTTTAGAAAGCAGAGTTCCCACAAATCAGCAGGTGAGCCTCTTAATTCCTGAGAACACAAAAGTGGTGCTGAAAATATTATGAAATTAATTTTCAAATGTTCTTGAATTTTAAAATTACGTATTCAAAATAAGTTAACAAAATAGTCTCATGAACTTTGAATTCAAAGAAGGGTTTTAAAAATTAATTTTGTTGGTTTCTTGCTTTCCATCTGTTCAAAGAGGTTTTTTGAAAATTAGCTTAATTGCTTTTCCACCTAAAGAGACTAGCATAGGTGATTGTGAATTCGTGCCCGAGCATTTGAACCCCTCTGCAAACGTTTCCCAGAACTTGCAAGACCTGTCCATTTGCAGATGACCAGACTGATCAGAGCAATGGCCTGTTTCTGAATGACACGCACACCAATGAAGACCCTTAGCAGTTTTTAAAGTGCCAAGAGACAGTGCACTCCCTTTGAAAGAGGACTGAACTGCATTATTCCAATTCTAGGGACATTTTAATTTAATTTGGGAAGAGTAAGCAACATCTGCTGGTAAAACAGTGCTAATGACAGAAACCAGGGACACAGAATCAACCAGCCCTGCCTTTATCTTAAGTCCTCTCTCCTTCTTCCAAATTGTACCTTTTCTATCTTGTAATCTTGACATGTTTTGTTCTAACCTTAATTTTAATTTCCCCAGTGATTAAACCCCTGAATAAAAACCAACCCTTCCAACATACTCTCTCACAACCAAAAATGTATTATTATTTAGCCTGTTTAGGGGGTTGGTTGTCTTATGTACAAGAAGAAAACATTCTGTATCATGTGCTAACGAGGGTACATCATTGCCCAACTTAGAGAGAGCAGCCACAATCACAATGTGCCCTCTTAGTTTCCCCCTATTTCCCTGCTTGACTGGAGCTGCCTTGCTCCTCTCCATTGCCCTCACTATGCCCCGCTTCTACCCTTGACCATTGTTGTTGTTAAGTGATGTCAAGTGAGTTCCAACTATATAGGGTTTCTGAGGAGCAGAGACGGGTAGTGCTTATCCTATAGTGCCACACCAAGTGTCCCCTTTAACCATATCATCCTGCAAAAGAGATCAGTCTCCTTTTTCATTAATGTCTGTCATGCCCTACCCTACTGGGCTTACAATGAGCATACATTGAGCACCGGAAGAACCAATTCCCAGATTCTCAACATCCAAATGGGCTTTTAACTAGAATTGCTCTACCTGAAAAAGAGCCTGTAGTCCAGGGGTCCTGCTGATTCTCTGTTCCCACTTCCCCTTTCTCAGGCACCCTTCAAACTTTCTCTGAGTTACCCAAGATAAGAACATTGTGCAATAATGGTATTGGGACCGTGTTGGGTGACTGGGTAAAAACAACAATCTAATTATAAATCCAGTCGTTTCCAATTCTATTGAAAGAAGATATCACTGATTTGTCAGCCCTAGTGTGGCTCTGTAGGATAAGCACTGGACTGCTAACTGGACAGTCGACAGTTCAAACCCAACAGCTTCTCCCAGAAATTCTATATAGGGTCTCTAGCAACCAGAAACTACTTGACCACACACAGCAGCAACAACAACAACAACAATGATAGATTATGATAGAACATTATGTGATTTTGTTAGGATGTATCTTAAAGACGTGAACGGTAGTGGTTGTGTGCTGTGAAGTCAGTCCCTGCTCATACTGACCCTACATAGGGTTTCTGAGGCTATAAATTTTCACAGACACAGAAAGTCTCATCTTTCTTCTGTGGTGTGCCTGGTAGATTCAAACTAATGGCCTTGTGGTTAGGAGTCCGACTTGTAACCCACTTTATTACCAGGGCTCCTTGAAGAAGTGAGTGGCTGTTGTTAAATACTGCCCCATCAATTTCATTAAGAGATACAATTCTAATAATATTTCATGTTTGTAGTTGATAACTATTAACACATAATGACGTTGAGGATCAGCTGAATACTAATAAATATTGCTATGATAATTCAGAAGAAAATTTTTACATACTTAGGGTCCTATGTTGTTGTTGTTAAGTGCTGTTGAGTCAGTTCCAACCCATAGCGACCTTGTGTAGGGTTTCCAAGGCATGCCTGGTGAGCTGGAACCACAGAAATTGCGGTTCAAACCGACCTTGCAATCCAGTGCATTAACCCACAGCACCACACCAGGACTCCTAGGGTCCTCTGGTTAAGGGAAATTTAAGAATTAATATTAATTTATACATATTTTTTGTTTAAAAACATATTTGAGACTGCCTGTACTTGCTGTTCTGGTCCTAAATGCCACCCCGCTGTAGACATATCTCTCATCCTTTCTTCTCCCAGACTGGTTTTGTGTGGGGATCATCATCTTCTGAGCCAGCATTTGGGAGTCTTATAGATTGAACTATGCATCCCAATCATACAAAATGTGTGTTACAATCCTAATCCCTGCAATCGAATATTATGTTAATGAGGCCATGCCATGTAGGGTGTGTCCTAAACCCTATCACTTCTGAGATATAAAAAAAAAGTAGGTTAGACACAGAGACAAGCATATGCCATATGAGATGCTATATAAGGATCGACAAGAACCAAATGATGCCCAAGGCTGTCAATCAGAGAGGAGTCAACACAGCTGAAACCCTAGTTTGGACTTCTAGCCCCTAGAACTCTGAGAAAGTCAGTTTCTTCTTCATAAAGCTTCTCACATGAGATACTTGTGTTACAGCAGGACTAAGAAACTAAAAGATATCCTCTGGTCAAAACTCAAGACAGTTTCCCCACTCCATAGTGCTCCTGGTCATCTTCCCCTTGGTTTTCTAGAAACATCCAAGTTCTTTCGTTTTTCCTCAAGTGACTGACACAATCCACCTGAATCATCAGAAAAGGGTCCTGTCTGAACTATAAAGCAATAGTACAAAATCATGATATATATACCATCCCAACGAAAGGCTGACCTTCATGTAGAAGGAAAGCGATGGTTTTATCTAGTTCTCCAGTCCAAATTTAAGAAGTCCTGGTGTACTCAATGGGAATACACGCTGTGATTGGTGACCACGCTCATCACCAATAAGGGGAAGTGAGGGAAAAACAGCAATGAAGCGGCGAGCTAAGCCCTACAATGTTCAATAGACTCCTGTGAACACGGGTGAAGACCTGGTTGGCCAGCAGTGTGACAAGACCTGGGGACTCTTGGGCCCAGAGTCAGTGACATAGCCACAGAGGACTAGAGTGGAGAGTGAAGCGTCCAGTTGATAAGTGTCCAGTTGATAAGGGCACATGCATAAGTACACCCATACTTGCAGATAATACCCACTTGACCTGGCTTCAATGACTGGATGATCAGAGCTCAACCAGAAGAAGGTAGAAGAGGAAAAAAAAGAGTAATCTGATACAATTTGATGAACTGACCTACACCTATAGATGCAGTAGCTCAAAAGAGTGAACAAATCCTTACAGCAAGGATCATTCCCACCCCCTCCACACACAGAGTAGACAATGGGCAACCTGGACATTGGCTACCCAAAATGGGGGGGGAGGGGTCTACTAAGGCAAGAAGTGACTGGCTTACAAGCTTTCAAGAGGGAACCTAGATTCAGAGGGCATGGAGGAAGGTAAAATCTCCACTGAGCAGTATCCAATCTGTCTAGGCGGGGCTGATGAAAGGAAATGCCGATAGGTCTCTTGTTATACAACGGTGAGTAATTGTTATCAGAACTGATTGTGTGGGTTGGAAATGTAAAGATAGATGTTTTGTAGCAAAGGAGGGGAGTGATTGACTTTGTAGTCAAGGAGCAGAGGTCCCTGGGACCATCAAGGGAGAAGAGTAGAGAGTGGGACCCTACCCAGAAAAGCAGTAATGCCAGAGATGGAGGCAGAGATTATGACGTGGAGAGATGGAGTGTCTGGGGACTTTAGACCCAGAGAGGGAGAGGGGCTGTGTGCTGACAACCGGGGGGACAGGCTTTCAAGGTATACCCTTTGGTTGGTTGATGATGCATGGAGGGGATTGTAACCATGGCAATGAAATGATAGGTCTCTTGTGATACAATAGTGAATAATTGTTATCAGGACTGAATTATGAGAGCTGGAAATGTAAAGGTAGATGTTTTGTAGCAAAGGAGGGGAGTGATTGACTTTGTAGTCTAGGAGCAGAGGTCCCTGGGACCATCAATGGAGAAGAGCCGAGAGCGGGACCCTACCCAGAGAAGCAGTGATGCC
>NW_006408531.1:13873168-13919537 GCF_000296735.1 Chrysochloris asiatica
AACTGCAAGGTCCATGGTTCAAGCTCACAAGCTGCTCCTTGGAAACCCTATACAAGGTCACTGTGGGTCGGAACCAACTCAACGGCACTTAACAACAACAACAACAACAATCTTTTAAAGAATATACGAGGGGGGCTTCAAAAGGTTTGTGGAAAGAAACAAAATGAAGATAATGGAATTTTTCCATGAACTTTTTGAAGTCCCCTTGTATAAAGCAAACCTTGTTACAGACAATGATCAGTAAACAACCTAAGAAACGCGTATGAACAAGTATAGGTCAAAATGTAGGGCATGGTGAGAAAGGTAGGGGAAAGGCAGGGGAACCTCCTCAAAGGGGAAGAACTCGAATGAACTTGGGATGTGGACTGACAGAGAAGACCTCTGTTATTAGAAAGGCTCTCTGCTACTGCTTTGCCCATCCACCCTTATTTTCCCTTCTCCACACTGTTTTCTGTTGGATAAATTGCTCGAACAGCAACAGCAGTGACGGGGGACCCCTGGTTACTGCAACTGACATATTTAAGGCTTTGTTTACTGAAAACAAACGAAAAGATCTGAAGAGGTCTTAACTCTGTAGAGTAAATTAATGTCTTTGGCAATCAGTGAAAAGCCATTTGCTTAAATAATCACCCTTTCATTCCCATTTTATTAGTAAAATACCCACTAACAATGGAGGACATCTGTGAGTAGATAGTAACTGTACAAAGTTTTCACTCACCTATACAATAGGATTCCTGGTGTGGCACTGTGGGATAAGCACTGGACTGCTAACCACAAGGTCAGTGGTTCAAACCCACCAGCCCGCTCCTCGGAAGGACTGACTTGATGACACCTAACAAGACAAAGGGAATTTTTGTAATCATGTTTTCTACAAAAGTCACAGCATCTCCTCAGTATTGCATATTATCCTCACTCAAAAACTGCAGCCGATTTCCTTTATAACATAGTCCTGGAGTAAATACTTCTTTGCTTGTAATTAAAGAGATCTTGGTGTGGCGCTGTAGAATAAGCACTGGACTGCTAACCACAAGGTTGGCGATTCAAACCCACCAGCTGCTTCTCGGAAACCCTACATAGGGTCACTATGTTGTTCTGTTGTTAAGTGCCATCGAGTCGGTTCCAACCCATAGCAACCCTGTGCAGGATTTCCGAGGCTGTAAATCTTTACGGGAGCAGAAAGCCTCATCTTTCTCCACAGAGCGGCTGGTAGTTCGAACTGTTGACCTTAAGGTTCACAGCCCGATTCATAACCACTACGCTACCAGGGTCACTATGAGTTGGAATCAAATTAATAGCGCACAACAACAGACTTTGATGAAGTAGCCTGATGGTGTAGCAGCTAAGTGCTCAGCTGCTAACCAAAAGGTCAGCAGCTTGAACCCACTTTGCTGAAGAAAGATGTACTCGTCTACTTCTCTAAAAGATTTACAGCCTTGGGAACACTATGGGGCAGTTCTCGGTCTTACAGGGTTGCTATAAGTCAGAATCAACTTGATAGCAAGGGGTTTTGCTTTGTTTTAGACTTTGATGTAAAATAACAATAGAGATTTATTTCTACTGAGCATTAAATTTAATCATTTGTCTTTGGATTTTTATCCTCCACTCTGTATTAGTATTTCTTAGGAAAAGCACAGGAGGTCAAAAACATATTAAGACTAGAATTTACCTTACTTCAAAGAGGGGGGAAAAAAATCTTTGTTTCTGTAAGATTGTTGAAACACTAGTTAGCATCACTTTCATTCTAATGGACACTCAGTTTTCTTTTTTTACAATTACATTTGAATTCTAAATATTTTACTTTGATGCTTTTCCAAAGTAAGATTCAAGTAAATGGTCTGCTTTTCTTTCAAGTGTACTATTTAAGTCTCATTCTGTGCCACTCCTCTAGGTCCCTTATTAGAATTTTTCAAGTCATCAACTTTGTTCTATCCATGAAGGTTTGTTGGGGAAGAGGGAGGTGGAACAAGATGAAGGGAATTGTTCCAGGATGAAAAAGCTCACAGGAATATATAATGCGCTTCAGAAGAATGAAGGAGGAAGAATCAGAGGTCGGCGGAATCTAATCCTGTGGGTGTCAGACGCACAAGAGGCTGCTCACATATGACATGTTTCAGATCATTTGACACTGTCATGCAAGCACCAGAAAGTTATATGGCTTTTAGTCTTCCAGGCAGCAGTGAAATGATGATGTGGGTGGATCAGGGGGGAAAAAAACACCGAGCTTCTGATTTTTGTATTTAAATTAGTTTTGAGCTAGTTCTCAACTGTGGAGGTGTTGACAAACCATCCAGTTCACACACTCACACCTCCTGACTCCTCCTCAGCCACATCAGTTTCCCTCAGCCTAACCATTGGTTGTCTATCCAATTCCAACCCATCGTGACCCCACATGTGTCAGAGAACTGTTCCTTCTAAGGTGCTCTGGTGGACTGGAAGCTTGAACATTTCAGTTAGCAGGTGAACACATTCACGGTTTGTACTTACTAGCATTTTAAGATGAGAATAATCAGATTTGCATGAATAGCATTGTGGTTGTTGTTGTTAGGTGCCATCGAGTCAGTACTGACTCATAGCGATCCTGTGCCCAGCAGAATGAAACACTGTCCAGTCCCGCACCAACTTCACAATTGTTGGTACGTTTGAGCCCATTGCTGCTGCCACTGAATAGCATTAGTATTGTGCTGTTACCCTTCCCCCAAATGACTCAGATCAGAAAAACCAACTAGGACAAAAGGCAGGGCGAGAGCAGTGGGTGAGAGAACAAAGAAATACATATGTCTCAAGAGATACTTATAAACAAAAAGCCTACCAAACGTGCTGTCATATTGGATGCAGGTTGTGAATGACAGGTGGTGTAGTAAGTCAGGGACCAAGACTAGGGGGCAAGAGTGGGCACTGTTTAGGTAAGATGAATTTAACCATTTCATGGACAATTGGATGTAGACATATAATGAGCTGGAGCTCAGGAGACAAGACGAGGAGAAAGATACACTTGGGTTCCGTTCAGGCATAACAACAGAAAATACCCAAACACTCATGTGGTTGTTAAATTCTATCAAGTAAGTTCCAACTCAGAGAAATCCTGCATAGGGTTTCCAAGGAGCAACTGGAGAGTTTGAACTGCAGATCTTACAGTTAGCAATCCATGCTTCTCCAACAGCGCCACACCAGGACTCCATAATGGTGTTGCTCTGTGCTCGCAGATCAGCAGTGATTCATAGCAAGCCTATATAGGGTTTCCAAGGAGTGATTGGTAGGTTTGAACCCCCAACTTTGTGGTTAGCAGCCCAGTGCTGATCCTACTCCTCATAGGGAGTAGACAGTGTCACAGGTAGAGAGAGATGATAGGAGAGATGAAGACCTGAAGAACAAGGGCATTAATGGGATCCTGAGAAACAGGCTGAGACAAAGTGACCAGGTCTCTCCTGATAACATGTCCAAAGTAAGAGAGCCGAAGTCTTGCCATCCTTGCATCTAAGAAGCATTCTGACTGAAAACCATGAGAGCAATGGAAAACTCAAGTTTGGGGATGTGTTTTGGAGATACACAGTGATCAACAAAAATAAATGCTACAGAAAACAAAAATGCAATTAAGCTAAAGAAGGGAATTGACTTTTGGAAGCAAGGCACTCTCACAGATCTTGACAAAGCAGTTTTTAATGGGGTGATCACTTTGACCCCCAGATCACAGAGGACTGAAGACTAAATGCCTGATAGAAAAGCAGAAGCAGCAATGTATATGAGAATTTCAAGAGACTTGACATCGAAGAAGTAGAAAGAAGGGACAGGAAATCAAAGGCGATTCCAGTCAAGAGAGTAGTGTGTGTATGTGTGTGTGAGAGAGAGACTAGCCTTCCTTGAAGAATGTGCCATCACCGTTCTTCTGCCCAGTGAAAACCCTGATTAATTTAATCCATGTCTGCTTCTCTAGGTAAAAAGAGAATTACATAATCTTTTTACTAAAATGATCAGTACAGCATAGGAATCGATATTTATTGAGCACTTACTGCCTGTCACAAACTTTCTGGTTTTTCCTTCTTTTTATTTCTTTTAATTGTCCCTGAAGCCTTATAATATGAACACTTTTATATTGTCCTGGTGAGGAACTTGAATTGGAACCGACTCAATGGCACTTAACAAATATTGTCCCTTTTGAACTACTGAAAAAACTAAGAGTCAGAAAGGTTGACTGGTTTGCCCAAGATCCACTGCAGGGAAAGAGCAGAGCTGGAATTTGGTTCCAGAGCTATTTGAATCTGAACAGTGATGTCCTGGGAGTGTTGGGGGTCAGTACTACCTAGTAAGCCCACCTCTAGAAGTCGTTTCCTTATCTGAGAAATGAAAGTGTTGGACAGAGAAGTCACAATCACGCAGTTGTTTACTCTCTTTGTGCCCCAAGAGTCAAGACCCAAGTGTTCTATTGAAAAAGCAACCCATGTGATAAATCAGCCACGTGAAAATCCATCTAGCTTGTTGCCACTTTAACTCCCATCTACACACCTGAGCACACAATCTTATTACATTCAAACTAGTTTCAGTATAGGAGGAATTGAGTTAGATAAGCGGCTAGTCCATTACACTAACCGCAAATGCTCGTCCCAGGTCATTTCAGCAAAACTTATCTGGTAAGGAGATGTTTTCTTCTCTTTCTATCAGGTTTCTTAATACGTATTTTTACAAATGTAACTTTCCATTGATAGGTAACATACATGCCAAATACTGCACAGAAATAGGTTAGCTTGATGGATTTCCATAAGGTGAACAAGCCCATGTAACCAGCATCCAAATAGCCAACTCTTTTTGCAAATTATTTGTTCTTTGTTTCGCAGTTATAAGGCTTATTGGTAATTCAATGCTCTACCTCACAGTGAATTTAGAAGGGCTAGCTAATTATAGCTTTCACTGTAAAACACTTTGACAAAACTTGAAGTAGGTAGAGAGCTGTTTAAATTGATTATAACATCACATGGTTTCTGCTTAAATTATTTCACCTGGGAGAATGTCAAACTGTCCTCATTAGCAGATCACGAAAGCGATGTGTTTGAAATTCAATTAATGAAGACTTGTGAATTTTTTAAACTATTGGTGGCTTGTTACCTGAAATATTCCTACTTAAATTCTCTGAGTCAGCCTACTTTCCTCCCCATAGCTTTCCCTACTTTCCTCTCCCTGTAGCAATGAAAAACATGGTGTTTGAAAGCAGTTAGGAAAAACAAAATTGCTGTCAAGTTTTTTTGA
Source organism: Chrysochloris asiatica (assembly GCF_000296735.1). NCBI lineage: Eukaryota > Metazoa > Chordata > Mammalia > Afrosoricida > Chrysochloridae > Chrysochloris > Chrysochloris asiatica. The sequence goes on from NW_006408531.1 coordinate 13,878,407, forward strand.
CTGACAATGGATGGCTCTATGTGTTGCAGAGTAGAACTGTGCTCCATAGAGATTTTGAGGCTAGGACCTTTCAAACTAAGATCATCAGAGCTTTCTTTCAAGGATGAGTTTGAACTGCCAACCTTTCAGTAGTGAAGCACTTAATTGTTTGAGCCAGCCAGGACCTCCTTGAAAGTAAGTGGTTCCCCAAACATCCTCCATGTATTTTGAGTTGGTCGTGTGCTTGGCCATGACTGGTCTCCTTGGTTTTCAAGTATTGTTAATGACGTTTTGTGCAAAGCTACATTTAGATGTGAACCTTCATCAGTCCTGGACCATCTTTCAAAGTTTGATCTCACTCTAGGTCATTTCTCATTTAGAGGGGCATGGTTTGAAACAGCTCCGGTGATCTCATCTGAGTTAGGAGGAGTGAATCAGGAAAGTTCTCTATTGAGGACTAAACTTCCAGTCGATCACTGGAGGTGAGGAAACTTCTGTGTGACAGCATCACTGACGATAAACTTCAAGAGAGTTCCAAAGTAGACTGTGAAAAGGAAATCTGACAAGACATTTGTCCCAGCAAGTCAATAGCACATCAGTCACTGTGGGATAAAAGATGTGAACGAAAGGAAAGAATAATGATGCTCCCTGGGAAACACTATCTGGTTGGGAATTGCTGAAATGATTGGTTGTCTTTCCAAGCATTATGATGATAAATCTAGACATTTTGCATAATCTCTGGGGAATTAGTTTTCTTCCACTTGCTACCTGCCTCACAATTTAAATTTATGCTCAGTGTACAGAGAGAACTCTCATTCCCAAATTATGTGCCATTTGAACTGCAAGGTCAGTGGTTCAAGCTCACCAGCTGCTCCTCAGAAACCCTATATGGGTCGGAACCAACTCGACAGCACTTAACAACAGTCTTTCTTGTGGAGTCCCAGTGCAGCGATGAAGGATAAAGCACTGGATCGCAAGGCAGTCTGAACTGCAAGGTCAGCGGTTCAGGCTCACCAGCCACTCCTTGGAAACCCTATGCAGGGCCGCTGTGAGTTGGAATTGACTCAACAGCACTTAACAACAACAACAATCTTCCTTTCAAGTGCACAGATTTACCATGGAAATAAAATTTAGCCCAGATTTGGTAATTACTCACTTTAGTCTCTATTTTGGAACAAGCATTTATAGTTTGCAAACTAAAGGTCAATTTTTTGCTGCTGTTTTATTTTGTTTTGCCTTTGGTACTGGCTTATATCTAGGCATCTTAGGTCACTTGCCATACACACCTTATCTTCCCAAGGAGAATGTTAGCTCCTTGAGAGCAGGAGCTAAGTCTTAGACTTTCTTATGTGCCCAAAAGCCTTACACAACATTTGTTGTTGTTAAGTGCCTTTGAGTCAGTTCCAACTCACAGCCACCCTTTATAAGGTTTCCAAGGAGCAGCTAGTAGGTTTGAACTGCTGACCTTGTGGTTTGCAATCCAGTGCTGATCCTACAGTACCACATCAGGAGTTCTCATACAACATTTGTTGTTGTCATTGTTAAGTGCCATCGAGTTGGTTCCCAACCCATAGTGACCCAATATAGGATTTCCAAGGAGCAGCTGGTGAGCTTGAACCGCCAACCTTGCAGTTCAAAGACATTTTGCAGTTCTGCGCATTAACCCACAGAGCCAGTGCTTAATAAATATTTGTTAATTGGTCAAAAGAAAAAAAGTCCTAATAGACGGTATTAATATATATATTTGTTTTTTAGGTTTTGTTTTTTTTTTAGGAATACAGCATATGATGTTGTGGTTATTAACTGCTGTCTAGTTGGTTCCAACTCATAGAAACCCTGTATAGGGTTTTCACGGAGCCGCTGATGAGTTTGAACGACGGATCTTGCGATTTGCACTCCAGTATTCATCCTACGGCACCACACCAGGACTCCACAGTATATGATAGCATGCTACAGTACCTGGTTTTGATTTGCTAACAGTAGTGTAGTACGAACTCGAAAGAGTTTAGATTCTTTTGACAATTTAAAATCCTCTTGAATACAACAAACAAATCAAACATCTGTTTAGGCTGAGTATCACTCAGAGGGATCAGCACCTTTCCTTTCATAATTCTGATAACAGCTTCAGATGAGAGTCATAGCCGATTTCTATCCATCTTAGAAAACGGAAGACTTTTCACATCATGAGCCATAACAAGCAAACTAAATGTTTCTCGTCGAAACATTTTAGATTAGATATTGTTCACAGCAAGACCAATCTGTTCAACCTCAGAAAAGGATCATTTTACATATCTGACAACGAAAATTATTCTCTCAGCAAAGTGCAACACCCCTCTTAAGCAACCATAGGAGTAACAAGAATAAAAGGAAAAAAAAAAAAAAAAGGTACTTAGGGCTGACCGTAAATGAGTAATGTGGGCCTCTCTTTAACCTTCTCAGATAAGACAATCTTTATAAATCCTTAATAGTGATAGTGTTAAGTATTCAAATATAAAATGTGGGTATATCATTTTGCTAATTAAGATGTCTATTGAACGTGAGTATTGGGCATCTTACTTAGATAATTTTCCTGTATGGTTTGTGGTGATGGTGGTGATGTGCCATGGAGTCAGTTCCGGCTCATAGCAACTCTACATAGGGTTTCCAAGGCTGTAAATCTTTACGGGAACAGCAAGCCTCATCTTCCTCCCACTGAACTGCTGGTAGTTTCGAACTGCTGATCATTAGCAGCCCAACTCATAACCACCACGCTACCAGAGCTCCTTATGGTATGTTGTTGTTGTTGTTATGTGCCGTGGAGTCGGTTCTGACACATAGCGACCCTGTATAGGGCTTCCGGAAAGCAGCTGATGAGCTTGAACAGCCGACCTTGCAGTTCAAACGGCTTTGCAGTCTGGCGCATTAACCCACAGCGCCACACCAGGACTCATTCTATGTATTTGTTGTTGTTGTTGCTGTGTGCCATGCCATTCTATATATTAGGAGTGCTCAATCGGGAGAAAATCTAGCCTGCAAGAATGTTAATTAAAAGTTTGGCGGATGTAAATGGAATACTTCCAACTTTTGGAGAATCCTCTAAGTTAAGTCAGCAAAAATAACAGCTCTTACTGTTCATCCAGAACTAATAACATGCTCTGGTAGGCATTTGAACTTATCATCAACCACTTAGAAGTAGCTCCATTGAATAGAAAGCTACCTTAACAATGCTTAGGTAGCTGGACGCTTCCTGCACGCCTTATTCAGCTTTGCTAGTCTCCCCAAGGATGTGTTTCCACTGCTGAATCTGAAAACAAAGCAAAACAAACAAACCAAAAACAAAGTTTCTGCTCCTAACTCTTCAGTTTACATAGCAGTAACTTACCCAGGTTTTAAAACATCATAATCTGTCATTTGATTAATAGTCAATTTAATAAAAAGAGGAAAATTAACTAGCTGTCTGGGCTTTGTGGTAGTGGTGGTTGTTAAGTGCCCTCAAGTCAGTTCCAAATCATAGCAACCCTGTAGAGGGTTTCTGAGGAGAGGCTGATGGGTTTGACCTTCCAACTTCGTGGTTAGGAATCCAGTGCTTATCTTATAACGCCACACCAGGATCCTATGTTGTGCTATAATTTGGTTTAATAGTTTAACAGCAATACAGTTGCAGGAAATTCAGAGACTATTAACAGTACATCACCTTTTTTTTAACTTTTGATTGTGAATTGAGTAAAAGTTTGCAGAGCACATCATCAATCTTACATTTACCAAATCATCCACTTCATTTCATCTCCATGATTGCAGTCCCCTCAATGTGATACCATTTATCCCGCTTCCTCCCTGTGATTGTCATTTTCTTTCCTCCTTCTTTCCCAATCCTTCCAAATTTTGTCCTTAGGTAAATGCTGCCCTTTCCATCTTGAATGGTCTGCATACCTCACTGTGTGGTCCCTACTATACTACTTGGCTGAAAATTGAGTCAGGAGGGTGAATTCAGTTCAAGACCTAAAAGGGGCCCTAGGGCCATGGTGTCAGGATCCTCCAGTCCCTTTCTGACCAGTTGTTATTAAGTGTTGTCATTAGGACTCAAAGAGACCCTGTTGGGGTTTCTCAGACTTTAAATCTTTGTGGGAGCAGACAGCCTCATCTTTCTCACCCGGAGCACTGGTGAGCTCAAACTGTGGAACATGTGGTTATTGTTTGGAGCCACTGCACTCCTTTCTGACCAATATATCTGGTCTTTTTTTCTAATTTTGAGTTTTGTTTGACATTTTCTCCCACTGTATCCAGAACCTTCTACTGTGATCCCTTTCAGAACAGTTGATAATTGTAGTTGGATACCATCTAGTTCTTCTGGTCTCAGGGTCGTGATGACTGATAGTCACATGTTTCATGTGGCACTAGAGGATAAGCACTGGACTGATAATCACAAGGTCAGCAGTGCAAACCCACCAGCTTCTCCTCGGAAACCCTATATAGGGTCACTTTAATTTAGAACCAACTCAACAGCACTTAACAACAACAATTGATTATAAGCATCTTCCATTTTCAACTTTCTCTCCACACAGGGAGAGACCAACAGTTGCACCTTCGATGGCTGCTCATGAGCTTTTAAGATCCTAGTTGCTACTCACAAAAGTAGGATGTAGAACATTATCTTTGTGGACTATGTTACGCCAGTTGACCATGGTGTCCCTCAATACTGTGGTCCTGAGCCCCCAGGCCCAGCAGCTCATTACCTTAGGTGTTTGATAACATTGAAGACATTTTCATAATCTTACCTCCTGGACTCTACATTCTTAGATCTATTTGCAGCAAAGGTAAATGCCCACGTCCAAATATCCTGTGTGAAACCTTTATACATTTGTGCGTATACATCCACTTTCCCTCCTCTACCCATTCTGACAGTGTATCCAGTCATGGATCTCCCTGTAGATTACTGCTGTTGCAGAATTGTGTATATAACAGTATTTACCTCTATTTCTTCTGAACTCCTGCACTCCTCCTCCTCCCTCTGTCTGCCTCTGCCTTCATTGTTCTTCCGCCAACCTCCCTCTTGTTATCTATTGCCTTCCCTGTCATTCAAGTTAACATGTGTCTGCCCTCTAGCCAGGGAATTATTCTCCTTTCCCTCTCATCCCCGGTAACCATCAAAGAACATTTCTTTTAGCATAGGAAAAAAACCTTTTCTTGACATTATACAATAGTGGTCTCATACAGTATTTGTCCTTCTGTGAATGACTAATCTCACTCAGCATAATGTCTTCCAGGTTCATCCATTTATAAGATGCTTCATTATTCTTCAATGTTGCATAGCAGTCTAGTACATGTATATACCAAAGTTTGTCTATCCATTCTTCCATTGATAGGCATTTAGTCTGTCTCCATCTTTTTGCTGTTGTGAATAATGTTGTGACAAATATGGGTGTGCATATATCTCTTTGTGTTATAGCTCATATTTCTTGAGGATGTATATGAAGTAGAGGAAATATTAGGTCATACGGTATTTCTGTTGTCAACCTTTTGAGGAAGTGCCATGCCATTTGCCACCACTGTTGAATTAGTTCACAGTCCCACCAGCAGTATAGAAGGGTCCCAATCTCTCCATACCCTCTCCAGCATTAGTCATTTTCTGTTTTTATGAACTTTACTATTAATGATGAGGTGAGATGGTCTCTCACTATTTTGATTTGCATGTCTCTAAGGAGTCCTAGTGTGGCACTGTGGATTGATGCACTGGACTGCAAAGTCAGTCATTTGAACTGCAAGGTTGGTGGGTCAAGCTCACCAGTTTCTCCTTGGAAACCCTATACAGGGTCACTATGGGTCAGAACTGACTCAACAGCACTTAATAAAAACAACAATGGCTAATGATCACAAGTATTTCTTCATCTGTTTGTTGTTGGCAACCTGAATTTCTTCTTTGGTAAAGTTCCTGTTCATGTCCTCTACCCAGTTTTTATTTAGATTATTTGTCTTTTTCCTGTTGACGTTTTCTTGACATTTTAGAGGTTAGTCCTTGTCTGATGTATCATTGCCAAAGTTCTTTTCCTAATACTTTCTTTCTCTTCATAGTTTTTTGATGAAACCTTTTGATGCACTTAAGTGTCCATTTTTAGCAGGTCTAACTTACCTAATTTGTCTCCTGCTGTTTGTGTATTTCAGTTATATTTGATAGTGTATTTATGTCATGTATCAGAGCCCTTAAGTTTGTCCCTTTTTTTCATTGATGAACTTTCTAGTTCTAGGTTTTACTTTTAGGTTTTTAATCCAAGTTGAGTTTGTTTTTGTATATAGTGTGAGATGTGGGTCTTATTTCAGTCTTCTGCAAATGGATTTCCAGTTTTGACTGAACCGTTTGTTGAAAATATTATCCCTTCCCTGTTTATTGTGTTTTGGCCCTTTGCAGCTGGATTTACTTCTGGGTTCTTAATTCTATTCCATTGGTCTATGTGTTTATCATTGTACCAGCACCAGTCTGTTGTGATTGCTGTGACCAAGAGCAAAGACCTGGAGTTAGAAAAAACAAAAGAGAAGAGCATGCTCAATATTTCTCAAACTGAGGGAACAGAAGGAAGCAAACCAAGCCTCAATTTTCAATATTGAAGGATTCTGTGGCCAAAACGGAGTCCTGGTGTGGTGTTGTGGGTTAATGCGCCAGACTGCAAAGCCGTTTGAACTGCAAGGTCGGTGCGAGCTTACCACCTGCTCCTCAGAAACTCTATACAGGGTTGCTATGGGTCAGAATTGACTCAACGGCACTTAACAACAACAACAACAATGGCCAAAATGTTGAATGATACAGAAAGTATCAAAAGAAGATGGAAAGACTACACAGAGTCACCATACCAAAAAGAAATGGTAGATGTTCAACCATTTCAGGAGGTAGCATATAATCAAGAACCAATGATCCTAAAGGAAGAAGTCCAAGGTACACTGAAGACACTGGGAAAGAATAAGAGTTGATCAAATACAAATTGAAATCTTTCAACAAACTGATGCATCACTGGAAGCACTCACTCATCTATGCCAAGAAATTTGGCAGACAGCTATGTGGCCAACTGACTAGAAGAGATACTTTTTCATGCCATTCCAAAGAAAGGTGACCCAATGGAATGCAGAAATCATCAGACAATATCACTGATATTCCATGCAAGTAAAATTATGCTAAAGATAATACAAAAGCAACTGCAAGCATACATTGACAAAGAATTTCCAGAGGCTCAAGCTGGATTCAGAAGAGGACATGGAACGAGGGATATCATTACTGACATCAAATGGGTCTTGGCTGAAAGAAGAATACCAGAAAGATGTATGTCTGTACTTTATTTACTATGTCAAGGCTTTCAATTGTGTGGAGCATGAAAAGCTATGGATAAGATTGCAGAAAATAAGTATTCCTGAACACTTAATTGTGCTTATGAGGAACCTGTACATAGACCTAGAGGCAGTTGTTCGAACAGAACAAGGGAACACCGAATGGTTTAAAATTAGGAAAGGTGTGCAACACGGTTGTACTCTTTCACCACACTTATTCAATCTGTATACTGAGCAAATAATATGAGAAGCTGGATTATATGAAGAAAAACATGGCATCAGGATTGGAGGAAAACTCATTGCTGATCATAACTCAACCAGAGGAAGATAAAGAAGTGTGATACAGGAAGCAAGCATAAATTGCTACAATTTGATGAACTGGATCTTTGCTTATGGATGTAGTTGCTCAAAATTCCAACCAAAAGTGAAGGATTTGTCATATCAAGGATCAAGCCTGTCCCCTCAATACACAGGGTTGATAGGGACAGGCAACTTAGACACTGACTACCAAAAATGAAGGCTAAAAAAGGCATCAAGTGGCTGGATTAAAAGCTTTCAAGAGTATGCTTAGTTTCAGAACAAGGGGAATAAGGTAGAATCCCCACTGAATAGTTATATTCTTGTCCAGATGGGTCCGGTGAAAGGGGATAGAGGAGATTCAATAGTGAATAATTGTTATCATGACTAATTGCAATTGTCAAAACTGTAAAGGTAGAAGATGTGAAACAAAAAGGAGGAAGAGTTAATCTTTCATTCCAGGAACAGAGGTCCCTGAAACCATCAAGAAGAAAGAGCATGAGCAGAGCATGGGATCCAAACCAAAGAAGCAGCAACAGCAGAGATGGAAGCAGAGGCAATAGCGTGTTTTGTGTGCATCCAAAAAAAATTAAAAAGGAATAGAGGTAAATACTATTAACCAATGGTGTAAGGAGGGTATTATAATCATTGCAATGATACAAAATTTAATTTGTTGAGTGTAAAACTGATCTGCCTTGTAAACTATCACTCAATTAACAATAAAAGCTTTTCAAAAAAATTTTTTTTAAAAAAGCAATTCATGGATATTCATCATTTTCATTAAGAAAAAATGTTCTGAAGCTCTGTAATCATCCCAATTTTAAAGGGGAAAATTGGGGCTGCTCTGCTTAATAATGAGAACCTGTGCAAAGCATATGCTCACGGTTTCCAGTTCTTCCTGAAACTCTAAATGCCTGCTGACTTAATTAGGCCCAAACCCATGCACACTGCTGTTGATTAGATTCCGACTCATAGCCGACATAGAGGACAGAGTAGAACTGCTCCAGAGGGGTTCGAGGCTATAAATCTTCACAGAAGCAGACTGTCTCACCTTCCTCAATCAGACCAGCTAGTCAGGGAAAAACTGCCAAATGATTCGGTTAGCAGCCCAATGCTTAACTGACTGTGCCACCATGGTCCAGACTTAACTAGAAGATGTGATCATTCAATCTGGTTCCTACTTGAACAATTAGTTATCTTCTCTAGAGAAAACAACCTTCTTAACTTCTCATATTGAGCAATAAACTTAATTTTCTTGAATTCAGAAATTATATTAGATTTTAATGAGCTAAAATGGACTGACATTGGCCATTTTAAATCTCACAATCATATGGTTTGCTATACCAGGAATGGCAAATTAAAGAGGAACGGCATCGCATTCATCATCAAAAAGCACATTTCAAGATTAATCTTGAAGTCTAATGCTGTCTATGATAGGATAATACCCATATGCCTACAAGGAAGAACAGTTAATACCACTATTATTAAAATGTACACATCATCAAACCAGTGATGAAAATTGAAGAATTATACCAACACCTTCAGTCTGAAATTGATCAAACATGCAATCAAGATGTATTGATAATTACTGGTGATATAATGCAAAGGTTGGAAACAAAGAGGAAGAATCAGTAGTTGGAAAATATGACCTTGGTGACAGAACTGATGCTGGAGATTACATGATAGAATTTTGCAAGATCAATTACTTCTTAACTGCAAATATCTTTTTAAAATAACATAAGAGGTGACTATACACATGGAGCTCACCAGATGGAAGATACAGAAATCAAATTGACTACATCTGTGGGAAAAGTCAGTGGAAAAGTTCCATATCATCGGCCAAAACCAGACCAGGGGTAGATTATGGAACAGACCACCAATTGCTCATATTGTTCAGGCTGAAGCCGAAAAATATTAAAACAAGTCCACAAGAGTCAAAATGTGATCTTTAAGATATCCCACTTGAATTTAGATATCATGTCAAGCATAGATTTGATGCATTAGACACTAATGATCAATGCCTGAAGAGTTGTGGGATGATATCAAGAACATCACCCAGAAGAGAGCAAAACATTATTAAGAAGACAAGTAAAAAGGAAAAGCAAAATGAATGTCAGAAGAGCCCTGAAGCTTGCTCTCCAGACTAGAGATGCTAAAACAAATGGAAGAAATGAGGAAGTAAAAGAGCTGGACAGAAAACATCCAAGGGCAGCTTGAGAAGACAATGTCAAGTATATAATGAAATGTGCGAAGATCTGGAGTTATAAAACCAAAAGAGAAGAACATACTCAGCATTTCTCAAGCTGAAAGAACTGAATAAAAAGTTCAAACCTCGACATGAATATTGAAGGATTCTATGGGCAAACTATTGAATGATGCAGAGATAGATTGGCACAGTGGCAGCAGCTTAATAATGATTGTGAGGATGGTACAGGACTGGGCAGTGTTTTGTTCTGTTGTGCAGACTATGAATTGAAACCGACTCGATAGCACCTCCCAACAAATTGGATTTATCTGAACATTTGAGTTGGCGCCTCCATTTGTTTCTCTTTACCATTGTTTTTTTGTAACAGTTATCCTCATGGACGTGACTTAGATTGTGTTGGCCCTGGGATATGCACCCCGAAGTGCTGATGTCCAAGAAGTCATCTTACACCTCAACAGGGTCCATTCCCAACACCAGCAAACTCTGCTGCTGTCCTTAAAAAAAGACTTCCACTTTTTCTCCTCATTCATCTTCTTCTATGACTGCTGCTTCCCTTCCCTGGCTTGGTTCAGTTTCTTGCTGTCTGTCCTTTTCTTGCCATTATCTTCAGAGATGTCTAGCTACACTAACTCAGTGCTAATATAGTGGCAAGAGCTGCAGCAATGGATTCAGAAATACCAACAATCATGCAAAGCTGCGGGATGGGACCATGTTTCATTCTGTTACACGTCGTTTACCAGAAGTCAGAGCCAACTCAACAACAACAACCTGGTGTGGCACTGTAGGATAAACACTGGATTGCAAGGTCAGTTTGAACTGCAAGAATGGTGGTTCAAAATCACCAGCCACTCTCAGAAATCCCATAGGTTTGCTATGAGTCGATGGCACTTACAACAACTGTTCTAATAATGAAGACCCACATTTCTTGGAGGTGATTGGAATTTTGTTTACTCAAGGGCGCAGTATAGTAATTTTAACTTATTAGTTCTATTGATTATTGCCCCAGAGAAATGACAGATATGATGACACAGATATTATTAACTCCAAAATACAGAACAAATATGTTCATCTTCCAAGAGTTACTTCAAACACTGTTCAAAAGATTAAAGAAAAGCCAAGACTTCATCCTTCTTTTTTTTTTTCCCTCTGACCTATTTCTACCTTTTTCTGTCTGAATTGCTAACAAAGTTCTATATTATTTTTCAAAACAAGCAGCCTACCAAAAAAAAAATTTTTTTTTCAGTTTTTTATTGGATTGAGCCTGAGCAAGACTCCCCCACCGTGACTGGAGGGAGCCTGGGTATCAGCAGCAAGTGTGCTTCTCCTCAGCAGTAACCCTCCACACTGACTGCACCAAGTCACCCTGCTTCTCTGCATCCTAATGGAGACTAGACAAACTGTGCCTTATCCAGCAGATCCAGTTTATAGCAAGTATTTTCTAAGACTGACACTGTAGGCAAATTAGGCTTGCCTATAGATAAGGCCATCTTCAAAGGAGCTTATAATTCATTGTGATTTCTAATGGATTGTGAAAACTGAAGTTATACTTAGATTTCATGACTTTCATCTCTTCTGTCAAGTCAGTCAACAGATAATTTACTGAATGTTAGACCAAGTTGCAGGCACAGTGCTGGGCAAAGGGAAATAGGACAGCAGATAGGATAGGACAGACAGCAAACCTGCTTTGATGAGACCTACTGTCTGTCCTATTGTCTCCCTTTCCATCATTATCTCCCCATATGTTGGTGGGACGAAAGAAGGCGGGATTTGCTTACAAAGCTGTTCATCATCTGAGAAAGGTAATACCATCCAATGATTACAGCAGCGTTCTGGAGAGCTTAGGTCATATTAAGCCAAGTGAATTCCCCTTTATGCCATTGCAATGACTGTAAGTGCCTACAGAAATGGCTGCTTACCAAGGCAGTAATAATGTTTTTAAAATATATTGCAGATTTTGGAAGACAGCCACTAGGTGAAGAGCAAAATGTAAAACTTTTCCCTTTCTGCCTGCCCAATTCATCTGAAAATTGAACATTATTCCTTAAGGGAAAGCAGGGCTCTAGCAGTTTGAGCTGGGTTGCTTATTATGGACTGCTTAAAGGGTAACTGGGCACAGCAATTATTAATAAGAAAGAATGGTAACCCACTGGGAGCTAGGCAATCAGAGTGAAAGCATTCCACATACATCTCGGACTTTTGAATTCCAGTCATGACCTATGTTAACTCTCACGAACCCCAGGCAGGCGAGCTACACAGCAGAGATTTACAACTGGTGGTGGTAGATTAAATTGCACAGTAGAAAAGCACTCTAGACACCATAATTGTATGGAGAGTCAGCTTCCAGCTCAACTGCACCTCTCTTTCAAGAGATCTTTGATATCAAGAAACACACGCGCACACACACAGTCACACGGACTACATGAAGCTAATCAACTAAAGAAAAAGCAAGATATTTGCTCCATTGCCCAAACAGCCCTCAATTTAGGTGCTATTATGGATGGAGTTTTGTCACCCAAAAAAGATATGTTGAATTCCTAATATCCATACCTGTGAACATAACCTTATTTGGAAATAGGGACTTGGAAGATGTTGTCAGTTACCATGAGATCATACTGGAGAAGGGTGGATCCTACTATGAGTGGTGTCCTTATAAAAGAGAAGAGACACATACAGGGAAGACAGCCATGTGAAGACAGAAGCAGAGATTGCAGAATCATCTACAAGTCAAGGATCACCTTGACACTAGGAGACAGGCATGAAAAGGCAGGCTGTTTCCACCAAAGATGTCTGCATAACACAAAATCTTGTACAACACAACCATACATTTGTAATTGTTTTCTAGAAATTTCATTTATTTGTTCTCTATACTTTGCTGTCTTCCACTGGGACTCTACAACTATAAGCCATTTCCATGAAAATAAACTTATATACATATTTCACTGGTTTTGCTTTTTAAGAAGGCCTGCCTAAAATATGTGGCACTGATAGAATGGGGTTCTAGAGAACCAAAATCACAAGGATAAGTTTTCTAAATGGGTACTCAAGTCTGACTAATTTTAAAGATATAGGGTGGAGGTGTTTCTGACCTCTACTTCAAAGATTTACAGCCTCGAAAACCCTGTACAGAGTCACTATCAGTTGGAACCAACTCCACAGCACATAACCACAACCACCACTTCACAGGAATCCACCTTGGGCTGATTTTGAGTTTGATTCTCTTTCCCACTTGTGAAGTCAGAGGAAGTCAGACATGGTCCCTGAATGGTTTTTGCAGTTGGCATCAGGAACGGGATTTATTGCAATGGCTCCAGACTCACGAAAGCATGAGCTTTTGTAAGAGAAAGAACCAAAGGGCATGGGAAGTGATTTTTAAATAATTATTTTGGGTTTTGTTACCTATAAAGGTATCTCGGTGTGGCACTGTGGGATCAGCATTGGACTACTGACTGATATTCAAATCCACCAGCTAGCTGCTCCTTGAAAACCCTACACAGAGTTGCTATGAGCCAGACTGACTCAATGTACTTAACAACAACAACACAAGATGGTATGTATTGGAAAAGAATATAGTAAAAGTTTTGGAGTCCTGGTATGGCTCTGTGAGTTAATGCACTGGACTGCAAGGGCAGTTTGAACCACAAGGTCAGCAGTTCAAGCTCTGCAGCCACTCCTCGGAAACCCTATATAGGATTGCACTGAGTCGGAACTGTCTCAATGGCACTTCACAACAACAACAACAATGGCTGAAAAGAATGTAGGAGATAAAATTCTTCAACTGAGGGGAGAGTGGCAGCTTCTGGAGTTGCCTTAATGGCAGATGTCACACTGGTTGAACTAGATGGCTAATAGAGGGCCAGGGTCTATTGGAATCCACTCTGCAAGAGGCCCAGGGCTATGTGCAAATGAATGGGGTTAGTCCAAGGGAAAAGTAAAGATTGAATCTGAGTGTATTTTAAAGGTTTATGTGTTTGACTGAAGTCCTGGATAATGCACTAGACCAAAAGGTCAGTTAAAACTGCAAAGTTGGTGGTTCAAACCAACCAGTCACACCTTAGAAGCCCTAAACAGGGTTGTTATGAGTTGAAACCGGACTCGAGAGCACTTAGCAACATGAGGCAGGGTAAGGGGAGAAACATCGTAAACCCTTTTGTACATTTTGAATTCTGTGTCCTTTCAATTATCTATTCAATATCAAAATAATAATTTTAAAAGATGATGATATTCCATCATGAGAAGAAAAAAACAAAGCCAATGTCTCTCCCAAGTTTCCCTTTCTATAGGTCTTTGAAAAATAGCATTGCTTGTTTGCTTCCATTGGTGATTACAGAGACAACCTACGAATAGAGCCCCCAAGGGCTTAGTGAATCCTTAATATTCCAGCAAAAGTATGTTGTTGTGAAGTGCTGTCAAGTCAGTTCCAACTCACAGCGACTCTGTAGACCCTGTATAGGGTTTCTGAGGCTATAAATCTTTGTGGAAACAGAAAGCCCCGTCTTTCCCCAGTGGAGTGGCTGGCGGGCTCAAACTGCTGACGTTGTGGTTCACAGTTTAGTGCTTATCCCACAGAGCTATAGTCACCCAATTTCCCTCCATAATGACATTATTAATTCTTAATTTAGTCTACTAGAAATAGTCTATACACACATCATAATGTAAAAAATGTGCCATTTTGTGCCACACATATTTCCTTATCATATTTAGAAGAACACCTCCAAACAGAATATTGTCTCATTCTTTCTAAATGGCTGTAAATGTTCTATTGTCTGACTGAGTTATAAATTAAGATTTTCACAACTTTTGATATAACAAATCATGTTTCAATCTTTAGATATCTATTGTTCAGTGCATGTACTATTACATTTCTAGGATAAATTCCTGGAATGAATGGCTGATCAAGTAATAGGTGCAGTTCTTCTTTTCCATTTGGTTTCCACAGAAATCATGTGGACAGACCAGTTCATGAACAATCTGTGAGTGTGAATGCCCTGCTACCTCATGAATCTGGTGTGTTCACTACACTTTAATTTACTTTTCTCCTAGTAGAAATGAGGTAATATAGCCGTTTGTATGGGAACCATTGGTTTCCTCTGCTGGCAACTTTCTGTTCATATCTGTTGACCATTTTTATAAGATTTCTATTTCTTTTTTTCAAACTCTTGGTAAATATAGGAAACATTGTCCAGCTTAGTCCTTCAGATCAACTTTAGAAGACAAACCTTAAAGTCTGTATTGTCCTTTGAAAGAATGACTAATCTTTATTATCAACTAGTCCTTTTGAAAGTAGACCTACATTTATATAAAATAATTGATTACATTTATTTTAAAGAAAATATTTAAAGGAAGTAGCAAATTGTCCATAAATTGTTAGATCCCACCAAATCAAACCTACTGACATTGAGTTGATGCCAACTCATAGGGTTTCTGAGTTTGTAAATCATTATAGGAGCTGGTGGGTTTGAACTGCTTACCTGTGGTTAGTAGTCCATGGTTTATCCTGTAGCACTACCAGGGCTTCTAAATTGGTAAATAGTGCACTTAGTAAGGACTCCTGGCGGCACAATGGGTTAAACATTGGGCTGCTAACAGTAAGGTTGACAGTTCAAACCACAGAATTCTCTGCGGGAGAAAGGTGAGATTGCCTGTTCCCATAAAGATTTACAATGTTGAAAACCTTAGGAAGCATTATCCTACAGGGTCACTGTGGGTTGTAGTCTCCTTGAAGACAGTGGGTTTGTATACTTAATAAATGTTGAATTAGCGATTAAATAGTGGGTGGATGGATGAAAAGGCCTGTTGCAATGAGAAAAGAAGGTCTTGCGTTTCAATTTTTTTTAAATACAGTTAATTATAAAATTTAAATTTCATTAATCTCATTTGCTAGAGCTAGATCACAGACTCACCCCTAAATTTATCTTTAGCAGAGATATGGGTCCACCCTGATTGGTTTAGAAAAATTATGGTTCATCCACTAGGGGGAAGGTTCTCCCTCCCCCAACATATTGGTGCTAGTACCTGAACAAATGTGGAGTTGTTCTGAATGTGAGAAAGAATGAGGGAACAAGGGAGGAAATGACAGGTAGACAGAACATCAACATTGTGTTAGTTATCAAATTATCTTGAAAACCCTCTCTGAGTTTATTGTTATTGCTGTTGTTAAGTGCCATTGAGTCGTTTCCAACTCATAATGACCCTGTACATAATTTCCAAGGAGCAGTTGGTGGGTTTGAACTGCCAACCTTGTAGTTTGTAGATTAGTTTGTACTAATCCTACAGTGCCACACCAGGAATCCTTGAGTTTATTGTAGTTGAAATGGTGCCGAAAACGGGATGATAGTTAAAGAACTATGGTTTGTCCACATTATAGGAAACCCACTGCCATCATCGGCTCTGACTCACAGTGACCACATAGGCCAGGGTAGAAGTGATCCATGAAGTTTCCAAGGCCTGAGTGGCCGCAGACCTTTCTGTTGGCAGCTGAGTGCTTAACCACTGTGCCACCAGGGCACCTGGCACTACAGGAAGTGGGCAGAATTCATCTCATAGAATGGCTGCCCTTTTGTTTCAGAGAACACTGTTACAGCGCTTCTGGTTATTTCCTGAGAGCAGAGGAACTGAGGGACTTGAACCTACAGTGAGAGTGACTATAGGAAAGAGACTGTTCTGATGCGAGATGGGGTTGTCACGTAGCAGCGAGCAAGGCTCAGAGAGAAAAAGGACCCTTCAAAAGCTCCATGACTTCTGATATTGGTTTTTTAGTGTTCCTCTAGTGCAGCACTGTGGGACAAAGCACTGGACCGTAAGGTCAGTTTGAACCATGAAGTTGGAGGTTCAACCTCACCATCTGCTCCTTGGAAACCCTATACAGGGTCACTATGAGTCAGAACCTACTCGATATACTTAACAGCAACAACAACATCTTGAAATGACCTATGACGTGTAGCTTCCAGTCTTAAGTCAACTGTATGTCAGTGTCAGCTTTGTATTCGCAATACTTCAGGGGGTAAGGGAATACAAGAGGATGTTAGGAAGAGCAGTCTAAAAAGGCAGTTTTAAAATAAGAAAAGCGTCCAGATTAGGCACACCATGGAGACAAAGAGTAGATTAGTGGTTGTTAGGGCTGTGGGATTGGGGAGAAACAAGGAGTGGTTGTTAATGGGTACAGGGTTTCTTTTTTAGGTTGATGAAATGTTCTAAAATTAGGTGGTGGTGATGGTTGCACAGCTCTTAACTATACTAAAAACAATTGAACTGTACACTTAAAAAGGAGAAATGTTCGGTGTGTAGATTATATTTCAGTAAGACTGTGGCTTCTTGTTGTTGTTGCTATTATTTTCAGTGATCATTGGAGCAGGATGTAATCAGCAGCATCGGACATGCTCGGCAAATCCTCTGAAATGCTTGTGAAGGTCTGGACTTTCTTTAGTTATATGATGTGGAGAAGTAAGTTGTTTTCTCTGACGGTTAAAGGAGGATTGATCCAGAAGGAAGGATTGCTTGAGGGTACTCAGTTCTCACAGCCTTTGAGCCCCTTTCACTCCCCTCTGATTTTCATTCCAACTGCTTCCTTGGTCCCTTTGCTCTCACAACAGAAAATTCATCACTTTTCAAACCTACATCCATACACAAAGACTTTTTTCTGTAAGTAAAGTGGGATCCACTTCCTTTCTGAGGCTAGAGCAAGCTACTTAGTCTCTATACCTCAGTTTAGCCTTTATCAGATTGACGTAACATTATATCCTACCTGTCATTGTGTGCTGTTGAGTTGATTCCAACTAACTAACAGTGGGCTAATAGGTAGAGTAAACTGGTCCATAGGGTTTCTAGTGCTGTAATTTTCACAGAAGCAAATTGCCACATATTTTCCCCTCACAGAGGCTAGTGGGTTTGAACCACTGACCTTTCAGCTAATAATCAAGCATTTAACCCCTGTGCCACCAGGGTTCCTTATAATTGCCTGCATGTAGGGGTATTATTCCTAGACAGTGTACGTCAAATACACTCACCACCCATCTTTCAGGGGAGGCTTACGTGTCACTATAATACTAAACAGATGTCAGTAGTTCATCTAAATTACAACAAGCTAAGAAGAAAGGTCTGGTGATCTACTTCTGAAAATCAGCCAATGAAAACTCTGTGGATCACAATGGCGCGAGCCTGTTGTGAATGGAATCACCATGAGTGCAGGCCTGACCGAAGGGCATCAAAACACAACAATAGCATAAGAATGCCATGAAAATCAAAGTGAATTAGTATGTATAAAATGCTTCAAATCGTGCCTCGAAAGCAGAATACTACTAAGTGTGACAACAAAATGACCCACAGCCGTCAAGTCAATTCCAGCTCATGTCAACCCTATAGGACTGCTCCTTAGGGTTTTCAAGACTATAAATATTTATAAGAGAAGGAAGCCCCATCTTTTTCCCTCAGAGTGGCTAGTGGGTTTGAACCACCAACCTTGCAGTTAGAAGCCCAATAATGAACCCATTGTACCACCAGGGCTTCTTAAGAATAAGTGTTTTTGTTGTTAAGTACTGTCCTGTTGAATTGGTTCCAACTCATAGGGGTTCTGTATAGGATTTTCCAGGTTATAAATGTTAGTGAGAGCAGAAAGCCTCATCTTTCTCCAGAGTAGTAGCTGGTAGATTCGAACCACCAACCTTATGGTTCACAGTCTAGAGCTTATCCTACAGAGCCACTGCACTCCTCAATAATGTTGTTGTTTTTAAGTGCTGTCAAGTCGATTCTGACCCATAACGACTGTATATAGGGTTTCCGAGGAGCACCTGGTGAGCTTGAACCACCAACCTTACAGTTCAAACGACTTTGCAGTCTGGCACATTAACCCACAGCACCACCCAGGACTCCATACATAATAAGTGCTGTTGTTGTTAGGTGCCATGAGTCAGAACCAACCCATAGCGACCTGATGCACAGCAGAACGAAACACTGCCCGATCCTGGGCCAACCTCACTACTGTTGCCACGCTTGAATCCATCGATGATGCCACCTGGCCAATCCATCTCGTTGGAGGTCTTCCTCTTTTTCTCTGACCCTCCACCTTACCTAACATGATATCCTTCTCTAGCGACTGATCCCTTCCGACAATATGTCCAAAGTATGAGAGATGAAGTTTGGCCATCTTGGCCTCCAAGGAGCACTCTGGCTTCACTTCTTCCAAAAACAGATCTATTGGTTCTTTTGGCAGCTCATGGAACTTTCAATATTTTTCTCCAACACCGTAACTCAAAGGAATCAATTCTTCTATGGTTTTCCTTATTCACTGTCCAGCATGCATATGAGGGTATTGAAAACACCATGGCTTGGGACAAGCACACCTTAGTATTAAAGCTGACATTTTTGCTCTTCAACACTTTAAAAAGGTCTTGTGAAGCAGATTTGCCTAATGCAATGTCGTTTGATTTCTTGACTGCTGCTTCCATGAGTGTTGATAGTTGATCCAAGAAGAATGAAGTCTTTGACAACTTCAGTCTTTTCTCCATTGATAAGAATGTTGTTTATTGGCACAGTGGTGAGGATTTGTGTTTTCTTGACATTGAGATGTAATCCATATCGAAGGCTGTGCTCTTTGATCTTCATCAGTAAATGTTTTAAGTCCTCTTCACTTTCAGCAGGGAAAGTTGTTATCATCTGCATATCACAGGTTGTTAATGAGTCTTCCTCCAATCCTGATGCCACGTTTTGCCACGTTTTCTTCATAGAAACCAGCTACTTGGATTATTTGCTCAGCATACAGGTTGAATAAGTATGGTGAAAGAATACAAACTTATCACACACCTTTCTTAATTTTAAACCATTCAGTGTCCCCATGTTCTGTTTGAACAACTGCCTCTTGGTCCAGGTACAGATTCCTCATGAGCTTGATTCCTCTTGATTCCTCAAGTGTTCCGGAATACTCATACTTCGCAATGTTGTCCATAGCTTGTCATGATCCACACAATCAAAAGCCGTTGCGTAGTCAATAAAGCACAGGTAAACATCTTTCTGGTATCCTCTGCTTTCAGCCAAGATCCATGAGACATTAGCAATGATATCCATTGTTCCATGGCCTCTTCTGAATCCAGCTTGAACCACTGGATGTTCTCTGTCAAAGTATGATTGTAGCCATTTCTGTATTACCTTTAGCAAAACTTTACTTGCATGGGATATCAAAGAGATTGTCTGATGACTTCTGCATTCCATTGGGTCACCTCTCTTTAGACTGAGTACAAATATGGATCTCTTTCAATCAGTTGGTCAGATAGTTGTCTTCCAAATTTCTTGGCAGGGATGAGTGAGTGCCTCATGTGCCACCTCACTGTCTTGAAAGATATCAATTTTTATTCCATCAATTCCTGGTGCCTTGTTCTTTGCCAATTCCTTCAATGCACCTTGGACTTCCTCCTTCAGGAAGTCCAAGATATTGCTATTTATATAAATACTGTGCAATTCACAACATTCCATGCAAGTAAAATTTTGCTAAAGACAATGATAACATGGCTACAATAGTACTTTGACAAGGAATTGCCAAAAGTTCAAGACACATTCAGACGAGAATGTGGAATGAGGGATATCATTGCTGACATTAGACGGATATTTACTAAAAGTAGAGAATACCAGAAAGATGTTTACTTTTGTTTTACTGACGATACAAAGGCTTTAGACTGTGTGGATCATGACAAGCTATGGACAACCTTGGGAAGAATGAGTATTCCAGAACACTTAATTGTGCTTATGAGGAACCTGTACAAAGACCAAGAGGCAGTTGTTCAAACAGAACAAGGGGATAGTGAATGGCTTAATATCAGGAAATGTGTGCATCAAGGTTGTATTCTTTCACTATATTTATACAATCTATATGCTGAGAAAATAATCCAGGAAGCTAGATTATATGAAGAAGAATATGGAATCAGGATTGGAAGAGGAATCATTAACAACCTGCGATATACAGATTATACAATCTATGCTAGCTGAAAGTGAAGATGATTTAATATAGTTACTGATAAAGATTAAAGACCACAATCTTCAGTATGGGTTGTACCTCAATGTAAAGTTAAAAAAAAAAAAAATCCTCACCACTGGACCATGTAAATAACATCCATGAAATGGAGAAAAGATTGAAGTTGTCAAGGATTTCATTTTGCTCAAATCAACCAGCAACACTCATGGAACAACAGTCAAGAAATCTGATTACATATTGCCTTAGGCAAATCCGCTGCACAAAACCTCTTTAAAGTGCTTAAAAACAAAAATGTCAGTTTGAGGACTAAGGTGCACCTGATTCAAGCCATATTTCCAATAACCTCAGATGTTTATGGAAGTTGCACATTGAATAAGGAAGACCACTAGAGGAATTGATGCATTTGAGTTGAAGGGGAATATTAAAAGTGCCATGGACTGCTAGAAGAACAAATCTGTGTTGGTAGAAGTACAGCCAGAATGTTCCTTAAAAGTCAGATGTCCAGACTTCATCTCTCATACTTCAGTCATATTATCAGGAGGGGCCAGTACCTGGAGAAGAGTAAAGTGGAGGGCCAGAGTAAAAGAAAGACCCCAGTGAGATGGATTGGTACAGTGGCAGCAGCAATGGGCTCAAGGATGGTGCAAGACAGCGAAATGTTTCCTTCTGTTGTGCATAAGGCCACTATGAGTCACAACTGACTCAATGGCACCTAACAACATATAACATTCCCCCAATTTCCGGTTAATGTGTGAAGTATGAATGTGGAACAAACTGAATTGCAAACTGAAGAGAAAAAATAGTAGGTAAAGCTCGAAGTTGTTGAAGAGAAGGCTAGTACATACTAGATGATCATTTCGAGAGATTGGACTCCTGGTGTGGTGCTGTGGGTTAATGCACTTGTCTGTAAGGTCAGCCTGAACCGTGAGGTGAGTGATTCAAGCTCACCAGCCACTCCTCAGAAACCCTATACAGGGTCCCTATGGGTCAGAACTGACTCAGCGGCACTTACCAACAACAACATGGAAGCACAGCTAGTTCCTAGTCAAGTATAGGGTGCTGAGGTAGCAGTGGTGTAGTTAAAAGACATAATCAAAAATGAAAACAAACCAAAAACCTCTCTTGGTTTCCCACCCTTTCCTACTGGTTGAGCCCTAATGTATGTTTGTATCATGTGGGATTCTTTGGACAACAAGAAGCAGAGAAATTCAAGCTTAAGAAGGCTTATGTGAACAACAACAAGAAGACTGTGTTGATGTAATTGACAATCCGGGTGACAGTGCCAATTTAAGGTGAAAGTTGGTTTAATACAAGGGCCAAGTAAGGTGAACAGAACTCAATTTCTCTCTCTCCCTCTGTCTCCTTGGTCTACTTTTCTGTGTTGCTTCCTTTCTATTATATTGTTTCCTGATGTCAGCATGTGTGGCCACACCCCACCCTTCTAGATTCAAGTCCAATGAGAAAAACATATGTAGCATCTTTGTACCTCATGGTGCTGAACAGCTCCTATGACCATCCTTGAACCCATCACTATACCCAAGTGAAGGAAATGCATTGATTGGATTGGCTGGAGTCAGATACCAATAAGGGATGAGTCAATCCCATGGATTTAAAAGTGAGAAGGGAATGGCTCCCCACAGGAAGTTTGGGATTCCCTTCTAATGGTCGTACTTCCTGACATTCTACGTTATACTCCTGTTCTTCTAACAAGCTCGCTTACAAACTCTACTGTTTGATCAAGCAAATCACAAGAGGAATATACTAAAATTAGAGCTACTTGTTATGTGCATAGATGAGGGAAGAGAGACAGGGAGAAAGTAGAGTTTCAGCAGTTGCTGTGATTAAGTCCAGACAGACAGACCTTACATGGCACCAAGAGACGACAGCAGCAGATGAGCCAGGTCAGCCGGTCATCACTGGGAGGTTAACATGGAAATCATGGTTGTCACAGCAGGTAGTTGGAATATAGCTAAAGGGTAGCCAGAAGTAGGAGAGATTTATGTTATGTGGAAGTCTCAAGACAGAGAAGGGGAAATTGATTCTAATTACAACTTCCATGCACACCAGACTGACTTTGTATTGACTCTTGTAAATAATGCACTCTGATTCAAATATAACCCTCTCCCACATTCATAAATTATCATGCTTGAGTACAGGAGTAGCCAATACTCAACATAAAGGGTGGGAAGACTGGAGCGACAGAAGGACCTACAGTTTGGGGTACTTTTATTTTCTTTGGGAATCTTCTTTAGTAATGTCTAACTTCCCTTCACAACTTCTGTCTTCACAGAAATTAAGCAAGCTTTTTCCATAAGTCTTTATGCAGGACTTCTGGTTTCAGCTCCAACATACAAAGAGCTTGGAAGTTGTTACTTCCATCCTAACAAAAAGGAAAAGTTGAACAAACTGAAAATCCATAGCTTATATTGGGCCCATCAGAGAACTGAGTATAAAACTACCACCCTGAAGTTTGGAGAGACCAGTGAATCCAAAGGGTCATAGGTAAGACTTGCTTAGTTGAATCGAAGACATAAACTGTTAAAACAAAACAAAACAAAAACTGACACTGTGGGTTAATGCCCTGGATTACAAGACTGGTTTGAACTGTGAGATCGGCGGTTCAAGCTCACCAGCCACTTCTCGGAAACCCTATACAGGGTCGCTATGAGTTGAAACCGACTTGACAGCACTTCACAATAACAACATATATGGCAAAGTAGAGCTGCTCCTTGGAATCACAATCAATGGTCACAGAAGCTGCAGTCACAAAATCAAACCATGCATTTAGTGCATTGGACAAATCTACTGCAAAAGACTTATTTGAAGTGTTAGAGAGCCAAGATGTCACTTTGAGGACTAAGTGTGCCTGACCTAAGTCATGGTATTTTCAATCACCCCATATACATGTGACAGCTGGACAAATGAGTAAAGAAGACTAGAATTGGTGAATTTGAGTTATAGTGTTGGAGAAAAATATTGAAAGTGTTTGGAGGTCACAACCCATGGCTATGCTGTTAAGTGCCGTCAAGTCAATTCCAACCCACAGTGACCCTGTATAGGTTCAAGCAGCTGGTGAGCTCGAACCACCGACCTTGCAATTCAAATGACACATTAGCCGTGTGACACATTTGCAGTCTGACACATTAGCCCACAGCACCACACCAGGATGACTAAGATTACAGAACACTTCCCCATACCTACTGCCACACTCCCAGAGCTGCAGTATAATGGCAGTGGGTTACAGCCAAAAGGATCACAAACCACCGGCTCTAACTGAGAAGGAGTTCTTTGGGAGGGCTAATGGGGTCCTGGTGTGGCACTGTGGGCTAATGCGCTGGATCGCAAAGTTGGTGTGAACCATAAGGTCAGCGGTCCAAGCTCACCAGCTGTTCCTTGGAAACTGGGTTGCTATGGGTCAGAACCAACTCAGTAGAACTTAACAACAACAACTACAATGCCAATAGGGGATAGAAAAGCAAAGACACTAGAGGAGTTTGAAGCCAATAACACCTACAGTTATGTTGTTGTTGTTAAGCATCATCAAGTCAATTCTAACTCATAGGGAACCTGTATGGGTTTCTGAGGAGCAGCTGGTGAATTATGAACCACCAACCTTGCAGTTCAAACTGACCTTGCAGTCAAGTGCTTATCCTATGGCATCTCATAGCAAATATTAACCTGAGCCCCAAACTTGTAGTAAGAGCAACATGAAACCTCACACTAAGTATCAATCTACCTCAGTTCCTATTACTCAATACATCATGTCTGAGTTTCAACAAATCAATTATAAAGCATGCCAACTAGTCAAGGAAAAAAGCATGTCTGAAGAGGCAATGCAAACATCACAACCAGACTTAGATATGAAACAGATGTCAGAATTATCAGGCAGAGAATTTGAACTAATTATTATTGACATGTAAAGTACTCTAATGGAAAAAGTAAACAACATGCAAGAACAGATGGATAATGAAAGTAGAGAGATGGAAATTCTAAGACTGAGAAAGAAATGCTAGCAATCAAAACCACTGTAACAGAAATGAAGAGTTCCTTTGATGGCCTATTCACTTGACTGGAAATGGCCAAAGAAAGAATCAGTGAGCTTGAAGACAGGCCAATGGAAACTTCCCAAAGTGAAGGTCATAACTTTCACCCAGACTTAATTCAGTGAAGCATTGCTTTAGACCCTCTGACAACCAGTGGCTCCTTTTGGAAGACCAGTCATCTTGTTAGTGTTTAGGTCATAATTTTGGGTAATCATTGCTTCTGATTGATCCCTGCCTCAATCAATAATAGAGGACTGGACAGCATTTTTTTTAAGTTCTTGGGTGGTGCCAATGGTTAACATACTTGGCTGCTAACCAAAAGATTGGTGATTTGAGTCTATCCCAGAGATGCCTCAAGTAGCTCTGGTAGCATAGTGGTTACAAGTTGGGCCACTAATCTCACAGTCAGCAGTTCGAAACTACCAGCCATTCCATGGGAGAAAGATAAGGCTTTCTGCTCCTGTAAAGATTTACAGCCTCAGAAACCCTATGCAGGGTTGCTATGAGTCAGAACCAACTCCACAGCACATAACCACCACCACCAGACATGTCTGAAAAGAAAGTTCTGGTAATCTACTTCTGAAAAATCAGCCAATGAATACCTGAAGTATACTTCTACTCTGGCATACACGGAGGCACCTAAGTTGACTCATCAGCAAGTGGTCTGGACAGCATTTGAGGGAAAGGGGCCAGCAACAAGGCCAGCACTGAGCTCTGCCTGGCATCATGCTGTAGTCCAGAGACAGATTCCAGCTGAAAAGTGGCAGATGAGGGTGAGGTAGGAGCTTCCTCCTGAGGAACTGATAAAGGACCAGTCCTTGGCAGGGACTAGTCCCCTAGTTGGGAACAAGGTAGGGGTTCACTCTCAATAACAGAGCCCATGTTGTCAGAAATGACGCACAAGGACTGGGTCAGTCAAGCAACAGTGGTGACCTCCAGTGGAACCCTGCCCATGGTGATATAGGCTGGAGTTCCTCAGAAGCCTCTTTCATGCCTGAAGCAAGGGCTTACCTGATTCCAAAGGCCAGGATGGACCCGAGTCAGTGTTATTGTTTTAAGTACCATTGGGTGGGAACTCTATAGGGTTTCCATGGAGCAGCTGGTGAGTTTGAACCTCGTGGTTCAATATTGTCCAGTGTTTATCCTACAGTGCCACACCAGGACTTCCAAATTGGTTGTTGTTGTTAATAAAGTTCCATCAAGTCAGTTCTGACCCATAGCAACCCTGGATAGAGTTTCTGAGGAGCAACTGGTGAGCTTGAACCGCCGACATTGAGGTTCAAACTGACTTTGCAGTCCAGCACATTAACCCACAGAGCCATAATTGGTAGAGGGGCCTAAATGCTGCTGACTGTCAGGAGCAAGAACTAGACATCAGGAATCATGTAAGGTCCGACACCTGCTTATGCCTTCTATGGTTGAGCCCCAGGCATCAACGCATCCCCTGTCCTAGCTGTGCTTGGTGTTCTTGCTCCATGTAGAGACCTACCAAGCTTTGTCCAAACCAATGGATGTGACAGAACTCCACCTTTGATTTCCAGGAATTTTCTTGTTCTTTCACATACTCTTCACCCCCACCTTCCTCCCTAGACCAGAAGTGCCCTTAACAGTTTGTTGAAAGAGTTCTTTTTTTTTTTTTTTTGCAATAAATGTAAAGTCATATGTTTAACTTAAAAAAAAGATTTTTTTTTTTTTAGTAAAAATAATTGTTCTATTAATCTGACAATTTTATTAACCAAAAAAAAAACCTACTTCAACTTTGCTGCTTTTCATTAATTCTCAGTTTCATGGAGTTGGAATAGGATTTATCTTATGGTATGTGACATTAAAATGAATGCTTATGTTTAAAGACATTATTATAACCCTAGCCAACCATTTCTAGCTGCTGCCATATTAAGGCTCCTACATTTTTAATCACTTGTTGAGACATTTATAAAAACAACCAACTGCCTCTGAAAACCAATAAACCTGGGCTGATCATCAACAACCCATTACCCTTCCTCACCAGCTTGTAAAGCAAAACTGATGGGAGCTGAAACTTAGTCTTTGCTTCTGTATTTTTGTTTTGCTTTGATTTTTGGAAACCAAACAGAAATATAGGACATTTTGCTACCATGACAGAATCTCAAGAATATGCTGGTAAGGTGGCAAATGACAACATGCACTCACTCGCTACATAACTGTCCTGGAGGGAACAGGTAGAGAGGTTTCCCCACAGTGCACTAGACAATTATGTCTCAGACTTCACATTCACTGAAGTCTGTGACACAAATGGTTAAGCATTGGACTATTAACCACAAGGGTGGCAGTTTGAACCCACCCAGGGGTGCCTTGGATAAAATGTATGGCAATGTGCTTCTGAAAGGTAGCAGCTATGGCTGCCCTGGGTAACACAATTTTCCTCTGAAACTCATGGGGTCACCATGAGTCAGAATGGACTCAACAGCAACTGGTTTGGTTTGTTTAGTGTGAATAGCTTTCAGAGTTCAGTATATGTTAGCATTTTCTTTTACTTTCTAACAGTTTCCTTCACTAGAAAATGAGAGTATTTTAGTTATTGTTATTTTAAAGCAAACTTTCATATTCATGAGGGAGTTTCAAAAGGTTCGTGGAAAATGAAATTAAAAGACAATGATATTTCCCCCACAAATCTTTTGAAGCGCCCTCATGTTTAGAAATTCCCAATATTATGGTGATGTTGTTGTTGTTATTATGTGCCGTGGAGTCGGTTCCAACTCATAGTGACCCTGTACAGGGTTTCCAAGGCTGTAAATCTTTACGGGAGCAGAAAGCCTCATCTTTCTCCCCCGGAACAGCTGGTAGTTTCGAACTGCTGACCTTGCAGTTCACAGCCCAATTCGTAACCACTACGCTACCAGAGCTCCTTGTAATAGATACCGTATACTATATAAAGACAAAGAACAAATGTTCCACGAGTTTAAAGGTAGACCATGGCCACCCATTGAAAGCAGATGTAAGCAATCTACAGCAACAGTTGAACATAAATGTGTCTAAAACAAATTTCTAACAAATTTCTACCTTTTAACAGATAGACTTATACTTTATTTTGGCAATTTTAATATAGAAAAATATCATAATGTGCATGCTGCTCTTCTTGTAACATGAGGATTTGGGATGAGCAGAGCAAGTGATGAAAGGGGTTTCTTTCAGGATGATCTCTCTTGGGATTGGGCTGCAGTTAATACAGACTGAGTTGTTTTTAGCTTCTGATTGCTTGAGAGAAAAGTTGACACAGTAAAAGTGGTTTTCAAAAGTATGGCATTCAATAATAAATATTATAAAGCAATGAACTAAAACAATTGTTAAATATTTTATAAATACTATAAGTAAACTTTAAACTTCATGATTAAAGCTAAGAACTCATAGTTTCAAAATAGCTTTAACATTCTCTACCAATATACAATAGAATAATAGAGCACTTATTTAAAAAACAAGGGTGGAAAAATTAGAGTAAACATGATATATCAGATAACTATCAACAGTACACATCAATTCATTTCCACACTATATTCTTTTCCCAGATGTCATCAAAACCAAGTTCTAACTATCACCTAAATTATGTCCCTGATTGTAACCTTAGAGCTTAATAAAGTGCCGTCACCATTTCTACACATCATCTTTGGATGGGATGGCTGGGGGACTCTTGGTACATGCAAATATTTGGTTAAGGTTGTAAAGACAGGAAAAAAAATGTGCCAGGAGTCAGAAGCTGAAACCACTGCCCTGTTTGTTAAGCACCTTCACGAGCTTAGTCTTTGTGATGCCACAGGTAAAAACACGCTAAATAATTCACACAGGTGCTCACTTTGTTGCTATTAGTCCCTTCAGCTTCTTTCTTTGCTCCCCCTCCCCAGTCCTCAAAGAAAAGAACTGGGTGGGCCCTCCTTAAAATAGATCTGATCTGTAACATAAATTGAGTGTATGTACATATGTACATACATGCTCTTCCTTTTCAAGGGCTGGGTAACTCCTCATTTTCTATCAGATAATCCTTCTTCATATACCTAGTGCCCCTGACTAATCGCCACACTTCCAGGTAAGTATCTTTCAACGACCTCTTGTTCATTTCTTCTTGGTCACCTGTGATCTGTGAGCTCTTGGCCACCAGCGGGATTTCTCTGGGACTGCCCCTCCACTCTTGCCCACTCTGCTGAGTGGAACCACCTGCTGCCTCTCCACCTTCTGACTCGCCATTTCCACCCTCCCCAGACAGCTCCTCCATGACGAATGGCAGCTGGTCTCCACTTGGCTGTGTCTCCTCTCCTCCAAGCTGCGTCTCTAGGTCCTCATAGTTGCTTTGCTTTCTGGTCTCCATGAATTTGGCCACACAGTAGATGATAGAGCCCAAGGTGTTCACCACAACGCCGGCAATAAACAGAGAAGTGGGCTCCACGTCGCTGAAGGCCACCATGCCCACTGTGATGGTAGCGATGCTCTTTACCACGCCCACGAAGCTGGTGGTCACGGCCGAGTTGATGTAGGTGCAGTGCAGCGTGGTGAAGTTCATGGCGCAGCCGATCAAGATGCAGGCCACGAAGATGCAGACCATGGCGGGGTCTTTCCACCCCGGGAAGGCCCAGGCGTGGATGGAGTCAGTACTGGCGAAGGAAAAAACGATCAGCAGAGGGGTGGCTGAGACGGCGATGACGTACTGCGCGGTGAGAGGCCCGTGCTCCGTGTCTGCGCTCGCCTTCTGGATGAGCACCAGGTAGGCTGCGTGCACCAGCACCGCCAGCACACCTGTTACGTACCCGATGGGGTCGCCGGTCAGGTCGCCGGCTCCTGGAGCGTACCAAGAAAGAGAAGATACCTAGTTGGCGCGGGTGGGTTTCCACTGGAGCAACGCGTCCTGCTGAGAAGTAAACGGGGTTCGCGCCCCAGCTCTACCACTGAGATCTTGAGTGACTAACGTGCTCTCGCCGTGCCCGGACTACATTTTATACTCTGGTATAAAATGCCAGAGCCAACTTCGGTCAATTGTCAGTGCGATGCATAAAGAGAGGCGACTTTCCTGCCATACCCCCGCGTCACCCTGTCTTACCTCTGTCCACCATAAAGGCCCAGGAGAGCTTAGATGCCCTGCGATTTACAAGAGCCACACCGAGACTCCTAGGCACGTGCTACCCCTGTACCTCGTCCTTCCCCAGGAGAGAGGAGGAACTCAAGCTAGCGGCCTTCAACCCCTAGAGGGCCAGGTGCGGGTGCAGAACGCCTAACCCAAGCCCCGTTTAAGGTTTCCCGCTCCCGCACGCTCCTGCCCGGCTCATTCCGCCTAGCCCGTCTAGCACGTCCGCCCCACTCTCCAGGTGCCCCAGCTCCGAGAACCCTCAAGTCAGCTCCTACACCTCGCTCCCATCCCCCTACAAGCCCTCCCCACCTCCCAACTCCAGCCTGGCTTGACCGAGGGAAGTTCTCATCCCCTCCTTCCGGTCCGATCTAGGGGTGGAGGACTCCATCTCCCAAGCTCAGGCGGCTCCCTACCCTTCCCGGAGGAAGGAAGGGGTAAAATGGGGAGACTCAGAGGGTCGGGATGGGAGATACTCGGTGAAGCAAGGACGGGGGTCGGAAACCAAGATAATCTGGACTGGAAGTGGGAGGGGGCGAAAGGTCTGAAGGAGGCTCTGAGAGCTCTGGGAGAGGCATTGCTGGGTCTCAGAAGTCCAGTTTCTGAGCCAAGCGACCACGTTCAAAGCGCTACGCCAGTCTGCCTCAGTCTCCCTATGTGGAAGTGAGGGCGTTGCACTTATCCTTGGGTCTCTGCCAGTGGTGTGGGTTGGGCAGGGCTGGGGTTCCGCATGGGTCCCGCTCACCTGCCAGGGCGGCGCCGCAGGTGGTGATGAGCACTGCCGCGAGAACCCCCGGCGAGGGCGCGCCGTTCTTGAGCACCAGGACACCGATGAGCATGGTGACCAGGGGCAGGCAGCGCTTGAAGACCACGTACATGGGTAGGCTAAGGCCGCGCAGCGACCAGAGCGTGAGGCTGGACTGCAGCGTGGAGAGCACAGCGACCCCGGCGAAGGAGCGCGCCAGGCTCAGGCCGAAGGGGGGCACGGCGATCAGCCCGAGGCGTCGCAGCAGCTCCAGGCTCAGCGCCGCCGTGGAGCTGGTCAGGCACTGCACCAGGGTCAGGAAGGAGAACTGGTAGCGGCTGATGAGGAACTTGAGTAGGATGTTAAGGGAGCCGGAGAATACCCCGTGCGCGATGGCCACCGAGATACCCAGCACGCGGCCCCGGCACAGCTGCCGCATCGCGCCGGCCCCGTCGCCCCGCTCGGGTGGCGGAGCTCCGGGACCTGTGGGAGGCCCGGGAGGAGAGCGGGGAGAAAGTCTGGAGGAAACCAGCGAAGACCAGTGAGAAGGCGGCGGGGATGCCCGCTCAGGCGCGGCGAGGGCAGGGGGCGCCGGCTCGGCTGCCGGGCGTCCTCGCGGTACGGTGGCTCCGCGTCCAACTACCCCGTAGCTCCGAGGAGGCAGTGGCAGAGGTGCCGTGGGCGGGGAACTCCGAAAAGTGGCAGAGGTGGGGGGCTGGTCTGAGAGGAGTGGCGGGAATCCTAGTGACAGCGATTTGTAAGTAGGTGACGAACCGCGCTGGGTTGCGTCCCGCGCAGTTTCACAGGCAGGGAGGACGCTCTGCAGTGGGAAGCGCCGCGGCAGGGTGCTCCCGGCAGCTGCCGCAGGGCGGGACCCGACCGGTCCCCTCGGGTCCCCAGCGGAGACCCGCGTCTGCTCCCGCCGAGCGTCCGGTTCCTCCAGCGGCGCCGGCTGTTCCCGCTCACCCTTTCCTCTCGGCTCTGAGCCCAGGGGAGCAGGTTGCGGGAGCCGGGGGCACAGCTAGAGACGATTTTAGAAAGAACCGCGCTTCTAGGCCGAACACCATTTATTGACCGCAACAAGTGACCGCCCCTAGGATTCCCCTTCCCCGTGCCGCAGCGGTTTTTCCATCCTCGGTCCCTCCTGGCGCAGCCGTGGGAACTTGTCCAGCTGCCGGCGGAGATAATCGAAGGCCGTCGGTGCGATGGGGCTCCCGGTTGCTCAGGTTCGGCCGCTGACTTCGGAACCAAGAAGGACCTCGATGCGCTTTAGGACCGAAGGCTGGCAGATCCGCTTCCTGTCCGCGCGCCTGCACTAAGGGTCCTGGGAGTACGAGCGTGGTTCCGGGGAATTTGGGGGCGGGGGGTTTCTATCGGGGCAGCGGAGCCTGGGGGCGAGGGGGCACTTATTAGACGTGAGGTACAGATGTAAAACTAAGAACAAGAACAAAATCAATGGTGCAGTCGGAGGGGCGCCGGGGCACTGTCCGCAGAGAGGAGGACGGCGAGGGACTAGAGCCCAGAGCCCCTCACCCAAGACCTGAGATAGTGCAGCGTCCGCTGGATCCCAGGAACCAACCAGAGCCGTGGGTCGTTTCAGGGAGCAGGACAACCAGGGAGAGATTGCACACCCCTTCCACCTTACTCCCAGGCTAGGCATGCTTTTGCCCTACAAGACGTGTGAACTCTTCACTTCCCATCTAGCTAAGAAAATTGTTCATCTTCTACGGGCACAAAGCCTCAGGAACCCTTTATTTGGATTTAATTCCCTAGAAAGGATCTCCCGGCCCTGTAATGAACTCGTATACTCTGCAGCAGCCAAAGTGTTCTCCTAGCTTAAATACGATGGCCAGAGCTCGCAGTCAGGAGTCCTGGTGTGGCGCTGTAGGATAAGCACCCGACCATAAGGTCGGTTTGAGCTCTGAGGTTGGCAGTTCAAACTCACCAGCTGCTCTTCAGAAACCCTATACTAAGTCGCTATGGGTCGGAACAGACTCAAGACTCTTACAAACAACAGGGCCCGGAGTTTGCGTGAAAGAGGTAAAGAGTTTGAGGCCGCGGCGCGTCACCTTTCTTTTTGTTCACCGCAGGGAGGGAGCCCAGCCTCCTAATCTTGCAAGGCTGAGCCGCCACACTTACTTCCACCTTTCTGCTAAACGCATGTTGAAGCTCTGGTCATTATTACCGTCAACAGGAAAATAAAAATCTACAGTAGGGATCGGCAACATCATTGCAACCCTCCTTCTAGGCCAAAGGTACAGGTGATGGGCGATCTTTCTGAGCGCCCAGTCGCACACCTCCCGTCTCCTCACAGGACACTCAAGAAACTGTTTACAATGGCCCACGGTATCATCGACTTTCCAGGAAACACTGGAAGGCATACACTGAAAACACGTGCTTCCTGTTCCCCAGGGGACTCTTGGTTTCCCATGGTAGCAGTTATCAGCTTTGGACTGTGAACCACAAGGTCGGCAGTTCAAACCCACCCGCTGCTTCTAGGGAAACCTATACCGGGAAGCTATGAATGGGAACCAACTCTATGGCACTTGAAAACAATTGGCCTTTTGAGAGACTCGTGTTTTTCAAATATAACTGTTATTTTCTTTCCGAAATAACAGTAAGGCTTGAAGCAGCAGTTCAAAGTATGTGTATGTGTGTGACACAACTGTATTGAAAATATACTCAAAAATGTTTTTGAAAATTAACTTTTTAAATCCATCAGCAAATAACAGAGTTCTGCGTCTGGGGACCATTTAATTAAAAATTGGTTGCTTTAAACCATCTTAAGTGAGTATGATAAAGAATTTTCTGTACAAATCTAGTTTTGGAATGATTCATTTCTGCCAGAAATTATAATTGCTTTCATTTGTGATACTAACATTAGGTAAAAGATTTGGGGCTGATTCAGCTATCTTATCCTCTCATTTAGGCAAGAAAATTTAGCTTGGTATTTGAAACCTGCTGTGACATAAAACAATACATTTTCTCCAGTTTATTGCAAACACTTCTTTCCCATTAGGACTTTAATTTTCTTTCTTCTTTTTTTTTACATTCTAACCACATCTCCCACTCAGTTACTAGACAAGCTCCCAAAGAAAAGGGGGAAAATAAGAGTTCAACATTTAGCACAGTTAATGAACAAACATGCAGATCTCAAGGTCAAATAACTGTTAACCTACAAAGTGCCAAGGAATTAAGGGTCAGATCTTTGGAGCTACTGAATAAATATTAATGTTTTTGTTGTTGTGTGCCATAGAGTTGGTTCTGACTCATAATGACCCTATATAGGGTTTCTGAGAGTGGCTGGTGGGACTGAATTGCCAACTTTGTGGTTACCAGTCCAGTGCTTATCCTGCCTTGGCTCATATTGATAGCATTCATTAAATTCCATAGTTCAAGCATTCATTCAACAAACATATACTGCAAGTAGGCAGTCTGTAAGCCACAGAGCATGATAAGCACTCATCTTTTGTCTTCAGGGATGCACAGCTGGGGTAACACAACACAATGAAGTTAATGCAACAGTAGGAAAGAGGGGAGCACTCAGGAGGGCAATTAAATCAGCTTGAGAGGAGTATCAGAGAAGCCTTACCAGAGAAGAAGTATGGGCCTTTCAAAATATTTCTTTATTAATTGTTA
The DNA here is from genome assembly GCF_000296735.1 of Chrysochloris asiatica. Taxonomy (NCBI): domain Eukaryota; kingdom Metazoa; phylum Chordata; class Mammalia; order Afrosoricida; family Chrysochloridae; genus Chrysochloris; species Chrysochloris asiatica. The sequence goes on from NW_006408531.1 coordinate 13,912,649, forward strand.
TATATTAGTTCTCTAGTGCTGCTACAATAGAAATACCACAAGTAGCTGGCTTTAACAACCAGAAATTTATTTTCTCACAGTTAAGAGGTTTGAAGTTCACATTTATTTGAATGTTTTTTCTCTCTCTCTCTCTCTCTCTCTCTCTCTCTCTCTCTCTCTCTCTCTCTCTCCCCCCTCCCCCCACCTCAGGTCCTTATCTCTCCTCAGCAGTCTTCATGTGAAGCCTCTCCTTCCCATCTCGGCTTCTTTCACTTGCTTGTTGAGTCTCCTTTCTCTCTCAAAAGAGATTAACTCAAGACACACCCTAAATTAATTCTTCTTAACTAACATAGCCAAGACAATCCATGCCCAAATGACATAAAAACCATAGGCATGTTGTTGTGTGCCATCCAGAGGGTTTTGACTCAGCGACCCTGTATAGGGTTTCCAAGGAGCGGCTGGTGAGTTTGCACCATCAATTTTGCTGTTCACACTGACCTCGAAATTGAGTGCTTATCCTATGGTACCACACCAGGACTCTAACCATAGGCACAGAAGAAAGGATTTATAAAACCATAGGCACACGTTTTTAACTTTTTATTGTGAATTGGGCTAAGGTTTACAGTTTTCCTTCTCATCAATTGTGATGCCCACAATGCAGCATTGCTCATTCCACTTCCTCCCTCTCTCCTAACCTTTCTAAACTTTGTCCTCAAGATAAAAATGCTATCCCTTTTCTGCTCCCGTAAAGATTTACAACCTTCGAAACCCTGTACAGGGTCGCTGTGAGTCGGAACTGACTCGATGGCACATAATCACCACCACCAATGGTTAAAAGCATTTACCTTTATTCACTTCCCTCCCTGCATCTCCCACTACCTTTACCTTTCCTTTGCTAAATTCCCTCAATATATATGGCTCGTTCTGTCACCTACCTTAACACGTGTCTACCCTCTAGCCCTGTACAGAGTCGCTATGAGTCAGAATTGACTCCTTGGCAGTTAACAACTACAACCCTCTAACCCATGAAAATTTTTTTCTTCCACCCACCCCCATGCCTCCATAGCATCATTTTGTTGTTAAGTGCCACTGAGTACGTTCCAAATCATAGCCACCATAGACTGTTTCTTTTATCAAGAAACCTTTTTAACTTTTTACAACACTGGTCTTATACATACTTGCCCTTTTGCGACTGACTAATTTCACTTGTATGGCACTGTGGGTTAATGCGCTGGACTGCAAAGTTGGTCTGAAATGCAAGATTGGCAGTTCAAGCTTACCAGCTGCTCCTTGGGAACCCTACATAAGGTTGACAGCACTTAACAATTTTACTCAGCACAATATCCTCCAGGTTCAATCATGTGGTGAAGTGGTTCACATTTTTATCAATATTCTCCAACATTTTGTAGTATTCCATTGTACGTATGTACCAAAGTTTAACCATTCTTCTGTTGATGGATACTTAGGCTGTTTCCATCTTTTTGATAAGTCTCTTGTAGACAGCATATTAAAGGATCCTATTTTCTTATCTAAAAAAAAAAGAATGCTGTCCTTTTTATCTCGAATGGTTGATTATTCTAAGGTGTGCATACCTCACTAGGGTTATTGTTCCCCTTACAGACCTATTATTGTTTGGCTGAGTTGTGGGGGTGAGTTCACTTTCAGACCTGAAGGGGCTTCCACCAGCCTCTGTCAGGTCAGTAAGTCTGGTTTTTCATTATTGATTTTGAGTGTTGTCCCACATTTTCTCCCAGCCTATCCAGGAACTTCTAACAGGATCCTTTTCAGAGCAGTTCAAAGTGGTAGTCAGGCCCCATTTAGTTCTTCTGGTCTCAGGGTCACAGAAACTGATGTTAGTATGGCCCACTAGTCTACGGACCTAATTGTTTCCAGGTATCTTCAATTTTCATCAGTTTGCTTTCCTTTGGGCAGGAGAGACAAATTGTTGCACTTAAATGCTGCTCACCAGCTTTGAAGGCCCCAGTCGCTACTCAGTAAAGTTGATTGTAGGATATTGTCTTTGTGCCGCACATATTTTGGGGGAAGACAATTAAATCCTTAACAACTATAAAAGTAACACATGTTCATTATAGTATATAAAAGGAAAACAAATTTCATAAATAAGAAAACACACTATCTTCAATGTCCCCCACTCCAAACCTCACATTAATTCTTCTACACGGAGGCTACTACAGTTGAGTTTAGTGTGGAACCTTTTAGTTGTTTGTATACAAATGTATATAGATGTGTATCTCTTCCCATTGTTTATAAACAAAAATCAGGATATCATAACTCGCTATTTTAAAATGCATAGTGTGGTAACCAGCTTTAAAGATAGCCCCCAATGAGCTCCTACTTCCTGTTATAAACACCATTGCAGTAGCCCCTCCCACACCATACCAGGTTTCTGAGATTAGGTTAAAAAGACAGAGCTTTCTTTGGGTCATTCAGTCTGGAGGAAGCCGGGCGCCATGTTATGAGGACACGGCCAACCAGCAGAGAGTCACCCACGGTGAGTGATTGAGGCTAACAGCCTTGTGAATGACTAGACGCTGGTCCTTCTGCCCCAGATCAGGCTCAGATGACGGCAGCAACATGAGGCTGAACTGCATCCTCATGAGTCCCTGAACCAGAAACACCCAGCTAAGCTGCAATTGGATCCCAACTCACAGAAACCAGGAGATAAAAAAGGATTGTTAAGTATCAATAGGTAACTCATACATGTATCCACAGTAACGAATCTTCCAAGTCAAAACATATAATATGTGAGTTAAAGTTTTCTGTCAACTTGACTGAATCAGAATTCTCACTGGTTTGGCAGATGAGATACAGTTATCTCCATAATGAGAGCTAATGTCATTAACTCTCTGATGAGGTCTACTATTAGTAGTCAGTCAACTAAAAGACTGTTTTACTCGAGGGTGTGGCCTACTTCCAATATATGAAGGCACTTATGCAAAGCTTGCTTACTCTCTGCTGGATCTGGAACTGTATCTGGATTAGCTTCAAACCTCCGGTTCTTTAGACTTGAGCCAATGACCTGCTCTGTTATCTGCCTGCCTGACCTGCCTTCCTGCCATCTGACCTGCTGGTCTTGGTTCATCTGGCTTGGACCTGGGACCCTTCCCACTTCTACAACTGTGTGAGCCATTTCCTTGATATAAATTTCTTTCTATGTAGTCATATATAAATTACACTGGATTTGCTTCTCTAGAGAACCTAGCCTAACAAATAGTTCTGTCTCATTCTTTTAACTGAGTTCTATAGTAGAACCTTTCTCCTGTTATTTTTCAGTGTTATAATGAATACCTTCAGACATTTTTTCCTTACATACTTCTACAAGTATTTGTGGGGAGCGGAAAAGAAGGAATCCTATTACAGTGAGGATCATTCCCACCCCCTCCATACTCAGAGTAGACAGGGATGGACAACTTGGACATTGGCTACCCAAAATGGGGAGGCTACAAAGGCAAGAAGTGACTGGCTTATAAACTTTCAAGAGGGAACCTAGATCCAGAGGGCGTGGAGGAAGGTAGACTCTCCACTGAGTAGTATCCAATCTGTCTAGGCGGGGCTGATGAAATGAGGATAGGTCTCTTGTGATACAATAGTGAATAATTGTTATCAGGACTGATTGTGAGGGTTGAAAATGTAAAGGTAGACGTTTTGTAGCAAGGAAGGGAGTGATTAACTTTTCAGTCTAGGAGTGGAGGTCCCTGGGACCATCAAGGAAGAAGAGTGGAGGGTGGGACCCTACCCAGAGAAGCAGTGATGCCAGAGATGGAGGCAGAGACAATGACGTGGAGAGATGGAGCATCTGGGGACTTTAGACCCAGAGAGGGTGAGGAGCTGTGTGCTAACGACTGTCGGGCAGGCTTGCAGGGTATATATACCCTTTGGTTGGTTGATGATGCATGGAGGGGATTGTAACCATGGCAATGAAACAATATACAATAGGATTCAATGTAAAGCTAATGTTCTTCCATGTAAACTATGACATAATTCACAATAAAACATTTAAAAAGAAAATAAAATAAAAAAGAAGGAATCCTAGAAGTGAAACTGTTGGGCCAAAGGGTAATTGTCAGTCTTGATTTATTGTCAAATTACTTTCCCAAAAGGTATATAGCAGGACTGCTCCATTAGCAAATATTAGAAGTTATCAATATTTAAAACATTTGCCAAGCTGATACATGAAGAAAGCAAAAGGTCATTAAGAAGACAAAAAACAAAAAGACCAAAATGGATATAAGAAGGGACTCTGAAGCTTGCTCTCCAGCACAAAGATACTAAAGCAAATGGAAGAAACCAGGAAGTAAAAGAGCCAAATAGAAAATTTCAAATGGCATCTCAAGATGGCAAAATCAAATATTATAATGAAATGTACAAAGATCAGAATTGGAAAACCAAAGAGAAAGAACCTGCTCAGCATTTCTCAAACTGAGGGAACAGAAGAAAGAAATCCAAGTTTTGACCTGCAATATTGAAGGATTCTATGGGTGTAGCGCTGAGGATTAATGCGCTGGACTGCAAAGTCAGTTTGAACCACAAGGTCAGCAGTTCAAGCTCACCAGCTACTCTTTGGAAACCCTATACAGGGTTGCTATGAGTCAGAACCAACTCAACGACACTTAAAAACAACATCAATGGGCAAAATATAGAATGATGCAGAAAGCATCAAAAGAAGATGGAAGGAATACAGTCATTGTGCCAAAAAGAAATGGTCGCTATTCAACCATTTCAAGACGTAGCATATGATCAAAAGCCAATGATACTGAAGGAAGAAGTTCAAGGTGCACTGAAGACATTGGCAAAGAACAAATTTCCAGGAATTGATGGAATATAAACTGAAATCTTTCAACAAATGGATGCAGCAATGGAGGGATTTATCTATCCCAAGAAATTTGAAAGACAGCTACCTAGGTAACTGATTGGAAGAAACCCAAATTTGTACACAATCCAAAGAGAGGTGACCCAACAGAATGCAGAAATCATTGGACAACATCATTAATATTGCATGCAAGTAAAATTTTGCTAAAGATAATTCAAAGACAGTTACAGCAGTATATTGACAGGGAACTGCCAAAAGTTCAAGCTGGATTCAGCCAAGGACATGGAATGAGGGATATCATTACTGATGTCCGATGGATCTTGGTTGAAAGCAAAGAATACCAGAAATATGTTACCTGTGCTTTATTGACTACACAAGGGCTTTCAAGTATGTCGCTCATGAAAAGTGATGAACAATATTACAGAGAATTAACACTTAATTGTGCTCATGAGGAACCTGTACATAGATCAAGAGGCAGTTGTTCAGACAATAAAGGGACACTGAATGGTTTAAAATTAGGAAAGGTGTGCAACAGGGCTGCATTCTTTCAGCATACTTATTCAATCTGTACACTGAGCAAACAATTTGAGAAGCTGGGTTCTATGAAGAAAAACACAGCATCAGGATTGGAGGAAGACTCATTAACAACCTGCGATATGCAGATGATACAACCTGGCTTGCTGAAAGTGAAGAGGACTTAAAATATTTACTGATGAAGATTAAAGACCACAGCCTTTGGTATGGGTTTCACCTCAAATAAAGAAAACAAATATTCTCAACCCTGGGCCAATAAATAACATCCATATAAATGGAGAAAAGATTGAAGTTGTCAACGAGTTCATTTTGCTTGGATTCACTATCAAAACTCATGGAAGCAGCAGTCAAGAAATCAAATGACGTATTGCACTAGGCGAATCTGCTGCATGAGTTCAATAGCAAACATGTCAGTTTCAGGACTGAAGTGCACCTGATCCAAGCCATGGTATTTTCACTAACCTCATATGGATGTGGAAGTTGGACAACAAATAAAGAAGATCATAGAATTGATGCATTTGAGTTATAGTGTTGGAGGACAATATTAAAAGTACAAAACAGTCTGTGTTGGAAGTATAGCCAGAATGCTTCTTAGAAGCCAGAATGGCCACACTTCATCTCTCATACTTCGGATATAGACAGGAGGGACTAGTCCCAGGAGAAGGACATCATGCTTGGTAAAGTGGAGGGTCAGTGAAAAAGAGGGAGACCCCCAATGAGATGGATTGGCTTAGTGGCAGAAGAAATGGGCTCAGGCAAAGCAACAATCGGGAGGTTGGTGCAGAACCGAGCAGTGTTTTGTTCTGTTGTGCATAAGGTCGCTATAAGTCGGTACAGATTCAAAGGCACCTAACAACAGCAATGTTAATTACATATCTTTTGTTTTCAATGAGACAAAATCTGAGGGAGCATCCTTTTGAAGGAAATGAAGGTTTGCATTTACACTTGTGTGAATGATTAACATCCTTTCCCACTTTTATGTTTGGGTATTTTTTTCAGTGAGTTTTGAGCTCTTTATAATCTACATATTAGTATTTGTGACATGTTACAAATGTATCCTTCTCTTATGTCCTGTGTTTGAACTGAGCAAATGGTGTGTCTTGCTATTTTAAGTTTTATATGTTTTCAATCTTTTCTTTTAGTATGACTTTTAAATGACAGGTAAGAATTTGCCAAGTCAAAAGCAAGCACTCAGGTACCTGGGCTTGCTTGAGCAAATCATGAGGAAATCCCGCATTCTTTTTGACATGGGAATTTGTGATCAGGGCGTGTTGTTGGAAGGAGCCCTGGTGGAACTTCAAGGTAAGCACTGGACTGCTAACCACAGGGTCAGCAGTTTAAACCCACCAGCTGCTCCTCGGGAGAACTATGAGACTTTCTGCCCCACTGAAGATTTAGACCCTCAGAAACCTATTCAGGGGGGCTGAGTCGGAGTCAGCTAGATAGCACGGATGAGTGACCGAGTAGTGCTGGAACACAAAGTGCCTGGCAGTGAGAGATGTCACTATAAGGCAAGGCAGGAGGGGAGTCCAGAGGCTTTGGGCT
>NW_006408531.1:13920573-13923163 GCF_000296735.1 Chrysochloris asiatica
TCTAGAGCATAAGGTGTTAAGCCTTTAGCTTGAACACCTAGTGGACAGCATCAGCAACTAATAAAAACACATGTGTAGGAGTAGACGCCAGTTTGGTTAAAATAAAATTAACATAAAGGCATGTGGGAGACCCAGATTTGGTGGTATTCAGTGTATACGTTGTTGTTAAGTGCCTAGAGTCAGTTCCGACCCATAGTAACCCTGTAAAGGGTTTCTGAGAAGCAGCTGGTGAGTTTGAACCACAGACCTTGTGATTCAAGCTGACATTGAGGTAGAGTGCTTATCCTAAAGCGCCACACCAGGACTCCATATGAGTCACAACATTTAAGTAGATTAGCTCATCCAAAGAGAGGCCTGTTAAGTAAAAAATCAATTGAGAACTCACTTTTGGACAAGCCAAATTATAGCTATGACATACAATTCAGGAGCACCCAAAACCGAGGGGCAGCTGGTTCTCATGGGATGTGATGGAGCTTGGTAAGGGCACTGAGACCACGCTGTTTCTTCGCTCACTAGACTTGCAAACTCAACTCTGTCAGTTCTCTCAGGAAAGTTGAGGCTCTACTCCAGCAGAGTCCCAAATTTGGAATATTTCTCAGTTGGCTGACTTCTGTTATTACTAGGAATAGGAAATCATGCGGCGGAGCTATGGATTTGAATCCGGCTGTTGTTATAAAGTGCCATCAAGTCAGTTCTGACTCACAGCAACCCTGTATAGCGTTCTGAGGCACAGCAGGTGAATTTGAACTGCTGACCTGAAGTTCAAACTGACCTTTTGGTCTAGTGCTTACCCTATAGCACACCAGGATCCAATCGTACCAGACTTCACATTCCAGCTCCATTACTTCCAACTCTTATGACTCACTTCTGAGGGCTTTAGTTTCCTTATCTGGAAAATTGGAAGGATGTTTTAAAGATGAGAAAGGATACAGAAAGTAAAGATCTTATATCGTGTCCAGATCACAGAAGATGCTCAGAGATTATGAGATCCCTTTTCCTTCATCCACTCTTTGGTCCTTCATACATTCCTTGGGGCTGTTCTGTCACCAGGGGCTGTCAGAACACGGGGAGGCCGAAAGGAAGAAACCCAAGTGCTCAGTGGAGGGGAGACAACGGATGATTTTTCCCAATCCAAAGAGAATGACTGATTCTCCTCTAACGTCCAAACGTTCCCTAGCTTGTGAACTGCCAAGAATTAAAGAATCTGGTGAGTTCTTTACCAGGAGATAATCCAGTTCTTTCTCATCTAGTTTTCCAAATCCAACTCCTGGGAACTAATGAGATAAGTGTTCACAACAGTCTTTCATATTGACAAGACACCAAGAACCTGAGTTTAGTATGAAGTCAGTGTTCTAACCACCTTTAACATGCCTGAAAGAGGCAAGAGATAAACCAAGGGAGATACTAGTTTATGAATCACAAATGCCTGTTACAAAAGATACATAGGAAATTGTTTTGCTTACACAACTGCTTACATTCTAAAAGGTAAATATATTGATGTCATGGATTGAATTTGGGAAACACATAATATCTCCCAAAATTGTGTGTCAACTTGGCTGGGACATGAGCCCAGTGGTTTGGCAGTTACATAATGATGTAATTACCCCATGATGTGATCTGATCTGATCAGCCAATCAGGCCACAGGCCTGATGTGAGATAAGGGGAGTTTCCCTTGAGTGTGGCCAACATCACCAATTATGTTACAAGAGATAAACGGGGAGAGAAGCGAACACACAAGACCTCCTAACACCATGAAAGAAGAGCTGGGAGTGGAAGCCGTTCTATGGACTCAGAGTCCCTGGGGGAGACTGGTGACAAGGTACATGAAGACCGCCCAGAAGCATAATCTACGAGATGAAGACAATCCTCCAGAACTGACAGAAAGGAAGCCTTCCCCTAGAGGCAGCGTCTTGAATTTGGCCTTGTAGTTATCAAAACTGTGAGAAAAATCCATGTTTGTAAAAGCCCTTGACTTGTGGTATTTCTGTTACAGCAGCACTAGATAGCTATGACAATTGTTGTTGTCATTAAGTGCTATCGAGTCAGTTCTGAATCATAATGACCCTGTGTATGTTTCCAAGGAATAGCTGGTGGGTTTGAACCACCAATGTTGAGGTTAACAGTCTCGTGCTTATTCTACAGGTCCACACCAAGAGTCCTATTTGAAAAAGTCCCTATGTATCAGACTTGACTTGATGGCACACAACAACCTCATGCCGGAAGGAATGCCATACATAATTGCTTTACTAATTTTTCCCTTTTACCCTACTCTTTTCATAAACACATACAGATTATTCAAGGAGACTTAGGGAGGTATTAAGGAGGGCTTAGTGCAAGAACATCATACATGAAGAAAGCAAAGTCATTAAGAAGACAAGAAAGAAGGAAAAGGTCAAAATGGATGTCAGAAGAGACACTGACACTTGCTCTCCAGTGTAGAGATGCTAAAGCAAATGGAAGAAATGAGGAAGTACAAGAGCTGAACAGAAAATTTCAAAGATCAGCTCGATAAGATAAGGCCAAATACTATATATAACAAAACGTGCAAATATCTGGAAGCAGAAAACCCAAAAGGAAGAACACGCTCAG
>NW_006408531.1:13924984-13926053 GCF_000296735.1 Chrysochloris asiatica
TTTTTCTCAGTTTTTCAAATGTTTGAAAATAGAGAAGTGGGAATAGGGAAAGAAAAGGTCATGGGTATGATATATCTATAAAGTTTTTAATAAATACAAAAAGGATAAGCTCTTTGCTGAAACTATTCTATGTTCTGAAATCAGGGTGCCAGTCCTTGAGAGAATCTTATTCAGTTTGTATGTCAGACACTTAGCAGATGTTCAATAAATAAGTGATGAAGAAATGAATAAATAAAGCCAATATTAGAGCCCCTATACGGAACCATAGTTATCTCTCTACTTAGCATATAGTACTGTATTCATACATATGCAATATACTAGTAAAAAACAATCTTGTTAGGGATACCATAAAATGATAAATGATCAAGAGATACAATTTATTTAGATTTTTATCTATAGTAGTGATTATATTTTACATGAAAATGATATACATTGAAAATGAAATCTATCACCATCAATATAATCTACAAACCCCCCATATTTTAATCTTCTTTACAATACAGAGGTTATATTTTAATTTCTGTTACAAGATATACCATAACATTAATTATTCCTTAAGATTACAAGAAATATGGCTTATGTATTAGGCTTAAATAGTTAACAAAATTGTCTCTGTCAGCTGCTTCAAAACTGATTCCAAGACAGATTTTTAAAAAATCAGAATCTGAATAGTATATAAAATTGTTATGTATATGTTAACAATAGGTCATTTATTTCCTGCTAAGTAGTTCTTCAGTTCTGGTCCTTTGTTTCTGACCAGAGCAGTGCATCTCAAGGAGGTAAAGTGAGACAGGCAGGGTCATATATCTTTATTGTTTCATCCCAGGCACAGTCAGCCACCTGCAAAACAACACAAAGTAAGAAGAAAAAGATTCAGATTTACAAACATTCAAATTAGCACCAAAGCTTAAGTCTTTAAAGGGTAGTAGATCATCCACTAGTAAACATACTTTTAAATAGGAAGAACACAGGGATAAGTTTTTGGTAAAAGATTCTTTTTCCCTTTTATGGAAAAAACAATTACAAACTTTATATGGAAAGGAAAGAGACCCAGGATAAGCAAAGCACT
>NW_006408531.1:13930749-13945320 GCF_000296735.1 Chrysochloris asiatica
AATGATGTATGCACAACCTTGGAACAACAGGGCTCCAGGATACAGGGATTGAGACATAGTTGGAATGGGCAAAAGGGGGAAAATAATGTAAAGATGCTTGGCTGTCTTTTGAATCTTGGTTTCCCTGGCATACCATTATAAAATTGACACTTGAGGGGGAGACAAAAGAATAGTCAGAAATATCACCATAGAAAGCCAATAAAAATATAAGATTATTTTAAAGAAAAAAAGAGTAAAAAAGATTCTTTCTCCCTCTTGAAAATACATTTCAGGTATTGTTTCCTATTAAAGTTGTCTATAAGGATTCCCTCTCCCCTGAACTCTCACCCACTCCAACGAGACAAAACCACTGCAGTATAGTCAATTCTGACTCATAGCAATCCTCGAGGCCAGAGTAGAATGCACCATAGGGTTTACAAGGGTATAATTTGTGTCACAGAAGCAGACTGCCACATCTTTCTCCTGCAGAGTAGCTGCTGGGTTTGAACTGCCAACCTCTTGGTTAACAGTCAGGCTCTTAACTGCTGTGCCACCAGAACTCCTTCCACCCCATCCCAGAGTGACATAATTTCCTACTTTCAGATATTTGTTGGACAGACACATTCCCAGACTGTGAGCAAAGACACCACGCTAAATATTGTAGGGACAGAAAAGAGGAGAAAGTGTAGCTCTTGCCCTAAAGAATTGCTCATAGGAGACCCCAGTGTGGAAAGTGCTCTGTTAGAGACACTCAGAGAGTGGCTTCCAGCTGGGGCAGTGTCAGGAGGCTTCACAAATGCCTCTGAGCAGGGAGGCATGGGAGACAAGAAGAGGAGAAAAATCCATGGGGTTCAGGAATTTTAAAGGAAAACTTAGCAAGTGGGTGTAGCAATTTTAAAGGAAAACTTAGCAAGAGTCAAGGGTTAATATATAAAAAATCTGCTGTATCACACATTTTAGAAAAACCAACCACACACACCAAAAAGGCAACATTTTCCCATGGCAAAGCTTGGACGGCAGGAAAAGACAGGAATTAAGAATGATTGGAAGCAAGAAACACAAGGAGGAACTGGCAAGAGTGCAGCTACATTGTGGGGAATGCAATCAGTGACACAAAATAAAATGTGTATAAATTGTTGAGTGGAAAACTGATTTTCACCAAAATCACAATAAAAAGTTTTTTAATAAATCTATTGCATTTCTATATACTAGTAACTGGAAAGTGTGTGATTTGAACCCACCCAGAAGTGCCTCGGAAGACAGGCCTGAGAGAAGCAGTTGTGTGCACACATGGAGTTGCCATGAGCTGGAAAAGACTCAATGATAACTAACAACAATCGTGCAAACAATGATAAGGTTTAAAATTCCACTTACAGTAGCATCAAATAACACAATTGTTGTTATTGTTAAGTGCTGTGGAATCAGTTCTGACAGCTCACTATACAGAGCCACTGTACTCCCAAATAACACAATCTGTAGTCATAAATTATCAAGACATGTAAAATTTCCATATTAAAAAAAAAAAACAAAACACTGCTGAGAGATATTTAATGAGCCCTGATTAAATGCAAGATATACCATGTTCATGGGTTGAAAGAATCAACATTAAGATTTTAATTCTTCCCTAAATAATAGTCCCAGTGAGCTTTTTTATAGAAATGGACAAGGTGATTACAACATTTACTTATATGGAAATGTAGAGGACCTAGAACAGCCCTAAAGGAATCTAGAAAAGGAACGAGAATGTTGTAATACTCGAGAATGTTGTAGTAGATATGAGTCCCTAACTTCAAGACGTCATAATACAGCAGTACATTCCCAGAATTCCTCAAGCTGAAAGATCAATGGAACAGAGCAGAGATCTGGAACAGACCTATACTTGACAGCTGAATTTAAAAATTTTTTTTAAGTTTTTATTGTGAATTGAGTGATAGTTTTACATGGGAAACATCAGCTTTACATTCATTCTATTGTATTTCATTTCACTGCAACGATTACAATCTCCTCCATGCATCATCATTCAACATTGATAGCTGTTTTTAATAAAGGTGCCAATGCAATTCAATAGAGAAAGGAAAGCCTTTTCAACAAGTGCTGCTAGAATCACTGGATATGTTCCTATGAAAAAAATTAACCTCAACCCCAACTTTATGCCACAAAGAAAAATGAATTTGAGATGAATCATATACCTAAATACAAGAGCAAGCTAGAAGTAAAGATTTCTTAAAGGGCACAGAATGCAGTAAACAAAATTTTTCATAAATTGGATTGAACAAAAAATAAACTTTTTGCTTATCAGAACACAGAGTAGCAATATGCAAGTCACAGAGCGAGAGGAACATTCACAAAACATACAGCTAACAAAGAACTTACGTCCAGAATATAGAGACAATTACTATAATCAATAATAATAAAGAGAAAACCCAGATATAAAAGGAGGAAAGATTTTAACACACGATTCATAAATAAAGAGCAGATGAGTGATGCGTAAGCACAAGAAAAAGTGTTCAACATTATCAGGCAACATGGAAAATGCAAATACAAACCAAATCAAGATACCAGTTTTGTTGTTATGTGCCATAGAGTCGTTCAACTCAACGCAACCCTGTACAGGATTTCCGAGGAGTGGCTGGTGGGTTTGAACTGCCACCTTGTGGTTCAAATCAACCTTGCAATCTAGCGTTTATCCTACAGTGTCACAACAGGACTCCAAGATACCATTTTTGTTGTTGTTAAGAACCATCAAGTTGATTCTGACCTATAGGGTTTCCTAGGTGACTGGTGAGTTTGAACACCAAGCTTGCAGCTCAAACTGACCTTGAAGTCCAGTGCATTATCCTGCAGCACCACACCAGGACTCCCCAAGATATCAAAAGAATGGCTAAAAAGATAGCAACAAATGTTTCAAAGATTCGGAGTCACTGAAGCTCTCATGCATTGCTGGAAGGTGCAATTACTTTGGAATATTGCCTAGATGTTTTAAGTAATGTTAAACCTACCTTTATTTGAAATTTTTTCATAAATAAAAGATACACCTTTTAAAAAATCCTTATTTTTTAAGTTTTTATTGTGAATTGAGTGATAGTTTACTTGGGAGAACATCATCCTATCATATCTCATTTCATTACAATGATTACAATCCTCTCCATGCATCATCATTCAACAGTATTTGCTTCCATTCCCTCTGTTTTTTGTTTGGATATACACTGAAGCACTCAGGAATATATAACCATTCTAACAACCAAAGGGTACACCCCGCAAGCCTGCCTCCCGTCCATCAGCACACAGCCCCTCTCCCTCCCTGAGTCCAGAGATCCCAGTCGCTCCATCTCTCCATGTCATCGTCTATACCTATCTTTTGACTCAGTAATTCCACTTCTAGATATTTATCCAAAAGCAATGAAATCATGTTTGCAAAAAGATGTGTACACGAATGTTCAAAGCAGCACATCCATCTCCATGACTCTGAGACCAGAAGAACTAGATGGTGTCCAGCTACCACTACGAACTGCTCTGAAAGTGATCACATTAGAAGATCCTGGATAGAGTGGGAGATAATGTGGAAAAAAACGCAAAAGTACTAAAAAGACCAGGCATACTGACCCGAAAGAGGCTGGAGGAACCTGAGACTAATGCCCTTGACACCCTTCAGGTCTAGAATGGAACTCATCCTCATGGCCCAATTTTCAATCAAGTGGTAGATAGGTATTGGGTGGGTGGGGGTGGGGGGGACACAAAACAGCACTGGTAAGTTATGCTCACCATAGAATGGTCAGTCATTCAAGATCAAAAGGGCAGCATTTACCTAAGGACAAAGTTGAAGATGATGAGAAGTGCATGATTTGTTGAATGTAAAATGATATGCTTTGTAAACTTTCAATTCACAATAAAAAGTTTCCCAAAAAATGTTCACAGCAACTGTATTCCTAGTAGCAAAGTGCCAATTGACAAGAAAATGGGAAAACAAACTGTAGTAAATACAAACAACAGAATGCTGCCTGGCAGTAAAGAGGAGAGAAAAACTGCTGAGTTCTAACAACATGGAAGAATCTCACAGATGTGAAGCTGAGTGAAAACAGAAAACAAAACAAAACAAAAAAACGCATAGTACAGACACCATTTGTGAGTTCTAAAACAAATTCTTATAAGGTGAAAAAAATCAGAATAAAGGTTCTTGGCTTTTTTTCTCAACTAAAGGTACGGGTAGGGGTAAGGAGAGATTGGAAAGAGATGCAAGGTAATTTTTTTGGAAGATGCAGATGTTTTATCTTGTGATGGGGTATGAATTACACTGCTCCTGTAAAGATTTACAGCCTCGGAAACTCTGTACAGGGTCGCTATGAGTTGGAACTGACTCCACGGCACATAACAACAACAACATCTGTTTGCTAGAAGTCAAAACTGTATTTTCTAATGTATATAAACCACACCTAAAATAGCAAAAAATTTATAATAATAAAAATTGAAGAAGAGTTGGAAAGTAGAGGAAAAAAAGAAAGAGGAATGTTGACAACTGTTAAAATTGGGCAATGGAAGGGTCTTTTCATTATTTTATTATGTTAACTTTATATATATTTGAAATTCTGTACATTACAAAAAGAAGAAAAAATATAGGCAGGTTCAGCACTGGACTATGGACCACAAGGTCAGCAATTCAAACCCATCAGCTGCTCCTTGGAAACCTTATACAGGGTCACTACAAGTCAGAACTGATCCCACAACACTTAACAACAGCAATGTAAGGATAAAGTAGTGAGAGATTTTGATCAACGGTATTTTTGCACTCTATTCTCCATCCTTTAAAACAGAGGTGGGGAACCATTTTTCTGCCAAAATTTCTATCATTTGTGGGTTATACAAAATTATCAACTTAAAAATTAACCTGCTGTATTTGGTCAAACATTTGATCAACACATCCCTAAAGTGATGGTTCCTAGGAAACCCCATAGAGGGTCGCTATGTGGAGTCCTGGTGTGGCGCTGTGGGTTAATGCGCCAGACTGCAAAGCCATTTGAACTGCAAGGTCGGCGGTTCAAGCTCACCAGCTACTCTTTGGACACCCTATACAGGGTCGCTATGGGTCAGAACCAACTCGACGGCACTTAACAGCAACAACAACGTGTAGAAACCAACTCAACGGCACTTAACAGCAACAAATGTGATGGCTAGAACTGCAGTTGCCCTGGCAGGGCCAGACCAAATGATATTTTGAATTGCTGACCCTGTATAGGGTTTCCAAGGAGCAGCTGACCTTGTGGTCCATAGTCCAGTGCTGAACCTGCCTATATTTTACCTGTCCATGTTAAAAATATATAAAAAGCTGGAGTTACAGGAGGGAATCGCCAGTTTTGAAAAATCTAATTTGGCTGTAACTACCTGAGACAAAGGAGCTCTGGTAGCGTAGAGGTTACAGATCAGGCTATAAACCGCAAGGTCAGCAGTTCGAAACTACCAGCTGTTCCACGGGAGAAAGATGAGGCTTCCTGCTCCAGTAAGGATTTACAGCCTGGGAAACCCTGTACAGGGTCGCTATGAGTTGGAACCTACTCCACGGCACATAACAACAACAACCACCTGAGACAAACTAGGAAGAAGGAGTGATGAACTAATTCCAAATATTTAATCACTGAAAACCTTTTGAGTAGCACAGAAACACTGTCAGATATATGTCGGAAAATGAGCCCCTCAGGTTGGAAGGCACTCAAAATGCGACTGGGAAGAACTGCCTCCTCAAAGTAAAGTTGACCATGATGACATGAATGGCGTAAAATCTATGGGAGAAAAGCTCGCGGGACCTTCACTTGTTGATGGGGCACAACTCAAAATTAAGAGAAACAGCTGCAAATATCCATTTATAATCAGAACATGGAATGTACAAAGTATTGTTGTTGTTGTTGTTGTTAAGTGCCGTCGAGTCGGTTCCGACCCATAGCGACCCTGTACAGGGTTTCCGAGGGTGTAAATCCTTACGGGAGTAGAAAGCCTCATCTTTCTCCCGCGGAGTGGCTGGTAGTTTCAAACTGCTGACCTTAAGGTTCGCAGCCCAATTTGTAACCACTACGCTACCAGACGGAAGTCATCAAAAATGAAATAGAATGTATAAAGACCAATATCCTAGGTATTAGTGAGCTAAAATAGACTCGTATTGGTCATTCTGAATCTGACAATCTTATGGTTTATTACACCAGAAATGTCAAATTCAAGAGAAACGGTGTTACATTCAACATCATCAAAATAAATATTCCAAGGTCTTTCTTGACGTATAATGCTGTTAGTGATATGATAATATCCATACATCTACAAGCTAGACTAGTTAATACCACTATTATTCAAATTTACGCACCAACCTCTAAAGTCAGCGATGATGAAATTGAAGAATTCTACGAATTTCTTCAGTCTGAAATTGATCATTCAATCAAGACGTGTTGATAATTACTGGTGATAGTAATGCAAAGTTGGAAACAAAGAAGAAGGATCAGTAGTTGAAAAATATGTTCTTGGGTGATAGAAATGACAGTAGAGATCACATGATAGAATTTTATAAGACCAATGTCTTATTTATTGGAAATACCTTTTAAAAGTAACATACACGTGGACTTCATCAGATGGACTACAAAGAAACCAAACTGACTATATCCGTTGGAAAAGATGGTGAAGCAGTTCAATAGCATCAGCCAAAACAGAGCCAGGGGCTGATTTTGAGCAGTCCATTAGTTGCTCATACACAAGTTCAAGTTGAAGCTAAAGGAAATGAAAACAACTCCATGAAAGCCAAAATATGACCTTGAACATATCCTACCTAATTTAGCGACCAGCTCAAGAACAGATTTAAGGCATTATACACTAATAACCAAACACCAGAAGAGTTACGGGATGGCATCAAGAACATCATACAGAAAAGTGCAAAATCTTATTTAAAAGACTGGAGAGAAAGAAAAGAAGCTAAAGGAACTGGAATAAATGAGGAACTAAAAGAATTCAACAGAGAATTTTTAAAGAGCAGTTCAAGAAGACAAAGTCAAGTACTATAATGAAATGTGCAAAGACCTGGAATTAGAAAAACAAAAGGGAACACACTCAGTATTTCTCAAGCTGAAAGAACTGAAGAAAAAATTTAAGCCTCACCTTGCAATATTGAAGGATTCTATGGGAAAAATTAGTCCTGGTGTGGCACTGTGGATTAATGTACAGGATATCAAAGTTGTTTGAATTGCAAGGTCAGCGGCTCAAGCTCACCTTGGAACCTCTATACAGGGTCTACAGGTCGAAACCAACTCAATGGCACTTAACAACAACAACATGAACAAAATATTGAATGATGACGAAAGCATCAAAAGATGGCAGGTATATACAAAGTCCTTGTATCAAAAAGAATTGGTAAACATTTAACCATTTTAAAAGGTAGACTATCAGGAACCAGTGGTACTGGAGGAAGTCTAAACTTCCTGGCCAACTGACTGGAAGAGATCCATATTTGTGCCACTGAAAAGAAAGGTGATCTAATGGAATGTGGAAATCATCAAACAGTATCTCTAATATCACATGCAAGTATAACTTTGCTGAAGATAATTTTTAAATGGCTGTACAGTATATCAACAGAGATGCCAGAAATTCAAGTCAGATTGAGAAAAGGATGTGGAACTAGGAATCTCATTGCTGACATCAGATGGAACTTGGTTGAAAGAAGAGCATACCACAAAGATGTTTACGTGTGCTTTACTGACTGTGCAAAGTATTTTGGCTGCATGGATCATGACAAACTATGGATAACATTTTGAAGAATGGGCAGGCATTCCAGAACATTTAATTGTGCTCTTGAGGAATCTGTACATAAAGAGGCGGTCATTCAAACAGAATAAGGGAATACTGAATGGTTTATAATCAGGAAAGGTGTTTGACAGGGTTGTGTTCTTTCATCATACTTACTCAATATGTATGCTGAGTAAATAATATGAGAAACTTGAACATATGAAAAAGAACAAGACATCAGGATTGGAGGAAGACTCATTAACAACCTGTGATATGCAGATGATACAACTTTGCTTGCTGACGGTGAAGAAGACTTAAAATACTTATTGGTGAAGATCAAAGACCATAGCCTTCAGTATGGATTGCACCTCAATGTAAAGAAAACAAAAATCCTCACCACTGGACCAATAAATAACATTACAATAATTAGAGAAAAGATTAAAGTTGTCAAAGACTCCATTTTGCTTGGATCCACCAACAACCTCCATAGAAGCATCAGTGAAGATATCAAATGATGTGTATTGCATTAGGCAAATCTAGTACACAAATCGCTATAAAGCGTTAAAGAGCAAAGCTGTTAGTTTGAGGACTAAGGTGCGCATGACTCAAGCCATGGTATTTTCAACAGCCTCATATGCATGTGAAAGTTGAACAATGTATAAGACTGTAGAAGTAATGCATTTAAGTTAAGGCGTTGGAGAATGCTATCAAAAGTACCGTGGATTGCCAGAAGAACAAACTGGTCTATATTAGAAAAAGTACAGCCAGAATGTTCCTTAGAAGCCAGGATGACAAGACCTCATCTCTCATACTTGGGGCATGTTATCAGGAGGGACCAGTTCCTAGAGAAGGACACCATGCTCGGTAAAGTGGAGGGTCAAGGAAACAGAGGAAGACCCCTACGAGATGGACTGGCATAGAAGCAGCAGCAGCAACGTGTTCAAGTGTAACAATAATTGTGAGGATGGGCAAGGACCGGGCAGTGTTTCATTTCTTGTGTATCGGGTCGCTATGATCCAAATCAACTCCACAGTATCAAATAGCACTATACAACCTGAAGAGGAGCCCTGGTGGCATAGTAGGTTACTCACTGGGCTGTTAACCACAAGGTCAGCAGTTCAAATCCACTGGCCACTCTTTGTGAGAAAGATGAAGTTGTTTGCACCATGAAGATTTCACAGCGTAGGAATCTCCCTCCATACAGGGTCACAATGAGTCAGAACTGACTCAACATCACACAGCTACCACCACCACACTACTAGATACATGTCTTGCTAAAACATAACAGCTTCTCAATAAATACAAGTTCAAAGTATACATTTTATGGATTTTGAAGATAAACTGTTTACTCATGTTCACATGAGACTGTCCGGGCTGGGACCAGAATCTAAATATGTTGACTTTGTCCACATGAAGCGGTGCCTCATAAGAGCACCTTGACATTTGTTATTTGCCTAATATAACAGCTATACATTTTTTTTCCCATGGAGAACAAACATCATAATATTAATTGACCTATGTTTCATCTTTGCATATTTTTTCTCAAGTACTGGGCCTTTCTCTATATTGCCAACAATTATTGAGGACAGAATTAGAGAATAAGACTTAGGCATGTGCCATACATCCCAAAAAACCCAACCCAACCCACTGCCGTCACACTGCTTCTGACTTTTTATGACCTTATAGGACAGAGGAGACTGCCCCGCTGTACGGTTCCCAGGTGGTAATCGTTACAGAAGCAGACGCCAATATTTTTTTCTAACTGGTGAGTTCTAAGCACTGGCATTTTGGTTAGCCGCCAAGCACTTTAACCATTATGCCACCTTTTGAATTACATAAAGTTTTCAACACTGTTCATGATAGGTTTGCATGAGCAACGTGATTTCATTGTTCTGAACATTTTTCCTTGAAATGACCACACACAGGGTTTAGTTTTACTTCTTAACAGGGTAGTCACCATCTCTATGGAACATAATAACCATTAGTTTCTTCTAGGGGATAACACAATAAGAGAAGGGCTGTTTCATTAAAAGAGCAGGTTTATAAAATTGAGAGAATTCTAATAGAAAAAAAAAGCATAAGAATAATTTTAAATGGGCATGGAGTAAGAGCTAGAGTTCCTATCAGAAAAGTTACCTATCAGCAAAGGTAAAAAGGACAAACCATAATGAAAGACACACAGATCTCAAGATCAATTTACCCGTTCATCAGGGGAGAGAAAGTTTTTTCTTAGTCTGGACTACAAAAGGCATCTATCATATGGCTCATCCTCACAGTAATGCCCACAGACGGGGTTCAGAAAGTCCCTAAATGCAGTGTTTGGTGTAGCTACACATTTTCTGGTTGGGAGGGAGGAAGAATTATAAATAATCCTTCAAATTCTCAGCACCAAAAAGTTAATGCAGTGCATTCTCTGACTGCACATTATTATTGTTGCTGTAAAGTGTGGTAAAGTCGGTTCCAGCTCAGACAGACACTGTATAGAGTTTCCAAGGCATGGCTTGTGGGATTGAACTACCAATCTTGTGGTTAGCAGTCCATTGCTTATCCTACAGCGAGCACCATTATAATTATTAGTGGGGGACTTTCTAGTGTGCGGCCAGCATTGAGAACCTCTGACCTAAAGCATAATCACTGTTGTTGTGAAGTGCTGTTGAGTCAGTGCCAAACCATAGCCACCCTGTATAGGGTTTCTGAGGAGCAGCTGGTGAGCTTAAACCACCAACCTTGCAGTTCAAACGGCTTTGCAGTCTGGCATATTAACCCATAGCACCATACCAGGACTCCTAAAGCATAATGTTGTTGTTGTTGTTGTTATGTGCCGTGGAGTCGGTTCCGACTCATAGCGACCCTGTACAGAGTTTCTGAGGCTGTAAATCTTCATAGGAGCAGAAAGCCTCATCTTTCTCCCGCAGAACAGCTAACCCTGAGGTTAGCGGTCCGATTCGTAACCACTATGCTACCAGAGCTCCTTAAAGCATAATTGTGATCAATAATTTTAATTGAGCTTTTGCCATGCTGACTAAAGATGAAGCTCTTTGGGAGTACTTTACATGCCAAAATTCTTTGTTGGGTGAAAAAGAAGTTCAAGACTTATCAGAATTCAAATATTCTCAAGGAAGAATTACCTTCCTTTCATAAACAGAAAGGAAAAGGTATTAGTAATTTATGCTTAAATAATAAGTGTAAATTCTCTTAATTTAAATCTATATTCAAATCTGGTAGTTTGTTTGTTATATGGTAAGAAGAGAGCGCACTGGGAAGAAGAATAGGAAAGAAGAAATACGACTGAACTATATTTAAGCAAAAACCTAACCCTATCTGAAGCATTCTCAAACCAAAAGCTTACATAGAGTTCCCTACTAGCCAGTTCCACATAAGCCATTATTCACAATTCTACATGAGAAAATTTTATCATTTAAGACTTGGTTAAGAGCAATATTTTTATTTGAGATTTGCATCCTGTTGAGTTCCAAATGGGCTGGAGTGGTTTATACATTAACCAACAGTGCCAAATAAAGCAAATAAAGATAAAACAAAACAAAATCTGTTCTAAAGGGAACAAATGGAGCAAAAGCTTCCAGTCATCAGAGCTGAGCACATTACAATACTTGGACAATAAATCAGGCTCTCTGCATTATGACAGCTAAAGGAAACAAAAGCATGGTGACTAATATAAACTTCTGTTTTCTAACAACAATCACATATGAGTGTAAATAATATTCTGTAACTAAACCTGAATAGCAGTTTTATTTTTAGGGTTATGGACTGGCTCCTGCTCAAATCTATATTCCTATGTTTGTTCCTTTAACAAACGTTTACTGAATGAACGAATGAATCTGTGAACAGTGGTTTTTCTCCTCACAAGACTGTTGTTAATGCCTCACAGATGGCTGAGTGTTCCTAATCACTGTGAAGCCAGAGAGCTGGATAAAGCTGACAGGTATGCGGGAGTCTTCACTGTTACGACTGCTACTTCTCACGGAGAGATTTGGTTTACGGCCCAGGAGCTGTTAGTCAAATAGACGTCTGTACTACGAGACTATCCAGAACACAATTCTTACATACACACAGATATTCAACTCTTAATTCAACAAACATTTATCAAATGCCTCTCTGTGTGCAAAAGCATGCTGAGGATATTACAATAAGATGGTCATGGCCTCTATTCCCACAGATTTGGGGTCCAGTAGAGACAGACCAATAAATAGACAATTACCATATACAGTGATATGGACCATGATAGAAGAGTTATGAAGTCCAGTAAAGTAGGGAACCAGAACAAAACACAACAGTCGCTGTAAGTCAACTCTGATTCACGGCGACCCCATGTATGTCAGGGTAGACCTGTGCTCCATAGAGTTTGCAAGGGTGATTTTATAGAAGTAGATTGCCAGGTCTTTCTTCTGAGGTGTCTCTGAGTGGACTTGAACCACCATTTTGGTTAGCAATCAAGAGTGTTAACCATCTGTACCACCCAAACAAAAACCAGAAACAAAACCACAGAAATCCCGACCTGTTGCACTGGGTGGATTTTGACTCTCAGCAATCCTAAGGATAGAGTAGACCAGCTCCATGGGGTTCCTAAGGCTGTACTCTTTATGGAAACTGACTGCCGCATCTTTCTCCCGTGGGTTCGAATCATCAACCTTTCATTTAGCATCAAGCGCTTAACCACTGCACCACTAGGGCTCCTTTCGCACCACCCAGGGACTCCTAAAATTAGGTAAAAATTCCAAACCAAATCAGTTGTTATCAAGTAGATTCCAGTCTAACTTTGTGGAGAGAGGATGTTTTCATGAGGAAATGTTACCTAAGCTGAGGTCTGCAACGCAAGTATGTCATAATCACAAGAGCGCCTGTTGTTTTTTTGGTGTGTTAGAAGGGGCTACAGAGAAGAAAGGTGTTCTAGGTCGTGGGAAAAATAAGATTTAAGTGAAGAACTAGACATTCTATTTTAAAATAAACATCATCACTCCTCTGGTCAACCTCTTCATTTTCTGAATTCCCTTTAGGGTCTCTTGACACTCAACTGCCAAGGCCTCTATCCTGTTTGACCCTCTTCCCACACAAAGGGGGGCAGGGAGGTGAGGGCCCAAAGACAATGAAGGGAGGAGTCCCCGGGCTTCACCTTTCTGCCCAGGGATAGTTAAGTGGATTTAAAGAGGAGAGATCACAAAGGTCATGGAAAAGTCCATTATCTTTTCATTCCACATTTCCACTTTGTGAAGCCTGAACCTACAAATCCCTACTGAAACACATCCGATTCCTGTTCCCCTTCTGAATTTCCTTTAATCAGAGTTTAAAATGTAAATTTTCTCATTGAAACTAGTAATTATAATTGTCAACATTATAGGACAAAATAGTGTGTCAAAATGGTATATTCTTTCCCTACTCAAAATTAGAGTACTTTATTATTATTATAATATATTGCAAATAAAAGGTCTGTTTACTTACTGTAAAATCTGAAGAGATTTTCATTATTATTTTTAAAAGCTGCTAGCTTCTAAGGTGCTCAAATCAACCATCAACACTCATGGAAGCAGCAGTCAAGAAATTAAATGGTGTTTTGCCTTAGGCAAATTTGCTGTACCAGACGCCTCTAAAGTGTTCAAGAGCAAAGCTGTCAGTTTGAGGACTAAGGTGCACCTGACCCAAGCCACGGTATTTTCAATAACCTCCCTCATATGCATGTGAAAGTTGGGACAGTGAATAGGGAAGACCCTATAAGAACTGATACATTTGAGTTATATGAGTTATATATAATGTTGAAGGAGAATATTGAAAGTACCATGTACTGCCAAAAGAACAAACCAATCGGTGTTGGAAGAAGAACAGCCGGAATGCTCCTTGGAAGCCAGGATGGCCAGACTTCATTTCTCACACTTCAGACATACTGTCAAGAGGGACCAGTCCCTGGAGGAGGTTATCATGGTTGGTAAAGTGGAGGGTCGAAGAAAAAGAGGAAAACCCCCAGCGAGATGGATTGGTATAGTAGGCTCAAATGCAGCAACAATTGTGAGGTTGGTGCAGTAACAGGCAGTGTTTCGTTCTGTTGTGCACGGAGTCGCTATGAGTCAATACAGACTCAATGGCACCTAACAACAACAACAGCAAGTTTCTAAGGTAGTAAAAAGTAACCACACTACTAGAGTTTGTTGTTGTTATATGCTGTGGAGTCGGTTCCGACTCACAGTGACCCTGTATAGGGTTTCCGAGGCTGTAAATCTTTATGGGAGCAGAGAGCCTCATCTTTCTCCAGTGGCGCAGCTGGTAGTTTCGAACTGCTGACCTTGCGGTTCGCGGCCCGATTAATACCCACTACGCTACCAGAGCTCTACACTACTAGAGTAGAATCCTATAAAAGTCATAGTTTTAATTATTCCATGTTTACTTTTATACAGTAAGATAGCTATTTCTAAGCCTTAAAAATAAGTACATATACTAGAAATATGAATTACTTGCTACTGCACTCAAATTTCAATCTCTTTGAAACATGATGAAACAGTTCTGAAAATCTGAATAGAAATGTATTATCTATTGGATAATTGGAGTCCTGGTGTGGCACTGTGTGTTAATGTGCTGGACTGCAAAGTTGGTTTGATCCATAAGGTTGGCAGTTCAAACTCACCAGCTGCTCCTTGGAAACCCACAGCAGCGTTGCTATGGGTCGGAACTGACTCAACGGCACTTAACAACAACAACAATATGGTCTATTAAATTAGAAGGAGAGACACCATCTATACATTAAGATATATCACAAATAGAATGCTTGAAAGCAATTGTATTAAGCAAATACATGCTTCACATCTCTTATGCTAGATACTACAATATATATATATA
>NW_006408531.1:13949105-13949708 GCF_000296735.1 Chrysochloris asiatica
AATCCTAAGTTACGTCAAAACGACCAACAGTGGTATCTTAAAACATCTCAGGAAGAAGAGTGAAAAGGGAAGCC
Organism: Chrysochloris asiatica; assembly: GCF_000296735.1. Taxonomy (NCBI): domain Eukaryota; kingdom Metazoa; phylum Chordata; class Mammalia; order Afrosoricida; family Chrysochloridae; genus Chrysochloris; species Chrysochloris asiatica. Next base: position 13,949,180 of record NW_006408531.1, read on the forward strand.
CATTTCCTGATCACATCTACCGGGAAGCATTCAGAAAGCATTAAAAATACCAAAATATATACCCACCTAAGTATTAAGTCCACAGATAACCCCTGAAGATGCCCAAAAAACAGAAGCAAATGATCATATCTGCACATGTCCAGAAACAAGATAAAGTGACTGAGGCAAATAAGCTGGAATTAGACCTACACTCCACACTAGATGATGGGCAGGCTTTGGAAATGCCTGAGAAGGAATTCCTTAAAATGATTATAAAAGGTATCAAAACAGTATACAATGCAGTTGAGAAAAATAAGGAAGAAGTCAGGAAAGTGCTACAGGAATAATCAAATATGATAGCTAGAGCATTGGAAACAATTCAAAATCTACAGAAAGAGGTCCAAACGATTAATAATAGAATATCAGAAATGGGCAATACATTGAAAGGGCAAAGAAACAGAATTGAAGAGAAAGAAGCTAGAACTAGTGAGCTAGAAGATAAATCTCTCAACACTACTAAGATAGAAGAACAAATACAAAAAAGGATAAA
>NW_006408531.1:13952935-13957137 GCF_000296735.1 Chrysochloris asiatica
ACACATGTGTAACTTAGAAAGTGACAGAGAAGGCACTGTACAGAAAGTACTTTAAACACATGTGTAACTTAGAAAGTGACAGAGAAGGCACTGTACAGAAAGTACTTTAAACACATGTGTAATTTAGAAAGTGACAGAGAAGGCACTGTACAGAAAGTACTTTAAACACATGTGTAACTTAGAAAGTGAATTTATACTCTTTAAGTTCGTCAATTCTTTTCAAGTTACTAAAATGTTTACATATGCCACTGATGAGGTGATTTATCTCAAATAATTCAATACAGCTGTTAATATAACAAAAAGTTCCTACTGAGCCATTAAGAGATTTGCTTTATTGACAAGTTTTCCATTCCTATTTATCACTATGCTCTTTTCTCTCGAGTCATTGACACTGCTTTTACCCTCGGGAAAACTGTTCAGTCTACTGTAATTACCTGTAGGACATACGGCCTTTTGTGTGTGTGAAAATGAACAAGAGGGATTGGCAGAAAGATAGAGAATTAAAAAACTCACTAGTAGCCAACTCTAAATTTTGCAAAAGCAGCCCAATCATTACACTGTAGTGTTTACATTATGAGCTAAGGAAAGAAGCAGGTTTGACTTACTCTATCAGTTCACTACAGAAAGTAGGAGAGAATACGATTTATTGTGGTAATCATAATGGAACTTATGAAAAAGTAAGGAGGGAGTGGACTAATGCATTAAAATAACTCTTTTCATTCATGCATCCATTCAATATTTATTAGCCCATGTGCATAAAGTAGTTTGCTTTTATCTCTGGCACACATCTGGCACTCAGATATCTCCTGAAGGAAAGAAGGGAGGAAGAGACAGAGGCGAGAGGAAGCAAGGCTGCCCTGGACGTAGAAAGGCACCCATACACTGTATGGACGGAGGAGGAAAACAAAGGGAAGCAGTGGCACACCTATGGAGATGACCCATTTTACTGAATCTTGCGAGCAAATTAAGAATTTAGACTACCTGAGATGAATGGGTTGCCGTGTGGATCTTTCTCAGCAAAGATGGCAAGATAAAAATGAAAATTTAACTGTGCTGATTTAAAAATTAAAACTGGAGTATAACTGATGTGGCAGAAGATGAAGGGTCAGAGTGACCTAAAGAGCATCAGCGGAGTGGCTGACAGAATTCCTTAAAGAGGAAGACCCGCTAGGAAGTAAACACGTTGGTAGCTGTGGTAAATGAAAAAACCTAAAACTGTGAGCAATGAGAAGGAAAATGCATTCTGTCACAGAAACCTGATAAGACTTCATTTAGTCTAGTCTTGTTTAAAGGTCCCTTAGTGAAGTTTTATAATTTGCTTCATTTTTAAAAGCCTGCACATTTTGCTCACTCCTCTGTGTTATACACACGCACAGTCACAAAGTTGTTGTGCCATGAAAAGGTAATTTTCACCATTTTATTTTCTAACTGGTGAATGATAATATCTAAAGTATTCATTTTTATATGTACATGTTAACGGACCTTCTGTCTTATTGAACTCTCTTATTATTTTGAATACAAACTGACAATCAAATGAAGTACAAATAACAAAATTTTTTATCTTTTAAAAACATTTATATCCTGTCTCGTGTTCTTCTATCACTAGTTGGCTACAATTTTCAAAGCCATATTGATTAGCAGTTGTGATGGTAATTTTCATCCTATTTCTGCCTTTAATGGGGCTACTGACATGTTTCAGGTCAAAATCAGTTCCCATAGAGTTGCTGTGACAGGGTGACCCTGGGTGTGACAGAGTAAAACTGTGCTCCATAAGGTTTCAGTGGCTGTTTTGAAAGTAGGTCACCATGCCTGTCTTCCAAGCTGCCTCTGGATCCACCAACCTTTTGACTAGCAGCTAAGAATGCTAAACCATCGCACCACACGGGCTCTCCATTTCAGGCCAAGGACTAACGAAATCAGATTGCATTCTGGAATTCTCTCCTTGGAAGCAGTGTGGGAATGATGGGAGGAATTTAAGACACGTTAGATTACTGCAGTAATCTATGGCAAACACACCGTAGTCAGTGGAGCTAGAAAGGCATACATATTGAAGAGGAAGAATTTATAAAGAATTTATAAACTTGAGGTCCCACTGAATTTAGGAATGCACAGAGATAAGAAAACTAGGAGGACTCCAGGTTTCTAGTCTAGTCCTTCCATGCAAACAACTGACCAGGTTATGAGCATGGGGAAGGAGCAAGATATCCACTCAGATCAGACAGTACAGGCCACTGGATGAATAAGGCACAGAATGAAATGACAGCTTCAAGTAGAAGTAGCAGAAAGTAAGAGGGATAAGAATTGAGTATAGAAAAAATTTACTTTTGGAAGGGTAAGTTAAAAAACAAACAAAGGAGACACATGCAGTAAAGAGGTAAGGAAGATGAGGTGAGGTGGATAGTCTTATGCACTAAGAGGAAACGAGGTTTTTAATGTCAGAATTTTATAACTAAAGAAGAATGAAGTCTGAGAAGGTTTTCATGCATTTACTGGTGATCTTTTTGGGTTAACCCTTAACTGAATGATCAAAGGACGACAGATTACAGAGAGTTAAAAGAGAGTGTAAATTTAGGAAAACTAAACCCTGCTGTGGTACTGTAGGATAAGCACTGGTCTGCTAACCACAAGGTCTGTGGTTCACACCCACCCGCCAATCCTTGGGAACTCTATATAGGATCACCATTGAGTCAGAACCGACTCAGTGGCACTTAACAACAAAGGCAGCAGGTAAATCTACTTGCATCTAGATGTCTAGTAATAGAAGAGAAGTATAGTTTACTGGAAGCAAGACAGGGTAGTAAAGTCAAATAAACGATGGTCAGCCTTACAGAACTAAGAAGACAGAAAAAAGAAGTGACTGAAGATCCGGGAAGCGGTGAGGAGGCAGACATGATAAAGGACCCAGTGAGAAAAAAAGGAGCTGGAAGGAAGGAAAAAGAGAAAACAGAAGTGGAAGCTTTAAAAAGTTAGTGGAAAAATTCCACTCTTCTAATCCCATGTTTCCTCCAACTTTTGAACATAAATATTTTAAGGCCAGATATGGAAGATGGTCATTTTGGAGAACCCCATACCATCCAGATGTTAATGACAATATGAAAGGTTGAGAAAAAAAACTGTACAGAATGGGCTACAAAACTAAAAAGACTTCAAAGGTAAGTTGAGTAGAGACAGGGACACAAATGAAGTTGTAAAAAAAAAGTGATCTGTAGAGTGCCAAGTCAGTGTTTGCTTGTTTTAAGAACCAGTGCTCAGTACTTTAGAGAAAGGAAAATGAATTAACTGGCAGATGATTCAAGACCACCCACGGCCAGATGGACGGGCAGAGTGGCAGCAGCAATGGACTATCGTGTAACAGCAATTTTGAGGATGGCACAGGACCGGGCAGTGTTTCATTCTGTTGTGCAGAAGAGTCTGCAATAAGTCAGGAAAAAAACTGATGGCACTTAGCAACAAGCAACAAGCAGCCATTCAGGAGCTGTCTATGGAGTATAAGGAGAAGTCACACAGGCTAAGTAAGCACCATTCCTCATAGGAGTGCAGTGAGACGCTACAGAGCTTAGCCTGGGGAGTACTCTACAGCTAGAGGAAAATGGCAAGTACTCGTTATATAATTTAAACTAAACAATCACACAATTATGAAAGCATCAAAGAGGAAACAGCAGCAACTAATGCCTGAGGACACTGAATGCTTCTGGCATATGTTCCTTTCAACTCTAGTCTGTGACAGAGAGAAAACTATCACCTGAAACAAAAGGTGACCAAGACACGGGAATGCTGACAACTATCATACAAGTGCTCTTCTAAAACAAGTTTGCTAAACTCATACTGAGAATTTAAAAGGATCTGTATTACTGCCAGTCTTTAAACCTGTTTCTAGTTGGAAACAGTTCAGGGTATTAAAGGAAGAGGGGTATGAAGTAAAACATGAGCTGAATTTTAAAATGAAATCTACTATTTCTTAATTAAAATACCAATAAAGGAGAACAAACAAGATGGCGGATCGGGTGGACATGCAGTAAAGGAGCTCCGTCAGCAACAACACAGAATACCCGACCAAGCAGGCTCAGGGGATGTTCCCAGAACTCTGAACCACATATAAAGGAATATTTAGAAGGTTGGAAGGCTCACAGCTGGGGGAATTTGTGGCAGAAGCAAGAAATCCATTGCTTTCTAGTCCGGGATGCTCAGCTGCTCCAGGAGCC
>NW_006408531.1:13959927-13968482 GCF_000296735.1 Chrysochloris asiatica
TTGTATATTTTTTAAAAAAGCTAAAGTGGATAGAGAGAAATACTTTTAACTGATGGTATATGGAGGGGATTATAATCAATGTAATGAAACAAGTTATATGAATGGTTGAATGTGAAACTGATGATGTGCCCTGTAAACTTTCACTCAATCCACAATAAAAACCTTAAATTAAAACAAAAAAACAAAACAAAACAAAAAACCAATAAAGCCAAGGATACTTTTAAAAACACATCTAAGGAACTACTTTAAATCAGAACTATATCTAAGCATCTTCCACTGAAGCAAAATGAAACTATCCAAATTTCCTCTGTCCTTTTATGGAAAAATCTTTACAGAACCTACACGTTCCTTGTCTGACAAGACTAGGGCATTTGCTCATTAAATATTATGTTTATCAAGCTTTTTCAGAGCACCAGAATATATATTCATGTATGTAGGGTAACCCCAATGATGAAAGATGTATCAACATTCAGAGAAAGACTGAAAGAATATACCTGTAGGAAGGCGGGAGAAAGCTTGGAAGGGTCTCTGGGATATTCTAGACCTTAAGCTATGTATTGGGTACACAAGTAAGGTCGCTTCTTGGTAATTTAGTGAGCTGCATACCTAACATGTGTCTATTTTTCAATATGTACAACATACTTCAATTTTAAACATTTTAAAAGGAATGAGAAGAAATATATGGCTACATTTATATCTCATCTTGTTTTCGTATATCACTAACTGGTTACAATTTTCAAAAGTATGTTAATTAGCAGTTGTGATGGTGGTAATTCTCATCCTATCCCTGCCTTTAATGAGGTCACTGGTATATTTCAGGTCAACATCAGTTCCCATGAGGTTGACTCTGACTTAGTATCAACTCAGGATCAGAAAATCATTTAAAAAAAAGACCTATTTTTGAAGTGGCGAGACCATTAGTAATCTTTTTTTCTGTGTTTTACTAAAGTATAATTTCCCAAATTTTCAACATGGGAAAAAGTTAAATAAATTTTATTAAACATTGTTGTCAATTTAATTGTGTTCCCTCAAAATATGTGTCAACTTGGCCAGACCATATTCTCAATATTAAGTGATTATCTTGCATTCTGTGATCTGATGTAATTATTCCATGTATCCTAACATCCATGATGTTAATGAGGAAGGATTAGAGGCAATTTAATAAAGCAGGATTAGGTTGTATCTTAAGTCAGTCTTTTTTGAGATATACAAGAGATGAAACAGAAATTAGAGGGATCTGACTACCACCAAGAAAGGGGAGCTGGGAGTGATCCAAGGGGTACTGGTGTGGAGAACCTCCTAGATCCAAGGGAGGAATGATAGCAAGATACATGTAGATCTCCAAAGAATACTGGGCCCAAAGATGCTGTCAGGAGACCAGGACTTCGTCTAGAGCTGACAGAGAGAAAAAGCCTTCCCTCAGAGCTGGTACTCTGAATGTGAACTTCTAGCAACCTAAACTGTGAGAAAATTAAGTTTTTCTTTAGAAAGCCATCCAGTTTTGGTAGTTCTATTATAGCAACCCTAAATACCCAGGGCAAACATGTAGAGGTGATATCTCTGAATGAACTGATAGTGTCTACTTTAATGGAGATTAAAAACAGAAATAACTTTACCCCAAGAGGACTGCATAAATCTATGTAAACCTGTATTCAGATTACAAATACAAAGCTAATTAAACTAAATACAAATGAACATTGAAAAAAGCAGAATTTATATTACAGAGCACAAAGTCAAGGATTCTAAAGATAACATTAACACAGAGAACCCCAATTATACAACTGGGTATATTACAGATCTAGACAAAACTTATAAACTTAAAAAACAGAAAAGGGATTATCTAATTGAAGTCCAGGGCAAGATGACACAGTAAGCAGACACACAGAGAACAGGGCAGAGAGGTGGCTTGACTGCCAACTGGAAGAAGCTGGACAGGACCAGTGAGAAAGATGAAACTGGTCAACTGTAGGTGCAGTTCTCCTGTATTCCTGTGGCCTCCTGGTAGATGGGGGTGTGGTCAGTCCCTGCCCTCACCAACCCAGGGACACCCTCTCCTGCTGTGCCTGGGGTCAGGACCTAGCCTAGAGCCCCTGCTTCTGGAGGCACATGAACCAGCTCGGAACCGACACTATGCAAAAAGTGAACAGAGTACTAACTACAGTCACACTTCCAGTCTCTACCACATCCACCAGGAGGCAGGTGGTGAGTGCCTGAGAACACAGCAATCTACAATCATCAATGAAATAAGACAGAGTGTGCCTCAAACAAGTGACCAAAACACAGATTCAGAAAATACAGAACTAGAACTACCTGATAAAGAATTTACAAGAATGCTAATTAGGCACCATCAACAGATTGAGGAAGATCAAGAAAACTGCAGATAAAATCAAGATAAACATAGACAAAACTATGGAAAAATTCAGGAAACAAAACAACTGAAAAAATGAGGATCATACAAAAATAGCAATTAGAGAGCCAGAAGATTAACAGTAAGACTTCAGAAATGGATAATATACTGAAAGGGCAAAGAAATAGAAAAGAATCCATGGAAAGTTGAATTAGTGAGCTTGAAGAAAAATCCCTCAATATTCATCTGCAAGAGAAACGATCAGAAAAAGAACAAATCCAAAGAAAGCCTAAGATTTATGTGAGACATTATCAAGAGGAATAACTTATGTGTGATAGGAATTCCCTAACAGGAAGAGAAAAAACAAAACAAAAACAAAAACAAAACATACAGAATATTGCCCAGCAGAAGACAGTCTTTCAAGGAGTTGAACAAACTCCAAACTGGATAGACCCCCAAAGAAAAACACCAAGACATATTATCATCACATTTTTCAAAACTAAAATCAAGGAAAGATCCTGAGAGCAGCTCAGGAACAAGGAAAGTTATCTACAAAGGAGAACTAGTAAGACTAAGTCTGGTTTCTCAGCAGAAACCATGTAGGCAAGAAGACAGTGAAATGACATATACAAAACTCTAAAAAAGTAAAGTATCACATAATTCACAATAAAAGATTTAAAATAAATAAATAAAAATTTAAAAACTCTCAAAGAAAAAAATTGCCAACCAAGAATCATATGCTTACAAGGTCATCAGTTCAAACCCACAGCAGCTCCTTGGAAACCTTACTCAGGGTTGCTATGGAACAGAACAAACTCAGTGACATTTAACAACAACAAAGCCTAGCTAAGACCTAGCTATAGTCCAACACTAACCCTCACTGCTTATGACTAACCATCCGCCCCCAAAAGAAAGGATATCCAATTTAGAAATACAGATGAGAGCAAAGAGAAATGTCAGGATTATACAAATCATGATTAGAGAGAAAAAAATTAAACAAAACTTTTCTGAAATGAAAGATAACTTCAGCTCAGTTAACAAGAGAGAATATGGAGTATGTTTCAGCAATTATCCTTAAACGTTGACCTCCAACACCTATTTGTCAAGTTTTAAACTTTTAAAGACAAGATCTTACATTCTGTCTAGAAGAAAGGAGATACAAGAAAGCCTGGAGACCTCATTTTGAAGATCTCTTTAAGATGGGAAAAACTAAGAAGAGAAAGAATTATCAATACAAGAGCAGCATACTCAGACCAATTTCTTTAAAGACAGACTATTTTAAGACACAGAAGGCCTAAAGTAACGTCAGCATAGTCCTGCAGCTGCTAAACTACACGAGACAACAGGGTTTTTGAAAGCATATGGAACGATACTTTCTAAGAGATGAAAGTGTGTGTGTGTAACTGTAATAAAATCTATCACTTAACGGTGTATGTAATCTGATTTAAAAATTCTCTGAGCACAAAGTTCCTTTTTATAAGGTGGGCCTCTGTGTGGAGTTATTTATAAATGCATTTGGGACTTCTTAAGACCTGGGTGAGAAATGGTCAGAACCAAGGAAGTGGAGGAGGCACATGTGCTAGCTCAGGTCCCTGTTTGAGACTCAAAGGTTTACAGATTTATATAAGAATAAAAACATTTATTTAGGATCTGTTATGAATCTAATTATGTCCATATACAAGATGTGTTATAAACCCTAGCCCTAGAATCTGTGGCTGGAGTCCTGGTGTGGTGGTATAGGATAAGCAATGGACTGCTAATTGCAAGGGCAGTAGTTCAAACCCACCAGCTACTCCTTGTGGGAATAGACTCAAGGCACTGAACAACAATACATGTGTGGCTACACAATCCCATTTGAGGACAGGTTTTCTTTGTTATGTTAATAAAAGAGTATTATTGTAAGGTGTGTCTTAAATTAAACTTTGCAATGTCAATGGGCAAGCATGTGAGCAAGCAGCGAAAGGGGGAGAGAGACCCCATGCTCCATGAAGATTACAACAGCTGAAAGACAAGGGCCTTCTCCCTGAGCCAACAGAGAAAGCCTCTCCCTAGATTTGGTGGCCTGAATTCAGACATAAGAAAACAAACTTGTTAAAGTTACCCTCTTGTGGTAATTCTATTATAGCAGCATTGGATAGCTAAAACAGAATCTGATAATAGAAGTGAGGCACTATTCTAAGTTGTTGTTGTTAAGTGCCATCATGTTGGTTCCAACTCATAGCGACCTGCATAGGGTTTCCCAAGAGCAGCTAGTGAATTTGAACTGCCTACCTTGTGGTTTAAACCCACCTTGCAGTACAGGATACCTAAAATGTGGAAGTGGTTTTGCAATTGGGTAATGAGTGGAAAGGAACCCTGGTAGTATAGTGGGTTATGAGTTGTACTGCTAACCACAGGGTGAGCAGTTTGAATCTACCAGCCACTCCACCAGAAAAAGATGAGGTTTTTCTGCTCCTGAGAAGATTTACAGCTTTGGAAACCCTATAGAGGATTGCTATGAGTTGGAACTGACTCAACAGCACACAACTACCACCACCATCAATAGGTTATTATTTGTTATTGTTATTAAGTGCCGTCAAGTCGGTAGGGTTTTAGGATGCTTAATACATTATCTTGAAGAGACTGTTGATAGAATTGTCAACATCAAAGACAATTCTGCTGAGAGCTCAGAAGAAAGTGAGGAGAGTCCTAGAGAAAGCCTCTACTGTCTTAGAGACTAGATATGGCACCAGAATGTTACGAGACACATTGACTTTAACATGCTTCAAGTGAGGCTTTAAAAGAAAATGTGCTTAATAGTAGAAGAAGGGTGATTCTTCTTTGCAGGAACAAAGAATGTGGCTGAATTATGTAAAATGTTTGGTTGAAGGTAGAATTTGTAAGTAATGAACTTGGATATTTCACAGAGGAAATTTCTAAGCAAGATCTCAAAGGGTTCGTGTGGTTTCTACTTGCTAAGTATAGGATCTAGACTCAAAATTGAACTGTGTAAAATAAAAACAAAATTTTAAAATATTTGGAAAATTCTGTTGTATAAATTATGGACATATTTTCTAGAATTTTCACTAAGAACAAGGCTACACAATCTTTTGTTAAAAAGATTAAGCTGGTAGCTGATGGCTCCAGCCAACAACCACAGCACAAAATCCATCAGCTTAGACTGAAGAGGTCAAAGAAAGAACAAAAGGAAAGAAAGCTGTCTGCCTTTTAGAAGTCTACAGGCTGATGTAGGTCAAAGGATCTACATCTGTTGTCCTCCAAGAAAAGAAAAGGACCATCCCTGGAGTAGCCCAGAGGTCAGCAGGACTATTAGAAGGCAAAAAAGAAACAGGGTTACCTCCGTTTCAAAGGGTGGGATCCTGGCCTCCTAGATTTCAAAGAGTCAGACATCCACCAACTGAGCTCTGGAGTGTGGGGCTATCATGTCCAAACACAAAGAGGACTGTGGGGTTGTGGCCCAAATCTGAGGAGTTGGGGCTGACATGCCCAAGGGGTAGGAGAACAGACACCTTTAGGACCAAGAGGGTGGGACTCCCACTCAAGTGAGATAGGAGAATGACCTAAAGCCAAGGGAGCAGAGGGCCATTCTAGTGGGCTGGAAGACAGGGTTAGAGGCCAGAACTGAGTGGACTCCACCCAGAATCCAGAGAACATGGCCAAAGCCCAGAGTTCGGAGGGCAATGCCAAATACCCAGATGGTCTCAGAGAACAAAGGATTCTTTTCAAGCCTTGAGAGCTAATGTAGTTTTTTCTGCTGGGTTTTGACCTTTCTTGCTGTCCATTATCCCTTATTTCCCTCCAATTTCTTGTTTGTAATGGAAATGTCTAACTTGTGCTATGAGTCAGAATCAATTCGATAGCACTAACAACAACCAAGTGTTTTATAATAGACTGCATGAAAATACCAACATACAATTAACAAAATACAAAATACTATGTGGGCATTCTAGAATAGATAAGAAGCTAGTTTGTACCAGGAAGGATTAAGCCTACAGTCTCACTTGATTAAGATATTTCAGAAGATGATTCTTGGACTTGAGTTAAGACTTTGGGATGATGTGATGGGGTGAATGTGTTTTACAGGTAGAGAGCATGTACATTTTTTTATGGGGGAAAGGTGATATGTATGGATTGAATTGTGTCCCTTAAAAATGTGTTAAAATTCACCGTGAAATGGTCATCCATTCAAGATCAAAAGAGCAATGTTTGCTTAAGTTCAGAGAGTAGCTGTTGTTAACATGGATAGGATTGCAAATCACTGAGATGAAACAAAGTGTAGGATTTGTTAAATGTAAAACTTAGTATCTGCTCTTTTAAACCTTCACTCAATTCACAATAAATAGACTTTTAAAAGTGTGGTAATAATCTCATTTGGGAATGGGTTTTCTTTGTTATGTTAACTAGGCAGTATCAGTGCAGGATGTGTCTTCTGTCAACCTCTTTTGAGACAGAACCTTTAACATGTTCTTGCTTGCAGAGATGGGGGAAGACAGACCCCACACAACATGAAAATCACACAGCTGCCAAGAATAGAAGCTGAAGAGACAAGGACTTTCCCTTGCAGACAACAGGTAGAAAGAAAACTTTCTCCTACAACCAGCACCCTGAACTCAGACTTTCAAGCCTCCTGAACAGGAAGTGTGGAGTCCTGGTGTGGCTCTGTAGGATAAGTACTGGACCACAAGTTCAGTTTGAACCACAAGGTTGATGATTCAAACCTACCAGCCGCTCCATGGAAACCCTAAACAGGGTCACTACGAATTGGAACCAACACGACTGACTATACTTAACAACAACAACAAAACAGTGAGTGTAGTATTTCTGCTCTAGCAGAATAGATAACTAACATGGCACCTCTGCTTGGAGCTGCCATGTTTTACTAGGTACATGATGACTTATTTTAACTGGAATATAAAATAAATACCATTATTTTATATAAAATCATCTAATGTCAATGAAAATATTTTAAACTTAGAAGTACATCTTAAATCCCAACTCAAATGAAAAATAAAATAGCTCATTTATTTAAATTTAAGAAAATATTCATGCAAAATGAGATTTGCTTTTGGGCTAGCTTAAAAAATTCATCATAAAAACATTATTTTAGTCATATCCAAGAATTCCCACATATTATTTGTGTTTCATTGATTATATAGTGGTATTTTCACACAACCTATTCTAAAACTCCTTGTTGTTAAGTGCCATAGAATTGATTCCAACTCACAGTGACCCTATATAGGTTTTCAGAAGATTGCAATCTTGTGGTTAGCAGTCCAGTGCTTATCCTACAGTGCCTCACCAGGATTCCATTAATTCTCAGGATATTCTGATATTTCTGACTTGAATTTAAGGTTTCTAAAATTGAAACAGATTAAAACAAAAGTGAAGAATATTTAAAGCCCAAAATACTGGCTCTCAAATCAAGACAACAAAAGTGGCGAAAAATAAAAAATGATTAATTACAACAAGAGTTACTCTCCACTTTGTTCTTCATCTGAAGCCTTCTTTTTGATGTGGGATGTGGAGATCCAAGTGGCAGTTGTGAGAAGGAAATGTCCTCCTCATGGTCTTAATGCTTAGTAGGAACTCCAAGTCTCGGACCACATTCTCCTGACTCCCACCAGCCTCTGAGCAAAATCCTTCCCCATTCCATCTTTCTATTGCATCACTTACCATTGAAAGAGCCTTACTCAAGGCCTTCAACTTGTTAATACCTTTTAGGAGGCTTCCTTTCTCTCTCAAAAAAGTCACACTGTTCAAGGGGAGAGATTTCTGAATACTCTTATCCCTAGTATTTCAGATGCTGAAGTTTTTTAGCAAAGAAGATCAGATTAATTAAGTGTACTGTACTTCACACGCTGAAGTGATAACACTCTTGCTCTCAGAAGCCACACACACCACTATACAGGGTTGTCTGTGAACTGTGTGGGTAAATAAAACATCAGAAAATCGCGTTCTTTACCTGAGTAGGGCTATGAAGACTTAAATCTAAACCACAAGTAAATTCTGTATGGTGTTCTACTGTTTCAAGAAGAAGATCAGGCTTTGAAAAGTTCCAGAATCTGTGAATATAAGCAAAAAGCAATAATTTGTTACTAAAATGACTTTAAAAAAATAATAAATTTTTTTTTAAAAGAGAGACTTGGCATAGCAAAGATTAATATCTCAACCAATTCATAAATGCACACTCCACCACTGGTGTACATTT
>NW_006408531.1:13969652-14017582 GCF_000296735.1 Chrysochloris asiatica
ATCGGACATTGTTTCGTTCTGCTGTGCATGGGGTCGCTATGAGTCGGTTCCGACTCGATGGCACCTGACAACAACAACAACAACATATATATCCTGGTGGGATAAGCACTAGACTGCTAACCATAAGGTCAATGGTGGTTCAAACCCACTAGCTACTCCATTAGGAGTGGGAACTTGACAGTACTTAACAACATTACATCAAAAAACAAAAGAAAAAAAGAATTATTAGCCAATCTCAATCCACCCTTAAAAGGTAATTTTATTCCCATTAGTATGCCTTGTAGGATAGAAGCTAAAAAAGTTTTAATTTTTAATATTGCACAAGGACATTTGAGATGAGACACTAAGCTTTTGCAGCAATTTCTAAAAGCATTCACACATGTAAAATAAGGGTATTAGATTAGATGAACTCTAACATTTTGTGATTTTAAATACTACTTCATTTCTCAACAGCTGACAGGGAAAGATCTTAGGTTTAATTTACATTTCAACAGTAGTTCAAATTCTCTGAAAAGATTCTGTTCTCTTATGAAAATCTCTGTAATTCTGAAACTGTCTCTTTTTAAGGCAGTCTTTCTTCAAGATTCCACACCAATGTAATTTCTACAGTCAAGAAAAACAGACCTGTATTCTCCTGGGCCAATATTAAGTATTCTGTTTACTCTCCACAGACTGAGAGTGATAATATTTACTATAATATGACTCTGATTTCTTTCCCCTGTATAGAAGAGCATTTAGTCCTACTTTTAAGATATCAAATTGTACTTAATTTCTAAAGCTTTATATGCTCATCATTTTTCTTTCACTCTAAACATACCATAAAATGGCACATTTAAAACCCGAGAATCATGTCCTAATTCAGGCTCTCTACTGCTCTATAACATGGAACACACTCAAGAGTTAGCAGATCCCTTTCAAAGTGAGTAAATACACAGAACCAACACTCACAGTTTGTTTAAACTGGTGGTATCATTTTCCTAATAAATACAGAGTTGGCCCCATTAAGTTTTGAAAAGGATTGTTGCTATGGATAATCCATTGTGTGAGTACCAGAGGGACAATGAATATTAGCTCTTTTATCAGATTACTGAACTCTACAGAATATTTAGGGAGAATGAGTTTTACTTTTGGAAATTTACCTGTTTAAACAAATGAAGGAACAGGCTATAGCCTTTCTCAGATACCACAGTAATAATCAGTCTCCACTATGTTTGCATGTTTGCCCCTTCAGGTCTCACTGTGACCCCATGTGATAGATGAGAACTACTACTCACTGCTCCACAGGATTCTCAGGACTGTAACGTTTATGGGAGAAGACTGTCACATATTTTCCCCAGGCCATCATGTCTACAGACAGTGAATGATACGAAATCTAATTTTCTGAGTCTTGATAATATTTGCATAAGCAAAGATAAGCATGTAATTGTGTAATTAAGTTTCTAAAACATGGTTATTCACTGATTTGCATTATTTAAAACAATAATCAAAATATTTTGTACATACCCACTGGTGGTGGTGGTGGTGGTTATGTGCCATGGAGTCGGAACCATAGCGACCCTGTACAGGGTTTCCGAGGCTGTAAATCTTTACGGGAACAGAGAGCCTCATCTTTCTCCTGCAGAGCAGCTGGTAGTTTCGAACTGCTGACCTTGAGGTTCGCAGCCTGATTCTTAATCACTACGCTACCAGAGCTCCTTATTATGTTCCCAAAAAATTTTCAAAATTGTTTAAAATTATACATTTAATACAGGAAGAAAAAGTGAGGTACAGAAAAATTAAGGTGAGGAAAGTAAGTGAGAACCTGCAATGAGCTCGCAAACAAAACTGCAAAGTTTTATGTGCTTGACAAAAGGAAAGGACTAAGGTACGCCTGACCCAAGCTATGGTATTTCCAATAACCTCATATGCATGCGAAAGCTGGACAGTGAATAAGGAAGACCGTAGAAGAATTGATGCTTCTGAGTTATGGTGTTGGAGGAGAATATTGAAAGTGCCATGGGCTGCCAAAAGAACAAACAAATAATAAAAATTTTTTTTTAAAGAGAGATTTGGAAAAAGTGCAGCCAGAGTGCTCCTTGGATGGCCAAACTTCGTCTCTCATACTTCGGACATATTGTTAGGAGGGACCAGTCACTGGAGAAGGATATCATGTTTGGCAAAGTGGAGGGTCAGAGAAAAAGAGGAAGACCCCCAACGAGATGGACTGGCCAAGTGGCCGCAGCAATGGGCTCCGCCACAGCAATGACTGTGAGGTTGGTGTGGGACAGGGCAGTGTTTCGTTCTTTTATGAATAGGGTCGCTAAGAGTTGGCGTCAACTCAGTGGCACCTAACAACAACAACAATAGCTAAAGGCAGAGAGAGACATAATTAGGCTAAGAACTAACCAAACTGCTCTTGAAAAACTCAGAAGTAAATTCTCCTTCAGGAGTTCACAGAGAAGAAATCCTAGGCTCATGTAATGGAGAAGCCCCTTCATTCCCACCACATTAACTGTTAAGTAAAGAAGGACCCCAGAGCAGTAGATGGACACTGAAGCCAGCTTTTGCCTTTGAGATTTACTAAACAGAGAGAAGCTACATTTCCATTTTCTTAAACCTTCAGTAGATCAAGAGTCAAGAAAATCTGAAAAATCAGTACATTTATTATGAAAAATAATTTTCAGTAAA
The DNA here is from genome assembly GCF_000296735.1 of Chrysochloris asiatica. Classification (NCBI taxonomy): domain Eukaryota; kingdom Metazoa; phylum Chordata; class Mammalia; order Afrosoricida; family Chrysochloridae; genus Chrysochloris; species Chrysochloris asiatica. The sequence goes on from NW_006408531.1 coordinate 13,972,320, forward strand.
TGAAAATGTCTTACCAAAACGATATCAAATTAAACATGAAATAAATTGCTGCTGTTGTTAAGTGCCATCGAGTTATTTCCAACTCATAGGGTTTCCAGGGAGCAGCTGGTGAAGTAAATCACACAAGCTAAATAAGGTGAAAGAAACAAAAGCTAAGCAATAATCTACGTTGTTATCATTGTTAGGTGCCATCTAGTCAGTTCTGACTCATAGCGACCTTGTGCACAACAGTACACTGACCGGTCCTATGCCAACTTCACAATCACTGCTACACTCACTGCCGCTGTCTCCGTGCCACTTCATATTGTTGGACATCTCCCTCTTTTTCACTGACCCTCAACTTTACCAAGCACGATTGTCTTTCTCTAGGGACTGGTCTCACCTGATAATACGTCCAGAGTATGAGATATGAAGTTTGTACATCTTGGTTTCTCTAAGGAGCATTCTGGTTGTACTTTTTCCAACACAGACCTGTTTGTTCTTCTGGCAGTCTGTGGTACTTTTAATATTCACCTCCAACGCAGTAACTTAAGTACATCAATTCATCTCCGGTCTTCCTTATTCATTGTCCAACTTTCACATGCATATGAGCCTATTGAAAATACCATGGCTTGCATCAGTCGCACCTTAGTCTTCAAACTGACATCTTTCCTCTTCAACATTTTAAAGAGGGTTTGTGTAGCAGGTTTGCCTAATACAATACAATCATGATGTTATTTACTGTTCCAGGGGTAAAGACTTTTGTTTTCTTTACATTGAGGTGCAACCCAAACTGAAGGCTGTGGTCTTTTATCTTCATCATTAAGTATTTATGTATCTATCAGCCATAATTTATTTTTCATCACTAATAGCTTTAAAAATTATTACATATATAAGGAGCTCTGTTAGTGTAGTGGTTACAAGTCAGGCTGCTAACCTCAAGGTCAGCAATTCAAAACTACCAGCTGTTCCATGGGAAAAAGATGAGGTTTTCTGCTCCCATAAAGATTTATAGCCTTGGAAACCTTACACAGGGTCTCCATGAGTTGGAACTGACTCCATGGAACACAACCATCACCACCATGATTATCATATACATTATATGGGTGTGTGCTTTCTTTTCCTCGTTCCCATTGTGATAGCTAAAGATTGGGTCAGGATTCTCAGTGGTTTGGCAGCTGAGATGTAGGTATCCTTCATGATGATATCTGAGGTGATAAATAAAAGGATTAAGTGTGGAGTTCTGGTGTGGCACTGCAGGATAAGCACTGGGCTGATAATCACAAAGTTGGAAGTTCAAACCTATAAGCTGCTCCTCAGAAATCCTCTAAGGGTCACTATTCACTATGAGTCAAAACTGACTGGACTGGACTTAACAACAATATACCACCCGTAGTCCCATCACACCCTGATCTGATTTATGAAAGACTCCCAAGGGTGCAGTACATAACACCTTTTATCTGCAAGAGATAAAAGGAGAGAGACTTGAGCAGAGAAAGGACCTACTCCCACCAAGGCAGAAGAGCCAAGACTGGAGTGTGTTCTCTGGATCTGGGGTTCTGCACCGGGAAGCTCCTCGATCCTAGGGAAGACTGATGTCAAAGTGTATGGAGACCTCCAAGGAATACTTGGGCTATGATGCTGAAAGGAGACAAGGACTTGCCTCCAAGAGCCATCACTCTGAACTTGAACTTCTAGCCTCCTGAACTGTGAGAGAACAAATTTCTGGTTGTCAAAGCCATCCGCCTGTGGTATTTCTATACTAGATAACTAAGATACCTAGCCACACTAGATAACTAAGACACTCACTCCCCACCAACCATTGTTAACAGTTGAATGTACACACTTCCAGAATTTTTCTGGCTCTCTAAGTTGTAGAAGGAGGGGTAATATGCCTGGAGTAAAGTGGGCATTTCTCCAGGCTTTCCCACATTTACAGTTAAAGGAATAAAAAGAAAGCATCTTCTTCAGCCTTCTCCTGGACCAAACGGCTCTGTGTGTAAGGTCTGCATATCAGTGCACCTCCATGAACCTATCACACAGACAAAATGGGCTCATTGTTACTGGGAAAAGCCAGGCTACAGCTACCGTGACATGCTCAAAGAAGGTACATGACTTGAAGTGAAATGGTGCTTGGGCCCAGCATATACACTACTTGGTGCCTTTTTGTCTCTTTGCTGATGCAATCACTGCCTATTTAAGCTCTCATAGGAAGTAAATATACTGGACATGACTCCAATGATTTAAAAAGATTACATAACTAGAAGAACATTTTTCATTTAGATTGGAGATAGAAAAAAATAACTGCAATACACTGTCTTGGTTGAGTTACTTTTTGCCTCTGACTCCACATTTTTTAACAAGCCCTGTATTAAATAAGATATCAAAACAATCTTATAAATTAAGCGGAAATGATCTTTTTTTTTTACTTTACTAAAATGTAATTTAAATTGTTTATACTATTACTTTTGAAATTTAGCCAACAGATGAATTCAGATGATGGCTTGAAATGTTTTTTGTTTTTCCTTTTCCTATCATGTTTTTTTTTTTTTTCATTTAGGAGTATTCATTAATTATCTGTAGGTTTTAACCACAAGAAAAAGATTGAGAAAGTATTTTGATTCTTTTTCAATGACTTGCATTTCTATCAGTTTTAAGCAAATTAGTGTCTTACACAAATTGCACTATTAAAATTACCTCTGCTTGCATTCCTTGAGTCTAGCAATTTCTATAGTAATTAGCACAACATATTTTACAATAGCTTTTCTCTTCACTTAATTACTCAGCCATTCAGGTCCAAAGTTTGTACTTTTACCAACAGTGCTTACAAAACCAAAATTCTAATCTATTAAGTCAATTCTGACTCATGGGAATCCCATATGTTACAGAGGACAACTGAAGTCCATGAGGTTTTCTTGGCTACAATCTTTATGAAAACAGATTGTCAGGACTTTCTTCCGCTCTATGGCTTCAAATTGCCAGTCTTTTATTACTAGAGAGTGCAAACAGTTTGTGTTAACCAGAAGCCTATAGTCTTCCATGCATGTGTTTTTCTATTTTTCTCTGCTGGGCATTGTTGTTGTTAAGTTCATTGTTGTTGCTGAGTTCATTCTGACTCATAGTGACCCTGTATAGTCATAGCTTCCAAGGTGTGGCTGGGGGGTTTGAACTGCCAATCTTTCAGTTTGCAGTCCCATACTTATTCTACAGCGCCACACTAGGCCTCCCGAAAAGGCACTAAGTTCCTTGAATTCAGGTGCAGACCCACCAGCCACCCCTTGGAAACCCTATACAGGGTCACTGTGAGTCAGAGAGAGTCAACAGCATTTAATAACAAAAACCACACACCATGTTTTTCTTTATATGTCTTGCATGTATAAAGGTGTCTGGCACAAAGACACTCAAGGGATGCTTCATGAATGAATAAATGAAAAAAACTAATGAACTAGCTGACTATATTGAGGACAAGATAAATAACAAATGCCAACCTCACAAATAAGCGAAACTTTTCTAGAAACTATAGACTCCTGGGGTGGCACTGTTGGATCAACACTGGACTGCAAACCACAAGGTTCAAACCTACCAGCTGTTCCTTGGGAACCCTATACAGGGTTGCTATGAATTGCAACTTGACGGCACTTAAAAACAACAACAGATAAAATTGTGGCACTGCAGGATAAGCACTGGACTGCTAACCATAAAGTTAGTAATTCAAACCTACCAACCCCCTCCTCGGAAACCCTAAAAACTCATACAGGTCACTATGAGTCAGAAATGACTGGACTGATAGCACATTAACAATACGAACACAGATAGAACTGCTTTCCCCAAATGATACCCTAAGTATTCATTTCATGAGACATTGGGAAAATATACACCTGTTGGTCTTATGGCTGATAATTCTGATTGCGTAGATACGCAGGGGAACCAGCAATCTCTCCCCATGGAATGCTGATGCCTACCCAGTTAGGTTAGCGACTCACCATCTAGAGCAGTGCTTCTGAACTTTTCCTGAACAGACACAGATTTGGTACATTCCCCATAGAAACAACAGTGATTTCCAGCAGAAGGAAGGGGACGGGAGGGGAAAAAACTCATATTTATTCTGAACCTTGACTACTTAAAAGTAAAAGCTTAAGAATGTCTGATGTGAGTTCCACCCCTAGACATTCTGATTTAACTAGCCTGGGGTATGACAGGAGTCCTGGTGTGGAGCTGAGGGATAAAGCACTGGACCGCAAGGTCGACGGTTCAAACTCAGTAGTTGCTCACTATGAGTCGGAACCAACTCGATGGCACTTAACAACAACAAAGATGTATGGCAAGGATACTGGGAAGTTCAAAGCTCCTCTGATTGAGGGAGCAGCTTTTCTGACTAGTGGAGAATCTTTGGTGTAGACCATTGGTTCTCAAATTTAAGTCTGTATTTAAATCACCTGAAGGGCTTGTTAAAAAAAGATTCAGGAAGCCTGGGGGTGGGGGAAGCTGGAGATGGCGAGCTCAAGAATGTGTAATAAAAACAAGTTCCCCCATGAGGCTAGTGGTCCTGTACCACAGTCCAGAATCACTGATCTAGGTCATTGTTACCCATACAAATCACTGATCTAGGTCACTGTTACCCACACAAATGTACTAATGCATTGAGGCTCTAACCACTAATGAAGGCAAACCTGGGAAGGTCAGGGTCAAATATATTAGAAAGAGCAGGCAAGATATTTACAGGAAAAGTAACACTTATTTTATATCATTTGACTAAGCACACAATGTACAAATGTTGTTGTTATTAGGCACCCTCCAGTCAGTTGTTACAGCGATCCCATGTACAAGTGAATGAAACACTGCCTGGTCCTGCGCCATCCTCACATATTGTTATGTGTGAGCCCATTGTAGCTGTCACTTTGTCAGTCCATCTCACTGACCCTAAGCAGGATATCCTCCAGGAACACTATCTTCTATACTATTACACACAACAGAACAGCGTCAGTGTTAGCTCCAGCTTCCCAAGAGTAAACAAGAAACATGATCTCAAACTGAGTTTTCACTTTACGTAATCTATCCTCAGCAAGACAGAATTATACATATGGAATTTCACAGTACAGTGCTTTCATACTATGTTCTATTGCTTTTGGTCATCACGAAAACTTTTCAAGGTAGATTTGTTGTTACTTGTCATGGAATCGGTAGGCTCTGGTTCATGGAGAACTTACAAAATCAGAACTGTGCTCATTGCATCTGCCAGAATACAGCCAAGAAACCAATTGATGTCCTCCACCATTCTCACAATCGTTGGGATGTTTGAGCCCACTGCTGCAGCTATTGTACCAACCCATCCCATGAAGGGTTCCCTCATCTTTGCTGGCCTGCTACTTACCAAACAGGGCATCCTCTTCTATTGATTCATCTATCCTGATGGTGTGCCCAAAGTAAGCAAAACCAAGTCTAACCCTCCTCACTTCTCAAGGAGCATTCTGGGTGTATTTCTTCAGAGACTGATTTGTTTGTTCTTCTGGAAGTTTAATGGTATATTCAATATTTTTCACTAACACCAAAATTCAAATACACCAAATCTTTTTTGATCGTCCTTTTATCATATCCACCTTTTATATGCATATGAGGTGATAGAAAAGACCATGATTTGGGTCAGGCACACCTTACTCACCAAAGTAACATTTTGATTTTTAACATTTTAAAGAGGTCTTTTTGCAGATTTTCCCAATGCAATAAACACATCATTTGATTTCTTGACTGTATTCTGGTAGATACAATGGGTACAATTCTCCCATTTCACAAATGAGAAGTAGTTACAGAAAATCAGCTAATAAATGGCAGCCCCAAAGCACAGACACCAGGCCCAGTATTTTCTTTAATAAAAATGCTTCACTCCCTCCTCTAAGCAGGGCTACACTAGCAAGCTGGAGTATAGGTGAGCAAGACCTGGGATTCTTCTGACAGCTTTGATTAACACCATGAAGTTTAAATGTGCCTGGCCCAAATCAAGCGTCTTCCAAACTACATAGCAAACTCCATCTGCCAAAGTTCATGCTTGTTGTTGTTAAGTGCTGTCAAATGGCGACCCCCTATAGGGTTTCCGAGGAGCAGCTAGTGAGTTTGAACCGCTGACCTTGCAGTTCAAACGGCTTTGCAGTCTGGCGCACTAACCCACAGCACCAAACCAGGCATCCATTAATCTGGCAACTTACATTCAAAACCAACTCCCTATGGAAATTATGAGCCACATGAGCTCTGAAATCCCAAAGCAAGGGATTTAGACATTTTCATGTCTCTCCTCTAGTACTTTGTTTTTGTATTGGAAACATTTGTATTTAGATTTAGCCAGCTGGACTAAGTTTAGATGATCTGAATTTGTTGGCAACATCCAAAGGATCCTAGTCAGGAGCCAGTCGAACATATACCTTCTTTTCTCCATCAGGCCTGATTAAAGTGTTGACCTTGGCTACGTCAATGTCATAAAGCCTCTTCACGGCCTGTGCGATCTGGTGCTTGTTGGTCTTGACGTCCACAATGAACACATGTGTTGCTTTCTTCAATCTTCTTCGCAGCTGACTCAGTAGTCAGAGGGAACTTGATGATGATACAGTGATCAAGCTTGTTTCTCCTGGGGGTGCTCTTCCGAGGATATCTAGGCTGCCTCCGGAGCCTCAGAGTCTTGGGCCACCAAAAGGTAAGTGACGTGCAGATCTTTTCTTTTTTTGTGGCTGTGGATGCCTCTCAGCACTGCCTTCTTGGCCTTCAATGCCTTTGCTTTGGCTTCAGCTTTGGGAGGGGCAGAGGCCTCCTTCTTTGCTTTTGGCACCATCTTTATAAAAAGCTCTTCTAGTACTTTTTATGAGTACTTGCTGTATACTCTCAGCTACCCTGCTGTATCTCCTACCAGATGTAACACTGAACTGGTCAATCAGCTCTTGTTTGTAAGCCCAAAGTTTCCCACTTTGGCAGTATCCTGAGTAGAATACACGGAATCATGGGCTTATTATTTTATTGTCTGTATCCCTCTTGGACTCTTGGTATGGTGCTGCAGGATAACCACAAGGTCAACAGTTCAAACTCACCAGCTGTTTCTAGGAAACCCTATAGAGGGTTACTAGGAGTCAGAACCAACTGGACAGCATTAACAAGATCCCTCTTGGAGGGATTAAGAAACAGAAATTATAAGCCAGCAAAACAATTTTGTAAATGGCTAAACTTTCATAGATTCAGTCAAAAACATTTATTGCCAATTCTCAGGCTTTCATGTATTTGTTTGGTTGGATTGGAGGGTTGCTTGTTTTTCAGAACTACTAATAAAAATAAAGTTTTAAAACAGAAAAAATATTATGCACCTATAGGGAAGCCCAGTTAATACCATTATTATTCAAATTTATGCACCAACCACTAAAGCCAGTGAGGATGAAATAGAAGAATTCTACCAACTTCTTCAATCTGAAATGGATCAAACATGCAATCAAGATGTATTGATCATTACTGGTGATTGGAATGCAAAGGTTGGGAGCAAAGACGAAGGATCATTGGAAAATATGAACTTGATGATAGAAATGATGCTGGAGAATGAATGATAGATTTCTGCAAGACGAATTATTTATTTCAAATACCTTCTTTAGACAGCATAAGAGATGACCTAACACATGGACCTCACCAAAAGGAATACATAGAAATCAAATTGACTACATCTGCGGGAAGAGACAATGGAAAAGCTCCATATCATCAGTCAAAACAAGGCTAGGGGCAGACTGTGAAACAGACCATCAATTACTTATATGCAAATTCAAATGGAAGCTGAAGAAAATGAAAACAAGTCCAAGAAAGCCAAAATATGACCTTGAACATATCTCACCTGAATTTAGAGATCATCTGAAGAACAAATTTGATACATTAAACACTAAAGACCAAAGACCAGAACAGCTGTGGGATGATATCAAGAACTTCATCCATGAAGAAATCAAAAAGTCATTAAGACAAGAAAGAAGGAAAAGTCAAAATGGATGTCAGAAAAGACACTAAAACTTGCTCTCCTGCATAGAGATGCTAAAGCAAATGGAAGAAGTGAGGCCGTACAAGAGCTGAACAGAAAATTTCAAAGATCAGCTTGAGAAGATAAAGCCAAATATTACAACAAAATGTGCAAAGATTTGGAATCAGAAAACCAAAAAGGAAGAACATGCTCAGCATTTCTCAAGCTGGGGGAACTGAAGAAAAAATTCAAGCCTCGATTTTCGTTATTGAATGATTCTCTGGGCAAATTACTGAATGATGCAGAAAACATCAAGAGAAGATGGAAGGAATACACAGTCAATGGTTAATGTTCAACCATTTCAAGAGGTAGCATTTGATCAAGAACCAATGATGCTGAAGGAGGAAGTCCAAGGTGCACTGAAGGAATTGGCAAAGAGCAAGGCACCTGGAATTGATGGAATAAAAACTGAAATGTTTCAAGAAAGTGAGGCGGCACAGGAGGCACTCACTCATCTCTGCCAATTCCAAAGAGAGGTGACCCAACGAAATGCGGAAATCATTGGACAATCTCTTTGATAGCCCATGAAAGTAAAGCTTTACTAAAGGTAATACAGAAACGGCTACAAGCATACATTGACAGACCTTCCAGAGGTTCAAGCTGGATTCAGAAGAGGCCGTGGAATGAGGGATATCATTACTGATGTCTGATGGATCTTGGCTGAAAGCAGAGAATATCAGAAAGATGTTTACCTGTGTTTTATTGACTGTGCAAAGGTTTTCGATTGTGTGGATCATGACAAGCTATGGACAACATTGTGAAGTATGGGCACTCCGGAACACTGAATTGTGCTCATGAGGAATCTGTACCTTGACCAAGAGGCAGTTGTTCGAACAGAACATGGCAACATTGAACAGTTTAAAATTAAAAAAGGTGTGCAACAAGGTTGTTTCACCATACTTATTCAATCTGTATGCTGAGCAAATAATTTGAGAAGCTGGGTTCTATAGAAATAAACATGGCATCAGGATTGGAGCAAGACTCATTAACAACCTGCCATATGCAGATGATACAACCTTGATTGCTGAAAGTGAAGAGGACTTAAAATATTTACTGATGAAGATCAAAGAGCACAGCCTTCGGTATGGATTACATGTCAATGTCAAGAAAACAAAAATCCTCACCACTGGACCAATAAACAACATCCTTATCAACGGTGAAAAGATTGAAGTTGTCAAGGACTTCATTCTTCTTGGATCAACCATCAACACTCATGGAAGCAGCAGTCAAGAAATCAAGCAACATATTTCATTAGGCAAATCTGCTGCGCAAGACCTTTTAAAGTGTTGAAGAGCAAAAATGTCAGCTTGAGAACTAAGGTGCACCTGACCCAAGCCATGGTATTTTCAATGACCTCATATGCATGCAAAAGCTGCACAATGAATAAGGAAGACCCTAGAAGAATTGATGCTTTTGAGTTATGGTGTTGGAGGAGAATATTGAAAGTGCCATGGACTACCAAAAGAACGAACAGATCTGTTTTGGAAGAAGTGCAGCCAGAGTGCTCCTTAGAGGCCAGGATGGCCAGGCTTCGTCTCTCATACTTTGGATTGTCAGGAGGGATCAGTTGCTGGAGAAGGATATCATGTTTGGTTAAGGTGGAGGGTTAGAGAAAAAGAGGAAGACCCCCAACGAGATGATTGGCCAACTGGCAGCATTGATGAACTCAAGTGTGGCAACAGTAGTGAGGTTGGCCTAGGATTGGGCAGTGTTTCGTTCTGCTGTGCATAAAGTTGCTATGGGTCGGTACTGACTCAATGGCATCTAATAACAACAACACCACCAGCTAACTGAAGAATGTTGTTGGATGTCATCGAGCAACCCCATGTGACAGTAGAGCGGTCCCATAAGGTTTCTTGGCTATAATATTTATGAGAGCAGACCACCAGGTCTTTCTCCCTGGAAGCTGCTGTGTGGGTTTGAACCACCAACCTTCCAGTTAGCAGCAGAGCACTTAACTGTTTGCATTGCTCGGCAGATGTAATGAACAATTTCCAGGGATGACTCAATCACAAGTTTCCAGAAATCATACCATACTGACAGACTTTCAAGGTTGAATAGGAGTGTGAATCAAATATTTTTGCTTTGTCCATTTGTGAAATGTAAGATGTAAACGGGGAACCACAGGGAGGAAGTACGATGATCGTTGTTGCAGGGAGGGAACCGTAGTACTGGGATGAAGCAGAATGTGTGGTTTATTAAATGTGGAGCTGATGATACTGTCTGTAACTCTTCCCTCAATTCACAATAAAAAATTTTTTTTATAAAAAGGCTGATTGTGATAAAAATGTAGACCTATGATTCTCTTATTAAAATGAATTAATTCTATTTCAATTAAAACTTTAATCAGATTAGTATTTTAGAGGGGCTGACTCCACTTAATCATGATAAACATTAAGAGCAGGCACCATACTAGTTTAGAGTACTTTGAGAAATTACAGTAAACCATTAGTCTGAGGGACGGCTCGCTCTGAGAGTATTTATGGCTGCGATCCACACAATGCACAAGGACTTTATGAAGAATGCCACATCTCAAAAAGAGGCAAGCAAACAAAACAAAACCCAAAAGCTCCTACTGGGTTGGTTATTACCTATTGGAGCAAACTTTTTTTAAAAAAAAAAAAGATAATTTTGCAATAAAATTCCAAACAACTATTTTACTACAAAAGACACAAAGTTGGAAGAACTCTCTCTACTAATAAAGCAGCATTAACATTTCTGGGTTAAAGATAATCTGTACACACTGGACCAAAATGTGGTTAGCCAGAACACAAGAGCAGTTCATAGGAATACAGATGGATAACGGCAGCAGACCTGTTGGAATCATTGCCTGCGATTTGGTCATTTTATTAGTTATGTTGTTGTTGTCAAGTGCATTGAGTTGGTTCTGATTTATAGCGACCCTGTAAAGGGTTTCTGAGGAGGAGCTGGCGGGTTTGAACCACCAACATTGCAGTTAGCAGTTCACTGCTTATGCTACAGTGTCACATCAGGACTCCTTGATTAACCCTATCACCACAAAATATTTAAATTCCTCATCTCTGTAGCTAAGCAGGAGTCCCTGGGTAGAACAATAAATGGTTAAGCACTCCACTGTGGGTCAAATTCACCCAGTGGTACCTCTGAAGACAGGTCTGGCAATCTGCTTTTGGAAGGTTGTTGTTGTGAAGTGCCTTCTAGTCAATTCTAACCCATAGCAACCCTATATAGGGTTTCTGAGGAGCAGCTGGTAAGCTTGAACCACCGACCTTGCAGTTCAAGCGACTTTGCAGTCTGGGGCATTAACCCACAGAGCCAGTCTTGAAAACCCTATGGAGCACTTCTCTGCAAATATGGGTTCGCATGAGTTGAAATCAACCGTAAAAGGTTAGGGTTGTTGTTAAGTGTTGTCAAGTCGGTTCTGACCCATAGAGACCCCATATAGGGTTTCCAAGGAGTGGCTGGTGAGCTTGAACCACTGACCTTGTGGTTCAAACCAACTTTGCAGTCCAGCACATTAACCCACCACACCATATCAGGCAACACCAACAGGCAGCTAAGCATTTGTGAATAAATACACTGGGTTCTCACATTGTGGAATGCCTACACCATTGAACAACTCTGCTCAGCAGAGGATGAATACAGTGAAAAGGGATGAGAGGAGACAACACAGAGGCAGACCAAGATGCAGACTGACTCATTTTGTTTCTTTTCTGGTGACTGGACAGGAAAGCTTCAAAGTTTGGGTGGGGGCGGGGGGGATTCTGCAGAGAGAGGAAGAATGATGAAACAGATCTTTGTAGTAGAGAAGTTCCAGTACCTTCCATAGTCTCCCTGCTGGATTCCTGCCCTTGAGCTCTGAAGGACCTCATGTCCTGAGAAACAGCCCCTCTTTTCTACTTAAGCAAGCTCAAAATGGTTTCTGCTGTATACACACACTCTAAATGTCATAGCAGAAAAAGATGACTCTGATGACTAGTTTTAAATATGAAAACGGATTTTTAAAACTTCTGTCTTTTATTCTCTGTATGGTTTATTCTGTCAAGTCAAATCCTGAAGAATTCAATTTTAGAATATGTAGTGTTGCTATTTTTTTAGATTGAGGTTTCAATGGTGGATTATTTATAAGATCCCTGGTCTATAAATATATAACCACCAGCTGACCATACACACTTAGGTGGTATCAATAAATACGGTTCTTATGTGTACAAATACCTGAAGGGAGAAGTTTGAGTGATGGCAAGATGTTCGGCTCAATTATATTTCTCTTAAAAATGATAATTGCACAGAATAGAGTCAACTAATTCTGCAAGGCGTATTAAAAAAACAAACAAAGCAAACAAAAACAGCCTCCAGGGACAGTGTCTCAACCCTGTGCCTTAGATGCCATCACTTTAAATGCTTTCAGGTGTTTCTTCTGATATTTTACTCTGTATTTCTCAGTAATGTGTTTACAGAATTCACCAATTTGTTTTCATTTTTAGATATTTTCTTTTCACTTCCTACTACTGAACATAAGGCAAAGCAGTATCTATGTTAAAATATATATGTATAATATATACATATGCACAACAAAATTTCAGTTTTGTCTTTTTGAAACTGCATGCCAAAATTTTTCAAAAATTATAATGCAAATTAACTGGAAAAAAAATCCATAAATGTTTTGTGAGGTGTAATCAGCACAATTCAAAGTTCAAAGCACTAACTTATACTACATTAAGGTACAGATGAACATTCCTCATCCTTTTAAATCTGTCTCCTTCATGTGCTTATGTTAGGTTATGAATTAGACTCAAATTTAATTTGATTCTTAAAGAATGGTTGGTGGTACTAAATAATTCCAAAAATGTTCTGCAGTTATAAATCAAAGCATTTAAATTTTTTTTTAAATCTTACAAGTTTCTTTATAATTAATGTATGTTGTTTTAGTTTATAGAAAATTATTTTCATTTTTCAGTTGGCATTTAACTTACAAAATTAAGCTGTACTCCATGAAAAGACCTTTACAGTATGACAATAATTAACGTAAGATTTTTATAATTTAAATAAGTCAAATGGAAAAATTCTTTTGGGGCGTTACAAAAAGTTGGAGCAGATCAACAGCAAATCAACAAACTTGCAAGTTATTGCTTCACATTTACAAATATCTCAACCAAACTGACAAGGAAAAACAAAAAAATAATGTGAAACTCTTAAGAGATTCATCAGTAAATTACATATTATAATTGGTTGTAAAATATAAAATAAAAATGTCTGTAACTTCACCAAAAAATCAGGACACCAATAGAAAACTGTGAAATGGCAAAACTCTGTAGTCTAATCTGTATGATTAAACACAATCCAACAGCAAATGTTCTCCTTGGAAGAGTTTTCTCAGACCCAATAGGACTTCCAGTTCAAACTTGATTTTATTAATGACTGCTTCAAGTATAAAGCGAAAAACCATGTTTAAAGCACCTTGTTTGTAGGGTTTTACAGTCATAATGACTATGAGGGCTCACAATTTTTCATAAAATTTAAATTCACATATATTTATAAGTATCTTTAGTATATTCATGTCCAGGACTCTAGGAGCAAAATAATGAAATAGACTACTCCTTCACTGGTTAACATACTAGACTGAATGGTTGGAGGTCTGAGTCACCTTGAGGCACTTCAGAAGAAAGACTTGATAATCTACTTCTGAAAAACGACCCACTTACAAGCCTATGGAGCACAGTTCTACTCTGAAACACATGGTTGTCACCATGAGTCAGAATCTACTCAATGACCACTGGTTTACACTGTAATACGGTACTATTGTTTATTCATGTACATAGTATATTACTTGTCTGTCAAAAGTTGTTGCACTGTGGTGGCATGCATGCTGCTGTGATACTGGAAGCTATGCCACTAGTATTTTAAATACCAGCAGGGTCACCCATGGTGGACAGGTTTCAGCTGAGTTTCCGGACTAACACAGACTACAAAGGAGAAGAGATGGATGACTTCTGAATGATTAGTTACTACAAACTTCATGAATAGCAGCAGGACACTGTCAGATATAGGGTTGGGGGATGAAAACATTAAGAACGGCAGCAGAAATAGATGTAATGTCAGAAGACGAGCCCCTCCAGTTGGAAGTCATTTAAAAAATGATTGGAAAAGAGCTGACTCCTTAAAGTAGAATTGACCATAATTATGTGAATGGGAGCAAAGTTCTTGGGATCTTCTTTTGCTGATGGGCACAACTCAAAATGAGGAGAAACTGCTGCAAACATCCATGAATAACCAGAACATGGAATGTATGAACTATGAGTCTAGGAAAACTGGAGGTTATCAAAAATGAAATGGAACACATAAAGATCCTAGGAATTAGCGAAGTGAAATGGACAGGTATTGGCCCTTCTGACTGACAGTATTATGGCTTTGTAATTGAACAAGAATGAAAAATTGAAGAAGGGGTTGTGTTAATCAAAAAGAACATTTCAAGACCTATTTTGAAGTAAAACGTTATCTGCGATAGGGTAATATTCATACACCACAGTTAATACCACTATTATTAACTTTATACATTTATCACTAAAGTCAGTGATGATAAAATTGAAGAATTTCACCAACTTCTTCAGTCTCAAATTGATCAAACATACACTCAAGATGCATTAATCATTACTGGTGATTGGAATGCACAAGTTGGAAACCAAGAGGGAGGATTAGCTATTGGAAAATATGGCCTTGGTGACAGATTGTGTGATAAAATTTTGCAAGACCAAAGACTAGTGTGGTGCTGTGGGATAAAGCACTGGACAGCAAGGTCAGTCTGAACCACAAGGTCTGTGGTTCAAACTCACCAGCCTCTCCTTGGAAACCCCTCACAGGGTCACTGTGAGTCAGAATCGACTCGACGGCACTTAACAACAAAAAAAACTTATTAAGGAACCCAATGGTTCCATACGATAAGCACTAGACTGTGAGCCATAAGGTCAGCGATTCAAGTTCACCAGCTGCTCCACAGGAAAAAGGTGAGGTTTCTACTCCTACAAAGATTTAAAGCTTTGGAAACTCTATACAGGGTTGCTATGAGTCAGAACCAAACCCACAGCCCTTAACAACAACGATTGATTCACTGCAAATACTTTTTAATCATCAACATAAAAGACAACTACACACGCAGACCTCTTCAGATGGGATACACAAGAATCAAATTGTCTGCATCTGTGGAAAGAGAGGGTGGAAAAGCTCCATGTCATCAGTCAAAACAGGCCAGGGGCAAGACTGTGAAACAGACCTTCAAGTGCTCATATGCAAGATAGACTGAAGCTGAAGAAAATGAAAACTAGTTCATGAGAGCCAAAATAGGACCATAAATATATCCCACCTGAATTTAGAGATCATCTCAAGAACAGATTAGATGCATTAAACTAATGACTGAAGACCAGTAGAGTCATGGGATGATATCAAGAAAATTATACAGGAAGAAAGCAAAAGGTCATTAAAAAGACAGGAGAGAAAGAAAAAAACAAAATGGATGTCAGAAAAGATTCTGAAATTGGCTCCAAAAAAGCTAAAGCAACTGGAAGAAATGAGGAAGTAAAAGAGCTTAAGAGAAAATCTCAAAGGGAAATGACCTAGAGTTAGACAATCAAAAGGGAAGAACACACTCAGCATTTCTCATACTGAAAGAACTAAATAAAAGCCTCTAGTTGTCAACATTGAAGGATTCAAAGGGCTCAAATGTAGCAACGAGTGTGAGATTAGCCCAGGATCAGGCAGTGTTTCATTCTGTTGTGCACAGGGTTGCTATGAGTTGGTACCAACTCGATGGCACCTAACAACAAGCAAAATATTAAATGATGCAGAAAGCAACAAAAGAAGATGGAAGGAATGCAGAGTCACTGTATCAAAAAGAAATGGTCAATGTTTAACCATTTCAAGAGGTAGCATTTGATCATGAGCTAATGGTATGGAAGGGAGAACTCCAAGCTGCATTGAAGGCATTGCGAAAAACAAGGTTACAGGAATTGACAGAATACAAATTAAAAGCTATCAACAAACTGATACAGCATTGGAGGTGCTCATTCATCTATGCCAAGAAATTTGGAAGACAGCTACTTGGCCAATCAATTAGTGGTGGTGGTGTGCCGTGGAGTCGGTTCCAACTCATAGAAACCCTGTATAGGGTTTCCAAGGCTGTAAGTCTTTATAGGAGCAGAAAATCTCATCTTTCTCCCACAGAGTGGCTGGTAGTTTCGCACTGTTGAGCTTGATGTTCACAGCCTAACTTGTACCCATTACACTTACCAGAGCTCCTTAACCAATTAGAAGAGGTTCATATTTGTGCCCATCTCAAATAGAAATGACCTAATGGAATGTGAAAATCATTGAACAATATCACTAATTTCACATGCAAGTAAAATTATTCACATACGATTACAACAGTACATAGACAAAGAACTGCCTGAAATTCAAGCCAGATTCAGAAGAGGACATGGAACTAGAGATATTACTACTAATATCAATAGATCTTGGCTGAAATCAGAGACTACCAGAAAGATGTTTACTTGTGCTATATTGACTATGCAAAGGCTTTCAACTATGTGGATCAGGACAAACTATGGACAACATTGCGAACAACAGGTGCTCCAGAACACTTAAGTGTGCTCATGCGGAACCTGTATACAGACTAAGAGGCAGTTGTAAGAACAAGGGGACAATGAATAGTTTAAAATCAGGAACGGTGTGTGCTAGGGTTGTATCCTTTCACTATACCTATTCAGTCTGTAAGCTGAGCAAATAGTCTGAGAAGCTGGGTTGTATGAAGAACAAGATGGCAACAGGATTGGAAGAAGACTCAGTAACAACCTGAGATATGCACATGATACAACCTTATTTTCTGGAAGTGAAGAGAACTTAAAATACTTACTGATGAAGATCAAAGACCACAGCCTTCAATATGGATTGCACCTCAATGTAAAGAAAACAAAAATCCTCACCACTGGACCAATAAAAATATCATCATGATAAATGGAGAAAAAGATTAAATTTGTCTAAGATTTCATTTTGTTTGGAGCCACAATCAACACTCATGGAAGCAACAGGCAAGAAATCAAAGGATGAAGTACATTAGGCAAATGTGCTGCAAAGGACCTCTTTAATGTGTTCAAGAGCAAAAACGTCCATTTGAAGACAAAGGTGCACCTGACCAAAGTCAGGGTATTTTCAACAACCTCATATGCATGTGAAAGTTGGACAATAAATAAGCAAGACCATAGAAGAACTGATGTATTTGAATTGTGGTGCTGAAGAATACTGAAAGTACCATGGACTGCCAGAAGAGCAAACAAATCTGTCTTGGAAGAAATGCAGTCAGAATGCTCCTTGGAAGCCAGGATGGTGAGACTTCTCCCATATTTTGGGCGTGTCATAAAGAGGGACCAGTTCTTGCAGAGCAGGTCATTGAAAAAGAGGAAGACCTGCCACGAGATGGACTGGGCTGCAGCACTGGGCTGAAACATAACAACAAAAGTGAGGATGGCACAGGACCAGTCAGTGTTTCGCTGGGTTTTGCACAGTCACTATGAATTGGAACTGACCACACAGCATGTAACAACTAACAACATCTTTGCAAAATTAAGCAAATAAGTGAATGCGAATATTCTCATGTTTACAAAGGAAACCAAAGACTTCTACATTAGGATGCTTCCCCACTGCCACAAATTTTAAAAAGTGATAGGGTTGCAAAGGCATTTATATCTAAGATATCTAAAAGGCATAAAGCACTGAATAAGTCTTTGATCATTTTAAGAATTAAATCAGAGTGCTTGCAAATTTTAACAATTACTACCAAATAAGCAGCCACCTCATTTCTTGTGGTTTAATAAACAGATGCAGAGGACTTGAACAACAATGTTCTTAAAATGATCTGAAGCTGCACAGGAACTCACATTCACCCACATTTCTTCTCTATTTACTCTGACTGACCTTTTTTTGTGGGTAAGGGGGACTAGGTGAAGTTGAAATGAAAGGTTTGTGAGACAGAGTACATATTCAGTTATACTATCTGTTTACTCTGGCTGACCTTTTTTTATGGGGAAGGGGAAAAAAAAGAGAAGTATCAGCCCGTGGAAATCTCTGTGTTAATAAACATAAGGATCAAAAAGTCCATCAACCACACCAAAGTGAAGACACTTACTATATAAAGACAAACCCCATGAGACTAAATGTGACAAAGATAAAAGGTATTTCTGTATCTGCTGCTTTGTTAAGATTCTAAATTTATTTTGATTCAATTAAAGATCATTTTCCCACTTATGCAATCTACACAAAGCTATTGCTCTTTATTTTACAATCAAACTAATCACATTAAATAGCACATTTATCAAAAGGAATTTAAAAACAGTTCAGTGTCTTATTTTTATAAGTAAATATATTTTAATTTTTTTTCTCAAACTTTATTTTGCAAATTTCCAATTCACATAAAAATCCTGAGTGATATTCTGAGCACTCACATACTCTTCATCTAGAATCACCAATTGTTAAAATGTTTCCACATTTTCTTTCTCTCTCTTTATATATTAATATAAGTATAGGGTTGCTATGAGTCAGAACCGACTTTGAAGACACTTAACAACAACGTATGTAATATGCTATTTTTTGCTGAACCATATGAGTAAACTACAGATACAACTGGAGTATCTTTTTGTGATTTTGATGGCCTTCAGCAATTTGGGTTGTTGGTAGTGGTGGTTATCTGTTATGGAGTCAGTTCTAACTCTAAGCGACCCTGTATTAAGGTTTCTGAGATTGTAAATCTTTACGGGAGCAAAAAGCCTCATCTTTATCCTGTGGAACAGTTTTCAACTGCTGACCTTGAGGTTAGCACCACGACTAGTAGCCACTACGCTACCAAAGCTCCCAGTCTAGTATGTGGTGATAGGAGAGGTTAGAAAAAGGTGCCTTTTGGTAGATTTTTACCCCATGTGACGTGAGTTAAATTGTTTATCCTCTAAAGAATTTTAAATCTGATTGGACTGTTATTTTTGGTACCAGAAAAATAAATCGATAAGCAGTGTGGGAGAACATGAGCTCCTATGCAACTTCAAATGACCATACTCCTAGGGCTGCTATGGGTTGGAACTGACTCAACGGTATTTAACAACAACAACAGACACACACAGGCATTCTTAGTACTGGTAAGGTCTTACCTTTGCTGATTAAAGTATTGAGAAAGAGTTGTAAGTGTATATGTATACGTGCAGAAAAATGAGGCGTTCTGTTCCATAAAGATTTACAGCCTCAGAAACACTATACAGGGATACTATGAGTGAGCTCCAGCTCGACGGCACCTACCAACAACATGCATATAAACCTTTATACACACATACCCACATATACACAATAAAACTTAAAAAAAAGTTTTACAAATGATTTTCCTTTTCTATTTATTTTATAAGAAAGTCTTTAATAATAATACTATATTGGAACACAATTAATAGCCTCCAGTTACATTTAGTTTGGAAGCAGAGCAGTACTTCCATACCTACAAGGCATGTTAAAATTAAAAATCTACTCCTGAAAAAAATGATGCTCCTTATATCCATGGCCTGTAAAGCAAATTGGTTTGTTTCTTTACTCCAAGTCATATATGGAAACTTTTTACCAATTTTACAGGAAAGGCACAGTAATTAAAGTGCCAAAAAGCCAGAGGTTTGTATCCACCAGCTGCCCTGAGGGAGAAAGACTTAACAGTCTGCTTCCATTGAAATCACAACCTTGGAGACTCTATGGGGCTGCTCTACCTTGTCCTCTAGGATCGCTATGGGTTTGAATTAACTTGACTGCAACAGAGTTTTTTTTAAATAGGCAAAAAAAAGGGAATACTAGGTTTCAAACTTAACTAGAGATATGTTCCCATTAACAAAGACACATAATGTAGATAAATAAGATTTTTGTTGTTGTTGTTAAGTGCCTTCGACTCAGTAACAACCCATAGTGACCCTGTATAGGGCTTCTGAGGAGCAGCTGGTGAGCTTGAACCGCAGTTCAAACGGCTTTGCAGTCTGGCACATTAACCCACAGTGCCACACCAACAGGGGGAAATAATAAAGTTTGGTTTGGGTTATATTTAGTTTGAAGTGCCTGTTTGGACAGTCAGGTGCCAATGTCCGGCATGTTGCTTGTCAAGTGCCATCCAGTCAGTTCTGACTCATAGTGACCCTGAATGCGGTTTCTGAGGAGTGGCTAGTGGGTTTGATTACTGCCCATGCAGCAGCAGTAAAGTGCCTAGCCTACAGTGCCACACCAAGATTCCTTGTCTGGAATACAGCTGAATAAACAGGTCTAAAACTCTCAAGAGCGGTGACTTAGAAAGTATGAGAATGCTCAGGAAGCATGTTGTTGTTGTTGTTAGGTGCCATCGAATCGGTACTGACTCATAGCGACCTTATGCATACCAGTTGCTTCTTAGAAACCCTATACAGGATTGCTATGGGTTGTAACTGAGTCGAAGGCACTTAACAACATAGCATCTGAAACCTGTCCACCATGGGTGACCCTACTGGTATTTAAAATACCGGTGGCATAGCTTTCAGAATCACAGCAACTCAAAAGCCACCACAGTACAACAAACTGACAGACGAGTGTTGGCCCAGGAAGCATGGAGAATAAAAAATTATTGGTGGCACAAATAGTTAAGTGCTCGATTACTGATCCAAAGGTTGGCGGTCAGACTCATCCCGAGGTGCCTAGAGAAAACCCTATGGAGTAGTTCTGCTCTGCACATGGGGTCACCATAAGTCAGAATAACGTGAAGATAGACTACTGAATTTAAAGGGCAGGGGAGATCTATGATGATGATCAAAACAGAGAAAAATGGGGAAAATCACAAAGAACAAACCTGGAACCCTGAAATAGGGAGCCTCAAGAAGGGAGGACTAATTGATCATGTAAAATGAAGGAGACACGTCCAGGATGCAACCTGTGGACAAGTGGACTGGACTTGGTACTGCAGAGGTCACTGTGGCTTTTGCTGGAGTAATTTTAAGTCGGGAGGAGAGAGCTGCAGTCAGTCTGAAGGTCAGGAGTGGAACAGGCTCAGGGCCCTAAGTGCTGATGCTTACAAGTTTTCAAAGGGTTACAAAGATGCCAGGGGGCTAAGAGTTAAAGTTGATTTTAATTAACTATGAAGATTTACACCCTCGGAAACCCTATACAGGGTCGCTATGGGTCGGAACCGACTCGATGGCACATAACAACAACAACAACATGTATACATTAACATTATTAATTGATAAAATTGGTATCCAAAGAAATTTCATTCAAAATGAATGCAAGTTATAGGTTTAATGTTTTACTTCATAGAAACTCCAAATTATGATGATTGCCAAGAAATCTTCACCCATCGTAAGTCACCAAATCACCTCAAAAGCAAAATTATAAAAATCTTTTCAATATAACTAACTCTGCTTAAACAATCAATTCTATGGATGCATTTTAAAAGACTTAGGAGACATCGGGTAAGACTTGCAAAATAAGAATACTCTGGGGTACTAAAGGCTATAAAGTGGCCCTGGTGAATAGAAGCTTTGCTGTTAAGTGCCCTTCAGAAGTCAGTTTCGACTCATAGCAACCCTGTATTAGGATTTCCAAGGAGCAAATGGTGAGTTTGACCTGCCAAGCTTGAGGTTAGCAGTCCAGTGCTTATCCTATAGTACCACACCAGGACTCCGAAGAGAAGCTTAGGCAACATGAAAAACTTGGCTAAGAAGTAAAGGGGAAATAAAGATCATTGTTAAAGGAAAACAAAGGCAAAAAGAAGGAGTTGAGGGCTGGGAAGACAATCAATAGAGAGTTGGAGATGGTTAATACAAGTAGAAGAAGAAATGATTTTATGGAAGAAAGTTCTGAAGGAAACAGGAGTGTATGGAAATCATGGGCATACATACCCAAGGCTTAGTTATAAACAGGAGGGAAGTAATTGGATGGGTACAGATTAGATAAGTTTCCAGGTATGGCATAGAAATTCAGATTAATTGAGTCCTGCAATTACTATTATACATAAGTATTTTTTAAGGAGAAAGGGTCTTTTATAGAAAGTGATGGCCCTAGGGTTGTGGAGGTGACTTTGCTATAGAAGTAAATAAAGGCTGGGAACAGACACAGCATTGTCAATTATGTCTTCCCATGTAAATCTTATAAATCACCTTGTGAACCTATGAGGACAGATACTATGAATTCCATTTTACATATAAAGAAACCTAGACTCTACACTACACAGGAACAATTGTTTATTTAAGTATCTTTTTAAATCGTACACAAGCATACCTCACTTTATTGTACTTCGCTTTACTGTGTTTCATAGTGCATTTTTTAACAAATGCAAGGTTTGTAACTCTAACATTCAGCAAGTCTATTAGCGCCATTTTTCCAACATCATGTGCTCACCTCATGTCACCTTTTGGTAATTCTTACATGTCAAATGTTTTCACACTGTCATTGCACACTTACTAGGCTAGATTGTTGTCACTGTTGTGTGCCGTCGAGTTGGTTCCGACTCATGGTTACCCTATATGGTTTCCAAGATTGGCTGGTAGGTTTGATCTGCCGACACTGCAGTTAGTCCAGTGCTTATTCTACAGTGCCATACTAGGACTCTATAATATAGTGTAATCATAACTTTTACATGCACTGGTAAACAAAAAAATTCGTGTGTCTCAATGTGATAATTGCCTTATTGCAGTGGTCCAGAACCAAACCTGCAGTATCTCCAAGATGTGCCTGTATGTTAAAGATCTACTACTACTTAACTATAATCTCACTTTTGCCAAGTGCTTACAAATGCCACTACAAATATGACAGATGACGTTTCCATCATATAAGGTTCTATTACACCTTTGACCATGTAGCATGTTACAGGCCATGACCATAAGCCACCTTACTCCCCAGGGTATTAAACATCCCCCAGTCTCTGCTTCTGTTCAGAGTCCCGAAAAGCATCAAAATGAACACAGAAGTAGACAAAGTATATGATAATTTGTGAGCATGGACTGGAACTAAACAAAATTTTAGAGTAGTGCAGTTCACATCCAAAAGCCTGGTCTTAATAAATATTCCAGCACTAAAGCTGTATCTACAATAGTAAGGAAATTTCCCAACTGGGATGTTTGGGGTTACTTGAGTATATAGAGAACAACATATATATGGAGGTGGGAGTGGTCAACGGATTAAGATCATAATGTCAATCCCAATACGAAAGTATGGGAAGAAATATTAATGCAATGATCAGTCACTGGGTCTCAGATATGCCTTGATTGATAGGACACAAACATCAAGAAAAGACCCAATTCAAAGTGCTAACGATATACCGCACCACCAGGATTCTAATTTGATTTCATAGAAACCATTAAAAAATAAAAAGCCTGCTCATGGTCTCCTTCTCATTGAAACCTGGACACCTCAGTGTGAGTATGTTTCCCAGACTGTCTGGCTGCTGTATCAGTTAAGAAAACCAAGTCAGAGGATATCCTTTCTCTAAAGCACAAGTGTAATTTATCCTTATGTAAATATATTTTATACAAGCAAAGTCAGATAGTTCTGTCACATAAAATATTGATTCAAGAAGTAAAGGAAAGGTATTCTGGGAAGCCAAGGCAATGAGGCCATGGAAATCCAAAAATTCTTCACATAACCTCAAAAAACAACAACAACAACAAAAAAAAAAACAGCAAAAATAAATAAAACTACACAAAATTCATGTCTTCAGTACATCCAAACTTCAAATTACTTCAAAGAAGAAAAGTAAAAATGAAATCCAAGTTCCTGTTACAAGCCTCTTCCGACAAGGGCAAGTATAGGAAAAGCTGCTTAGTATAGCAAAGACGTAAGTCAGAAGCAGGTGTAAAACTGACCTAAACCACTACTAGGAAGAAAAAAATTCACCCTCTGTGTAAAAATACTAAATAATTAGAGTGCTGACAGGTAAAGAGTAAGGACTAAAAAGTACACACAGTACACAAGTTTGTGGTCTTAGAAAGTTCATAGTTAGTACGAAGAAAGTACTAAAGAGGAAGGAGAGTTGTCAAACAACCAACAACTCTGTCCACAGATACGCAGTCTTCAACTATTAACAACCAACAATTACTATCAAAAGCATAGGGATATAAGAAATTAAAACTTCACTTTATAAAAAAATTTTTCTTCAAGACAGCAATTAATGAAATTGAAGAAAACTGTACTATAACACTCTAAATAAAATTAAATATCTTCAAACAAGCATTTAGAGATATAAAAGGAATTAAAAAGCAAAGTAAAGAAGTAGAATAACCACAAAAATATGAAAAAAAGAGTTGACTGAACCCAGGAAAGGGCTAGAGAAGACACCACATAAAGTGAAATCAGAAATTAAGACTGTTGTTAGGTCCTTTGGAGTCAGTCAGACACACAGTCATCCTGTATATACAACAAAATGAAACAGTGCCCGGGCCTGCACCATCTTCACAATTGCTGATACACTTGAGCCCACTGTTGCTACTACTTTGCCAATCCATCTCATAGGGGGTCTCCTTCTTTTTCACTGACCTTCCACTTTACCAAGCATGATGTTCTTCCTTTTCTAGGGATTGGTCCCTCCTAATAATATGTACGAAGTATAAGAGACAAAGTCTGGCCATCTTGGCTTCTAAGGAGCACTCTGATTGTACTTCCTCCAACACAGATTTGTTTGTTCTTCTGGCAGTCCTTGGTTGCCTTTAATATTCTCCTCCAACACCATAACTCAAATGCACCAATTCTTCTATGATCTCTCTTAGTCATTGTCCAACTTTCACATACATTCAACGCTACTGAAAACACCATGGCTTGAATCATGTACACTTTAGTCCTCAAACTATATCTTTGCTGTTGAACACTTTTTAACAAGGTCTTGTGCAGCAAATGTGCCTAATGCAATATGTTGTTTTGATTTCTCGACTACTGCTTCCATGATCGTTATGGCAGATCTAAGCAAAATGAAGTCTTGGAGAACTTCCATCTATTGCCCATTTATCATGTTATTTATTGGTCCAGTTTAAGTATTTTTGTACTTTTTATATTGAGGAGTAACCCACACTGAAGCTATGGTCTTTGATCTTCTTCACTAAGTATTTTAAGTCCTCTTCGATTTCAACAAGCAAGGTTGTATCAGCACAGCGCAAGTTATTAATGAGTCTTTCTACTATCTCAATGTTTAGCCACTGAAAACCTTACAATAGCTGTGAAACACTATCAGACAGCACCAGAATACTGAATACTGAAACATGATAAAGAGCATCAGAATATTGTCAAATACAGTGCTGGACGATGAGCCCCGCAGGTTGGAAAGCACACAAAATACGCCTGGAGAAGAGCTGTCTCCTTAAAACAGAGTTGACCGTGATGATGTCAATGCAGTAAACCTTTTGAATCTTCATTTGCTGATGGGGCACAACTCAAAATGAGGAGATACAGCAGCAAACATCCATTAATAACTAGAATAGGAAATGTACAAAATATGAATCTAGGAAAACTGTAAGTTGTGGAAAATGAAATGGAATGCACAATCATCGATATCCTAGACATTAGTGAGATGAAATGGACTGGTACTGGCCATTTTGAATCTGACAATCACATGGCTTACAATGTCAGAAATGACAAACTGAAGAGGAAAGACATTACAACCAAAAGAACTGTCTGGGAACTATCTTGAAGCATAATGTTGTCTATGAAAGGATAATATCCATATACCTATAAGGAAGAGCAGTTCATGTTACTATTATTCAAATTATGCACCAACCACTAAAGACAGTGATAATGAAACTGAAGAACTGAATCAACTTCTTCAGTCTGAAATTGATTAAAATGTAATCAAGATGCATCAATAATTACTGGTGATTGGAATGCCAAGGATGAAAGAATCAGTAGTTGGAAAATATGGCCTTGAAGATAGAAATGATGCTGGAGATCACATGGCAGAATTTGTAAGACCAATGACTTGTTCATTGCAAACACCTTTTTTAAACAATATACAAGATGATTATACACATGGACTTCACCAATACACAGAAATCAAATTGAATACATATGTGGAAAGAAATGGTGGAAAAGCTCCATATCATCAGCCAAAACAAGGGCAGGGGTAGACTGTGGAAAAGACCATCAATTACCTGTACGCAATTCAGGCTGAAGCTGAAGAAAAATTAAAACAAATCCATGAGAATCAAAATATGACCTGGAACATGTTGTTGTTAGCTGCCATCGAATTGGTACCGACTCATAGCAACCTCATGTACAGCAGAACCAAACACTGCCCGATCCCGGGCCAACCTCACTATTGTTGCCACCTTTAAGCCAATCCATCTCGCTGGAGGTTTTCCTCTTTTTCTCTGACCCTCCATCCTACCAAACGTGATGTTGTTCTCCAGCGACTGGTCCCACCTGACAATATGTTCGAAGTATAAGAGACGAAGTTTGGCCATCCTGACCTCCAAGGAACACTCTGGCTGCACTTCTTTCAACAGTGATCTGTTGGTTCTTGTGGCAGCCCATGGTATTTTCAATATTCTCCTCCAACACCATAACTCAAAGCATCAATTCTTCTATAGTCTTCCTTATTCAATGTCCAGCTTTCGCATGCATGTGAGGTTATTAAAAATACTATGGCTTGGGTCAGGTGCACCTTAGTCCTCAAGCTGACGTCTATGCTCTTCAATACTTTAAAAAGGTCTTGTGCAGCAAATTTGCCTAATGCGATACGTTTTTTGATTTCTTGACTGCTACTTCCATGAGTGTTGATAGTTGATCCAAGAAGAATGAAGTCCTTGATAACTTCAATCTTTTCTCCATTGATAAGAATGTTGTTTACTTGTCCAGTGGTGAGGATTTTTGTTTTCTTTACATTAAGATGTAATCCATACTGAGGGCTGTGCTCTTTAATCTTCATCAATAAATGTCTTAAGTCCTCTTCACTTTCAGCAAGCAAGGTTGTATCATCTGCATATCACAGGTTGCTAATGAGTCTTCCTCCAATCCTGATGCCACGTTTTTCTTCATAGAACCCCAGCTTCTCATATTATTTGCTCAGCATACAGGTTGAATAAGTATGGTGAAAGAACACAACCTTGTCACACACCTTTCTTAATTTTAAACCATTCAGTGCTCCCATGTTCTGTTCGAACAACTGCCTCTTGGTCCAGGTACAGATTCCTCATGAGCACAATTAAGTATTCAGGAATATTCATACTTCGCAATGTTGTCCATAGCTTGTCATGATCCACGCAATCCAAAGCCTTTGCGTAGTCAATAAAGCACATGTAAACATCCTTCTGATATTCTCTGCTTTCAGCCAAGATCCACTGGACATCAGCAATGATATTCCTCGTTCCACGGCCTCTTCTGAATCCGGCTTGAACCTCCGGAAGTTCTCTGTCAATGAACATATCCCACCTGAATTTAGAGATCATCTCAAGAACAGATTTGATGTATTGACACTGCAGACCGAAAACCAGAAGCGTTAGGGATGACATTAAGAACATAATACAGGGACAAGGATATAGCCATAGAGGGCTAGAGCTAAGAGTGAAGTGTCCAGCTGATATGAAGTGAGGGGAGATGCACAAGAATGCTCATACCTGCTATTTGACCCAGCTTCAATGGCTGGATGATCATAACTTGACTAGAGGAAAATTCAAAAAAAAAATTTTTTTTTGATAAAGGAAACAAATGTAAATCACTACAATTTGATGAACTTAACCTATACTTATGGATGTAGTAGCTTAAAATACCAACCAAGAGGGAAGGAATCTTCACAGCAAGGATTATTCCCACCCCCTCTGTACACAGGGTTGATAGGGACGGGCAACTTAGACATTGGCTACCTAAAATGGGGGGGGGGGGGTTGCCTATAAAAAGTACGAAGTGACTAGCTTACAAGTTTTCAAGAAGGAATTTAGTTTCAGAGGGTGCAGGGGAAGGTAGAATCTCCACTGAGTGGTTTTCATCTTGTCTAGATGGGGCTGGTGAAAGGAGATGGCGATAAGACTCTCATGATTCAATAGTGAGTCATTGTTATCATGACTGATTGCAACTGTTACAACTGTAAAGGTAGGGGTTTTGTTGCAAAAACAGGAGAGTGGTTGACCTTGCAGTCCAAGAGCAGAGGACCCAGGGGCCATAAAGGGAGAAGATCGGGAGTGGAGTGTGTGACCCTATTCAGAGAAGTGGCAATGCCAGAGATGGAGGCAGAAATGATGATTTGGAGAGATGGAATGGCTGAGGACTCTAGACTCATAGAAGGAGAGGAGCTGTGTGCTGGCAGCCAGTGAGCAGGCTTGCAGGATATGCCCTTTGGTTGTTTGAATGATTATATATTCCTGAGTGTTTTGGTGTACATAAAAAAAAAAACCACACACACATAGGGAATAGAAGCAAATACTGTTGAATGATGATGCATGGAGGGGATTGTAATTGCAATGAAACAAAATACAATAGGATGAGTGTAAAACTGATGTTCTCCCATGTAAACTATCATTCAACTCATAATAAAAACTTAAAAACAACAACAACATAATACAGGAAGTACGCAAAAAGTCATTAAGAGAAGAAAGAAGGAAAAGACCAAAATGGATGTCAGAAGAGGCTTTGAAACTTGCTCTCCAGCATAAGATGCTAAAGTAAATGGGAAAAAGGAGGCAAAGAGCTGAACAGAAAATTTCAAAGGGCAACTCATGAAGACAAAGTCAAACATTATAATGAAATGTGCAAAGACCTGAAGTTAGAAACTAAAAGGGAAGAACACAATCAGCATTTCTCAAGCTGAAATAACTGACAGAAAAATTCAAGCCTCATCTTATAATGCTGAAGGATTCTCTGGGAAAATTACTGAATGATGCAGAAAGCATTAAAAGAAGATGGAAGGAATACACAGAGTCACTGTACCAAAAAGATATGGTTGATGCTCATATGAACAAGAGCCAAGGGTACGTAAGGAGAAAGTCCAATGTGCACTGAAGATACTGGCAAAGAACAAGGCTCTGTGGAACTGAGGGAATACAAATTGAAATCTTTCAACAAACTAATGCAGTACTGGAGGCACTCAATCATTTATGCCAAGAAAATTGGCAAACAAATTCGAAGAGATCACCTCCCAGAGAGGTGATCCAACAAAATGCAGAAATCATCAGACAATATCATTAATATCACATGCAAGTAAGATCTTACTTAAGATCATTTAAAAATGGCTGCAACAGTACATTGACAGGGAGCAACCAGAGGTCCTAGCTGGAGTTAGATGAGAATGTGGGATGATGGATATCATTTCTGATGTCAGATGGATCTTGGGTGGAAGCAGAGAAGCTAAATTGACTATGCAAAACCTTTCGACTGTGTGGATCATGATAAGCTGTGGACAAAATTGTGAAGAATGACAAAATTGTGCTCATGAGGAATCTGTACCTAGATCAAGAGGCAGTCATTCAAACAGACAAGGGGACACTGAATGTTTTATCAGGAAAGGTGTGTGCCAGGTTTGTATTCCTTCCCATACTTAGCCAAGAAATAACAAGGTGTCAAAAGAAGACTAGATTCACATGAACATATAAGGGCATTGAAAATAAGAGGACAACAAACAAGATTGTTGTTGTTAAGTGCCATCAAGTCTGCTCCACTTTGCTGTTGTTGCTAAGTGCTATGAAGTTGGTTCCAACCCTTAGTGACCCTATGCACAACAGAAGGAAAGCTAGCCAGTTTTACACCATCCTCACCGCCATTGTGAAACTTGAACCCATTGTTCCTGCCACTGTACCAATCCATCTCCTGGGGATCTTTCCTCTTTATTACTGAAACCTACACTTTACCTAGCATGAAGTCCTTCTCCAGGGACAAGTCTCTCTTAATAATATGTCTGAAATATGAGAGACATATTATATGACTATTATAAAAAAGTGTCCTCATCTTGGCTTCTAAGAAGCATTCTGGCTGTACTTCTTACATTTGGTTCTTCTTCTAGCAACCTTTTTAATACTTTTCTCCAGCACCATAACTCAAATGCATCAATTCTGCTGTCTTATTCACTGTCCATCTTTCACATGCATATGCAGCTATATTGAAAATACCGTGGCACATGACCACCACCACTAATGGTGTGAAGGAGCTCTTGTAGCGTAGTGGTTACAAATCGGGCTACGAACCACAAGGTCAGCAGTTGAAAACTACCAGATGTTCCGCGGGAGAAAGATGAGGCTTTCTGCTCCAGTAAAGATTTACAGCCTCGGAAACCCTGTACAGCGTTGCTGTGAGTCAGAACCAACTCCCCGGCACAAAGCCACCACCACCACCCTAGTAATGGTGTGGCGCTGCAGGATAATGCACTGGACTACAAGTTTGGTTTGAACTACAAGGTGGCGGCTCAAACTCACCAGCCCCTCCTCAAAAACCCTATTCAGGGTCACTATGTGTCAGAACCTTAACAACAATAATGGCATTTATAGAGTGGGAAAATGTTACTATTATAAAAGCAAAGTGGCTTTTTTTAAAAGCCAGGAGCAAGGTTTTTAAACAGAGCAGTCTGGCTAACATTTAAATAGTAAAAGAATTTACTCATACGAGTGACTGGATCATGAAAACAGGAAAAATAGAACATTAATCTTAGTGGCAAATATTTACATGTGCCGGGCTCACATTATTTTTATATTAGTAAGATAAGCACATTATCTTTCATAAAAGTTTAAAGATGAAAATGCCACTGGTGTTTCACAATGCAACGTACCTTACAGTAAAATCATAGGAGCAGGAGGCCAGCACAGAAGCATGAAAAGGGGAAAACTGCAAAAACAGAGAAAAAGTTTTGAGGTTATCTGTAATTAAAAAATGCCACTTCATATGGTTACTCTCACTAAGTTACAGTAAATCAACTTTTGCTTTCCCAAACTTTATCATCTTTAACTTGAGGCAAAAATCATTTCAGCTCATTAAGTATCCATCAATGTGAAAAACATTTATTTTGACAATCTCCAGAGAAAGCCACCCTTTAAGCTTTTTAGAGCTTATTTACAATAAATGTTCTCTAAAACTTGGTACACTCTAAAACTGGGAAAGTTAAATATAATTTCACACTGACAATCCAAAAAGACTCCTAGAGATATAAGGAATTTAGATATGTGATAGTACAAAATCAATAATTATAAATTTACCAATTTCATATATGTTAAAATGATTGCTATAATTACAAGTATCAAAAGAAACATTCAGATGTGAAATAATATTTTAAATTATATTTATATATTTGTATTTCATAGTAAATTAAAAAATCAAAAATAAAAGACATAAATTTAAAGACAAGTAAGGAGCTCTGGTAGCATAGTGGTTACGAATCTGGCTGCGAGCCACAAGGTCAGCAGTTCGAAACTACCAGCAGTTCCGTGGGAGAAAGATGAGGCGGTCTGCTCCAGTAAAGATTTACAGCCTCAGAAACCCTGTGTAGGGTCGCTGAGTCGGAACCGACTCCACGGTACATAATAACAACAACAAATGTCTTTTAAGTAAGTAATAAACACACTATAACAGGCTGCCATTTGCAATTATAATTCAGTGTTTTCCTTACCAACACTTTAAAAGTCTGCTATACAATGCACCGTCCAGTCAATTCAGACTTATAATGACCCTGTAAAGGGTTTCCGAGGAGCAGCTGGTGGGTTTGAACTGCCAACACCTAAGACCTCCTGGTGTGTCGCTGTAGGATAAGCACTGGACCACAAGGTTGACGGTTCATACTCACCAGTTGCTGCTCGGAAACCCTATACAGGGTCACTATGAGTTGGAACAAACTACACAGTACTTAACAACAAGACTGCCATCAAAAGAAAGAAAAAAAAAAAAGGGCACTGTATCTTATATGTTGTGTTGTACTCTGTAATATTTTAAATATTAATTTAATTGAAATTTATAAAAAGGCATAAAATACAATTTTATAAAAAAGATCAGTAACTTACTTCTAGGAATAAGGAACAAAAATGAAACTGAGAGGTGTCACTTACTAAGGCATTTTCCACAGTGACTTAGAGGATCCTGTCTAAACAGAAAGTAACCAAAGACTCCTTATAACCAGGAAAGTTTCTTAGGAGCAGCCAAAAACAGTCCATTATGTCAAGGAAAACAAAGGAATGAATCATCTCTCTATACCAGTAAAGTAATGCTTTCCCTGGGAATGGAAAATTATGAAGCATATAATACTAAAAGTAAATTACTACAGTTAAAAAATAACATTAAGAGAGGAATAGGCCAGGGATGACCAAATAAGAGAATCATTTTTATTAAACCGTAATCATGAGCTGTCTGTCTACACTATTCCAATTCTGTCAGTAATTAAACAACTACTTTACCCAATTTTAGCTTTCAATATGTATCATCATTAATGGGTTAACAAAAACATGCATAAAACAATCATCAGTCCCCAACTCATAAACACTAAAAGTGTCTTTTATATACACCTCTGTATTTAAAACTGTCTTAAATGTATAAAGAGCGAAGAGAAGAGAAGACTTACTTTCACCCTTCTGACAGCATAGGTATGACCAAGAAGTTCAAACACTGGCTGTCGCACATTTCTCAAGTCCCAGCCTCTCAAACTACAGTCAACTGCCCCCGTCACCAGCAAATTCTGAAAACATTTTAGACAGATGTAACACCTTACCATGAGGCAGTACTGAGATTTTCCTACTAAAAACCGTATTTATTTCTCTAGTAGTTGCTTAATAAGTACCCAGGAGTTGATCTTTAGAAATTGTGAACCAAGGATTGAAAGGAATCAAATTAGACATTAAAAAACAAAAATGAATGACTTGAGTGAAAAAAGAACTCCAGATGCTTTTTGTACATAACAAATACGACCATACAACAGCGAGAGGCAGTAGTCCCAAATAGTGCAGATGATTTTCCAACTCACCTTTAGTAGTACTTAGTACATAGGGGTTAAAAATTATATAGCTGACTAATAAGCTCACTTTTCTTACGGTTTCAACATGCTCTGAGGTTTTATCAAACATTAAAAGGAAAGAGGACAATTAATTTAGGAATATTTGAAAAAGCAAAGGGTATAAATTAAATTTTTGTATGTTTTTCTAAATCTAAATCAATCAGTTTCTAACTCTCATGGGCCAAGACTTAATATCTAATCATATCTGAGAATCTATACAAATAGTGGTAAGTTCTATCTAGCAGATTTTACAAATCAGGTTTTACAAAGCCTGCTACCTAGGATCCTACATGTACCCAGAGCTCCACGGGATGGGTCTACACGCACCCAGAGCAGCGACTCATTGTCTGAGTGTGCTGGGCTTAAATATAAGCTCATATAAAAAACTTTAATGATTGAAAAAGAATTGTTAAACCACTTTCCAGTGTATACATCAGCATCTGTTTTAGAATTCCCAAAAGTAAAACATAGAGTCTATAATTTAATTTTCCTATATGGAAAAGTCATTTATGATGAGAAGGATATGAACTGTATTCATCAGCACTAAAATTTTAATTTAGATAAAATATTACTGTTGAATAGGTACTATGTTTTCTTTTAGAAATAAAATCTATTTTATTTCTTTTTATTTAAAGAACTCTATCAAAGTAATGGAGTCCTGGTATGGTGCTATGGGGGTCAGCACTGGACTGAGAACCATAAGGTCATCAGTTCAAACCTGCCAGCCACTCTCTGGAAACCTTATAAGGGGTCACTATAAGTTGGAACCAATTCCACGGCACTTAACAACAACAACCAATATAATGGAGTCCTGGTGTGGTGCTGTACGATAAGCACTGGACTGCTAACTACAAGGTCTGCAGTTTTAATCTACCAGTCATGCCTCAGAAAACCTCTACACAGTCACTGTGAGTCAGAACTGACTCAACGGCACAACAACAAACCAACATAATACTCTCTAAACTTTTTCATTAATTAATTTTAAACTGGGGGGAAAAACAAAGCAGTGCAAATTTTACCTTTGTTTCTGTCAACAGACCCCTTCAGGTACATAAGTAATCTTTCAACACTTTTTAATTCATTCTTAGTTCTAACTTGTCTGCGCATGTGGTTAACCGAAGCTTTGCAAAAAGGTGACACATGGACACTGCTGTTACAGAAGCATAAGCTTTATTAGACTTATAAGGACAGATGAAACAGAAAAATTAAAAAACCCAATGAACTGTCAAATTAGAAATCAAGCTGCAAATCGTTCAGAAGCCTGACTAGCAAAGTGGAAAAATAAATGAAAGCAAAAGCTGATACAAACTGGCAGGGTTAAGAGCCAAACAGAAAGGAAAAAATGACATAAACAGTGAAGCAGGTTCCTGACACAAACAAGTAAGGCTGCGCTGCTGAACTGAGAACATTTCTGTTTCTTATTCTGTATGCTTTGTGAGCACTTAAATACAATTAATGCTATACAGGTCAATCACAATTAGAATTGAAAGGTGCTGAAAAGTAATTAATTATCGATGTGCACCACCAAAGTCCACATAAACAAAGGTAAAAAAGAAATCTAAAATATTTTAATCTGAGGAAAAACTTGGCAGCTGTGGCTCGAACCTCATACTACCTACCTCACTGTACTTACACCAGTCACAACTCAAAATCTCTGTCTGATGGGCTGGAATCACAATTCTGACTCCGGCTGCTTTCATATCCCATATTCTCAGAGTCTGATCACCTGGTAAGAAAAGAAAAAGGGAAGACTTCATCATTTTCCACACACCACTTTGGATGCTCAGCGACAGAAATGTGCCCATGATGATTAGTAAAGTAAAAATACAGCAGCACTTTCGTTGCCAGGATACCACTATCTATATTTAAAATTATAATAATGTATAAAGACTACCAAAAGTGACGAACTACAAAAAGTAATGTACTGTGATAATGCTTAACATCTATTCAAAGCAGCAAAATTTGAAGCTCACATTGAGACAAGCACAATGGTAAATGAGCACATACCCAGTGTATTTGTCTCCAAGACAGGAAAAGACCCTGAAAATTCGCAACTGTACTACAGTCTCTCTTCATTGATCAGATGTCTCGTTATTGGACATTTCATATTTACAAAACAGTTAAAAAAAAAAAAATTGGACTGACCATTTGTGCATTAACGATGTTTGTATGGCAGTAACAACCAGTGAGGAGCAAGGCAAGAATAAAACTGGCTGTGATGACTAGGTTATGTGTCCACTAGGCTGGGTCATATTTCTCAGTGGCTCGGCAGTTAGGGAAGGATTTCAGTTAGCAGCAATGTAATGAATGATGCAGTCATCCCCCAGTTTATGATCTGATGTGGTCTTCCATTTTCACATCATCACCTGGTCTTTGGAACCTAACCATGTTGATAAGTTAGGCAAGCACCTGTGGCGCTGCAAGTTAATGCGCCAGACTGCAAAGGCCATTTGAACTACAAAGCCAGTAGTTCAAACTCACCAGTCGCTCCTGGAAACCCTACACAGGGTCGCTATGAGTCAAAACCAACTCAACGGCACGTAACAACAACAACAACCAGCAGCTGAAGAAAGCAAAAAGTCATTAAAAAGACAAGAAAGGAGGAAAAGGTCAAAATGTTTGTCAGAAGAGACACTGAAACTTGCTCTCCAGCGTAGAGAAGCTAAAGCAAATGGAAGAAATGAGGAGGTCCAAGGGCTGAACAGAAAATTTCAAAGATCAGCTCAAGAAGATAAAGCCAAATATTGCAACAAAATGTGCAAAGATCTGGAGTCAGAAAACCAAAAAGGAAGAACATGCTCAGCATTTCTCAAGCTGGGGGAACTGAAGGAAAAATTCAAGCCTCAACTTTCGTTATTGAAAGATTCTCTGGGCAAATTATTGAATGATGCAGAATACATCAAGAGAACAAGTAAGGAATACACAGAGTCACTGTACCAAAAGGAAATGGTTAATGTTCAACCATTTCAAGAGGTACCTCATGAACAAGAGCCAATGATAATCAGGGTGGAAGTCCAAGGTACATTGAAGGAATTGGCAAAGAACAAGATACCAGGAATTGATGGAATAAAAATTGAAATCTTTCAAGAAAGTGAGGCGGCACAGGAAGCACTCACTCATCTCTGCCAAGATATTTGGAAGACAACTATCTGGCCGAATGATTGGAAGAGATCCATATTTGTGCCCATTCCAAAGAGAGGTGACCCAGCAGAATCTGGAAATCATCGGACAATCTTTTTGATATCCCATGCGAGTAAAGTTTTGCTAAATGTAATACAAAAACGGCTACAATCATACATTAACAGAGAACTTCCAGAGGTTCAAGCCGGATTCAGAAGAGGCCGTGGAATGAGGGATATCATTCCTGATGTCCAATGGATCTTGGTTGAAAGCACAGAATATCAGAAAGATGTTTACCTGTGCTTTACTGACTACGCAAAGGCTTTTGATTGTGTGGATCATGACAAGCTATGGACAACATTGCGAAGTTTGAGTATTCCGGAACACTTAATTGTGCTCATGAGGAATCTGTACCTGGACCAAGAGGCAGTTGTTTGAACAGAACATGGGAACATTGAGTGGTTTAAAATTAAAAAGGTGTGCGAGAAGGTTGTATTGTTTCACCATACTTACTCAACCTGTACGCTGAGCAAGTAATATGAGAAGCTGGGTTATATGAAGAAAAACGTAGCATCAGAATTGGAGGAAAACTCCTTAACAACCTGCGATATGCAGATGATACAACCTTGATTTCTCAAAGTGAAGAGGACTTAAAACATTTACTGATGAAGATCAAAGAGCACAGCCTTCGGTATGGATTACATCTCAATGTAAAGAAAACAAAAATCCTTACCATGGGACCAATAAACAACATTCTTATCAATGGAAAAAAGACTGAAGTTTTCAAGGACTTCATTCTTCTTGGATCAACTATCAACACTCATGGAAGCAGCAGTCAAGAACTCAAACGATGTATTGCATTAGGCAAATCTGCTGCACAAGACCTTTTTAAAGTGTTGAAGAGCAAAGATGTCAGTTTGAGGACCAAGTTGCGCCTGACCCAAGCCATGGTATTTTCAGTAACCTCATATGCATGCGAAAGCTGGAGAGTGTATAAGGAAGACCATAGAAAAATGGATGCTTCTGAGTTGTAGTGCTGGAGGAGAATATTGAAAGTGCCATGGCCTGCAAGAACCAATAGATCCATTTTGGAAGAAATGTAGCCAGAGTGTTTTTGGAGGCCAGGATGGCCAAACTTCATCTCTCATATTTTGAACATATTGTCAGAAGGGTCCAGTCGCTAGAGAAGGACATTATGTTCGGTAAGGTGGAGGGTCAGAGAAAAAGAGGAAGACCCCCAACGAGATGGATTGGCCAAGTGACAGCATCGATGGACTCAAGTGTGGCAACAGTAGTGAGGTTGACCCAGGACCAGGCAATGTTTCGTTCTGCTGTGCACAGGGTCGCTATGAGTCAGTACCGACTCGATGGCACCTAAAAACAACGACAACAACCAGCAGCTCTGGTAGCGTAGTGGTTACAAACTGGGCTGCTAACCTCCAAATCAGCAGTTCGAAACAACTAGCTGTTCCACGGAAGAAAGATGAGATATACAGCCTCAGAAACCCTATGCAGGGTCTCTATGAGTCAGAATCAACTCCAAGGCACACCACCACCACCACCACCATCATAATCTATAAGAATCATGAGAGTAATTTTCTGTTAAAATGGATAAAGTCTACCATGTCAAAATGGAGTCTTTATTTACACTGCATCTTAACAGGCAGCCAGAGGTATATTTTCCTCCATGGAAAAAAAAAAAAGTTGAAAAACATTTTACGGATTATACTTTGTATTATTACCAAAGTATCTTCCATTGCTTTGTTGCAAGGTCACTCTTCACTAAATGCCTGGCACATTGTTTGCCTTCCCTTTTTCTAAACTATGAGTAAACAATACTAGGAAACAAACATTTACATCAAAAGTAAAATACAAACAAAAAGTAAGTAACAATCTAGCTATCCTGGAAGAAACCAAGTCCAGCTATATGAAAAGAATATGTCTCTAGCTTGACAGCACTCAGGATCTTGTGTGACCTTGAAAAAAATATGTGCTACCACTGTGATGAGTCTTCATTTCTAAACAAGAAATCGAGAAAGATGAGGCTTTCAGCCCCTGTAAAGATTACAGCCTCAGAAACCCCACGCAGGGCCGTAGGCAGATCTTGTTGGGTAGGGGGTTAGGGACGGGGAGAGTTCTCTTTTAATTTAAAAGCACCATTGTTGTTGTTGTTGTTGAGTGCCATCGAGTCGGGTCCGACCCATAGCGACCCTGTACAGGGTTTCCGAGGGTGTAAATCTTTATGGGAGTAGAAAGCCTCATCTTTCTCCCGCGGAGCGGCTGGTAGTTTCGAACCGCTGACCTTAAGGTTCGCAGCCCGATTCGTAACCACTACGCTACCAGAGCTCCTTTACTGCTCCTTTAAAAACTGACTGCAAATCAGTGAGTTCGATAATGAGAGTAAGAACATTGTGAAACTAGCTACAAATGTAAGAGATGACTGGGACTGCTGGGGTCGAAAAGTCAGGGTCCTGTGGTGAAGCCATAGACCCACCTGAATTACCAGCTTCTCTTACTGGCTGCAGAAATGCACAATATGGAATAGGAAGTGGTGGCTGTTACTTGTGGCTAACCTCAAATTGAAACAAGAGAAGCCTGAATAAAGGAACAAGTGTAAATCTAGAGTCTAAAACTATAAAGTCAATTAAGTAGCAAAAGGAAGCACACTGCGACCAAATCATTTAATTCAATTTCAATGCCAGATGCCTATCAGATGTAATATGACTTTTCCCTATAGTAGAATGAGGTTTATTTTAACCCCAAACATTCAGGCATGGCTGATTTATGCAATTACATGGAGTCTGTAACAGCAGTAACTCAGTTTTCATGGTTCAAAAGAAAGCTCACTTCATATTAATTCGCTTTATGTAAACAGTGCAAATACTCCTTTCTACTCAGATCCTTTAGAAATACGAATTCTGTCCCAGTCGAACTGTCAAGAACTAGATAAAATGCAGTGTCCTTATAGAACTCTGCTACAGAAGCTAGAGTTAGAGCTAGATCTCTAAAACCATCTCCTTTGCTGGTATGTCTTTGCTTAGCTAAGGATCACAAATTTGGTTCTCAATTTTCAAATACTACACAAAGGGGGCTTCAAAAGTTTGCGGAAAAACTCCATAATCTTTTCGTTCCATTTTCTCCAAAAATGTTTGAAGCCTCATCGTATAACCTTCAAGGTGACTAAATTATGTGTTGTCATACATTATCTTAGGATATAAGTTGTTTTAAGTATTTGAATTATAAACTTAAATGTGTCAGTAGCTTATATATGCCACAGGGTTTGAGAATACAAACCTATTTTGAATGCCTACAACATGAGGGTGCTTCAAAACATTCAGGAAAATTCCATTATCTTTTAATCCCATTTTTTCATAAACTTTTTGAAACACCCTCATAATCCTTTATCATTAAAAACAAAATAATGGTTAGGTTCCAAAGACCAGGTCGTGATGCAAAAATTGGCATTATGCAAAAATGGAAGAAGTCCACATCAGATCACATTATCAAGGAAGACTACATAGTGGTTACGATTTGAGCTGCTAACCTCAAGGTCGGCAGTTTGAATGTACCAGCCGTTCTGCAGGAAAAAGTGGCGGCTTTCTGCTCCCGTAAAGATTTACAGCCTCAGAAACCCCATACAGGGTGGCTAAGAGTCAGAACTGACTCCACAGCATACTACCACCACCACATTACGTATAACATAATTGCCCAACATGGCCTGAGAAACTTGGCCCAGCCCAGCTGATACACAACCTTAACCATCACAGCCAGTGCTACTCGCCTCACACCTTGACAATCCTTCCTACTGAACATACATCGTTAATGCACAAAATCATCAGCTACTAGAGACTTAACTACTGTTATAAACGGAGATCATCCAAAAGAAAAGAAGAGGTGTATTTTATAATTTTAGGTGTCAAAACCGTAAACTTGGCAATAAAGGTAATTTTATGCAAAGATTACAATACGTTTTATATCAAGCTCTTGTCTATATGAGAGAGGACAAAACAAGAGGGCTGTTGAAGGCCCACATTTAACTCACTGAAAAAAACCTGTGGAAAAAAAATTAAGACGTTATTAAACTAAAGAAAACATTACCTATTTGAATTCAGCACTGCAATCATTCCATGGATTTTATTCTAAAAGAAATTAATGTATTTCTATGAAAGCAAACATGTCGTTCCGATTACATCAACAGATATAATCTACTGATCTAGCCGTTCAAACAGGTATACAGTGGACTAGTACAGCACTTCCCAAATTGCACTGATCAATACATACAGCTGGAGTGATATCTACCAAAAAATATATATATAAAAAAATACTTCCAGAGTTCTGACTCAATCGAACTAGAATGGAGCCCAGAATTGTACTGGTGTTTTTTAAGCTCCCCAGTGGTTCTGATGGTTAGACAGATTTAGAATCACTGAACAAGCAGGTGACTGCACACCATTCACTGCAGTCTACTTGGAGCAAGTTCCTTAAAACTCAAGACTTAGTTGTCCAATAGGTACTGCCTGTTATTTCTTACAGGGCACATAAGTGTTGCAAAGGCCATTCTCTGTTTGCTCTCATATCCCATACCTTTGTCCCCCATTTTTCCTCTCCTCATTTATTCATAAGGTATAACGTAAACGCTACTACATCCTCTGGGAAGGTTCTCTGACCAGCCAACCCTGACAAGTTTAGGAATGCATTTACAAATTCCTGCAGACTTTTGGGTACACATGTTTCCAATAAGATGTTACATTTATAGCCCTTATTCTGGCCGAGTAGTTTCCTAAGTCTTTTGCCTACACTAACTCACTGAATTCTCTCCAAACTCCATGGCATGGGCATTATCACCCCTTCTTAGAACTAGGAGTCCTGATGGCCCTGTGTGCTACACATTAAACTGCCAACTGCAGTTTAAACCCACCAGCCACTCCGAGGGTGAAAGAAAGGTATTTGCTCCTATTAAGATTTACAGTCTCAGAAACCTCAAAGGTCAGCTCAAGCCCATCCTAGGTAGGGTTGCTATGAGCCAGAACTGACTTGATGGCAGTGGGTTTGGTTTGGTTTTGCTATTTCAGAGTGAAGAACGAAGAGACAGAGTCACATGAGTGAGCGGCAAAAACACTAGGCAGTGCAGCTCCAGTATCAACGTACTACGTTACCTCCTTGTGATGATCTACTGCCAGGAAGGTTTCTCTCTCTTAGTGCCTCTCTTGCTCACTGGGCTGTAAGCCCCATGAGGACAGGAATCCTATTTGTTTTTGTTCTCACTGTATCTCTAGCACATTGCAGACGTTCAGTAAACATCCCACTGACTTGCTGACAATGTCCCCTCAACAACTAAAATTAACCTAATGTGGGTCCCCGTGAGTTGGAATCAACTCAACAGAAACATGTTTTAATAATTCTAATATATTTACTCCCACTTCTTACTGTTATGGATTGAATTATGTATCCCAAAATATGTGTAGTAAGTCCTAACCTCTATGCCTTATTTGGTAATGGGTTGTCTTTGTTAAATTGAAGAGTCTGGATTAGTGTAAAATGTATCTTGAATCAGTGTCTTTTGAGATCTAAAGATTTAGATTAAACAAGCCAGGAAGCAGAAGCTGAGAGACAAGGGCCTCCCTACAGAACTGACAGACAGAGGTCTTCCCTTACAGCCGACCTCAAAATCCAGACACCTAGGTGACTAAACTGTGAGAGGAGTCCTGGTGTGGCACAGTGAGATAAGCACTGGACTGCTAACCAAAAGGTCGGCGGTTCAAGCCCACCAGCCATTCTTTGGAAACCCTGTGCAGGGTCACTGTGAGTTGACACCTACTCAAAGACACTTACCAGCAGCAACAATAACTGAAAAAGTACATTTTGTTTGTTAAAGTCACCTACTTAGAGTACAGCAGCACTAGATAACCAAGACACTCATATAATAATGAAAAGCATTTCAGTGTTTGACTTGTTGTTGTTGTCAGGTGCCATCGAGTCGGAACCGACTCATAGCGACTCCATGCACAGCAGAACGAAACAATGTTCGATCCTGGGCCAACCTCACCACCGCTGCCACCCCTGAGTCCATCAATGATGCCACCTGGCCGATCCATCTCGTTGGAGGTCTTCCTCTTTTTCTCTGACCCTCCACCCTACCCAGCATGACATCCTTCTCCAACGATTGTTTCCTCCGGACAATATGTCCAAAGTAGGAGAGACGAAGCTTAGCCATCCTGGCCTCCAAGGAGCACTCTGGCTGCACTTCTTCCAAAACAGATCTATTGGTTCTTTTGGCAGTCCATGGCACCCTCAGTATTCTCCTCCAACACCACAACTCAAAGGCATCAATTCTTCTACGATCCTCTTTATTCACTGTCCAGCTTTCACATCCATATGAGGCTAAGTGTTTGACTAGGTAAGGCTATATAAAAAGAGCTACACATTCCCTCCAGGAAACGTATGAAAATAATTCAAGCAAGGAAAACCCGCTAAGAAGTTCATTTGCCTATTAATGCGTTATACATAGCTTGGGTAGTAAATTTCGTCTCATT
Source organism: Chrysochloris asiatica (assembly GCF_000296735.1). NCBI lineage: Eukaryota > Metazoa > Chordata > Mammalia > Afrosoricida > Chrysochloridae > Chrysochloris > Chrysochloris asiatica. The sequence continues at coordinate 14,014,918 of NW_006408531.1, forward strand.
TGAAATGGCATAGGCACAATGAAAGTTTCAGAGTTTACCTGTACTTTTTTACTATACCACAATCCCTTCCGATATTTTTGCGGAGTGAAAAACATTCCAACTTACTTGTTGTTGTTAAGTGCCATCGAGTTGGTTCCGACCCATAGCGACCCTGTACAGGGTTTCCGAGGGTGTAAATCTTTACGGGAGTAGAAAGCCTCATCTTTCTCCCACGGAGCAGCTGGTAGTTTCGAACTGCTAACCTTAAGGTTCGCAGCCCAAGTCGTAACCACTACGCTACCAGAGCTCCTTTCCAACTTACTAAGTAGACTAATATTTAGAGAAGAGAATATGCCTGACAAATGGCAAGTGTTTGACAAGCCTACCTTCTAATGAGTTTCCCAAATTATCAAAGCTAGCCAAAAATGGCTCTGCTGCATCCAAATACAAGAAAAGTTTTTAGAGGTTGTGTTTTTCCTCTTTTTTAAGTCTTTATTGTGAATTAAGTGGTAGTTTACATGGGAGAACATTAGCTTTATATTCATCCTATCGCATTTCATTTCATTGCAATGATTACAGTTTCCTCCATGCACCATCAAACAACCAAAGGGTACACACCCCGCAAGCCTGCCCACCGGCCATCAGCACACAGACCCTCTCCCTCCCTGAGTCCATTGTCTCCAACCACTCCATCTCTCCACAGTCATCATCTCTGCCTCCATCCCTGGCATCACTGTTTCTCTGGGTAGGGTCCTGCACTACGCTCTTCTCCCTTGATGGTCCCAGGGACCTCTGCTCCTGGACTGCAAAGTCAATCGCTCCCCTCCTTTTGCTACAAAACATCTACCTTTACATTTCCTACCCTCACAATCAGTCCTGTAGCAGTTGATATTCACTACTGTACCACAAGAGTCCTATCCCCATCTCCTTTCATCAGCCCATCCAGACAGACTGGATACCACTCAGTAGAGATTCTACCTTTCCCACACCCTCTGGATCTAGGCTCCCTTTTGAGCGCTTGTAAACCTGTCACTTCTTGCCTTTGTAGCCACCTCATTTTGGGTAGCCAATGTCTAAGCTGACCATTCCTGTTAACCCTGTGTACTAAGGGGAAGGAAATGATCCTTGCTGTAAAGATTAGTTCCCTCTTTTGAGCTACTATATCCATAAGTATAGGTCAGGTTCATCAAACTGCAACAAATTACTCTTTTTTCCCTCTCTTCTTTTTCTTCTAGTCGAGTTCTGATCATCCAGCCATTGAAGCCAGGTCAAGTGGGTACTATCTGCAAGTATGGGTGTTCTTGTGCATTCCCCCTCACTTCATAGCAGCTGCCATTGAAACCAAGTCAAGTGGTTACTATCTGCAAGTATGGGTGTTCTTGTACATATCCCCTCACTTCATAGCAGCTGCACGCTTCACCCTCCACTCTAGTCCTCTGTGACCATGTCCCTGTCTCTGGGCCCAGGAGTCCCCAGGTTTTGCCATCCTGCTGGCCAACCAGGTCTCAACCCAGGTTGACAGGAGTCTAAGGAACGTGGTCGGACTTAGCTCACAACTTCATTGCTATTTGAGGCTGTGTTTGTTTTGAAGAACATATTTTGCATCTTATGGATCCAGTGCCTCAGTGCTTTTTTTTATCAAGTCCCCCTGGTATTTGCTGGCATCTTGGATGTGCAGCCACTTTACTGACTATTGGCTCTGCAGGACAAGCACTGGACCACGAACCATAAAGTTGGTGGTTCCAGCCCATCAGCTGCTCCATGGGAGAAAGAGGAGGCTTTCTGCTCACGCAAAGATTTAGCCTCAGAAACCCTATCCAAGATCGCTATGAGTCCAGAGTTGATTCAATATCACTTAACATACACCAACAAGAGTCCATTCTGGGAGTTCAATGCTCAGGGCTAGTAGAAAGGTTGGCAGTTGAAACCCAACAGTCACTCCACAAAGAAAAGACTTGGTGGTCTGCTCCCCTGAAGATTTCAGCGTAGGAAACCCTACGGGGCAGATCCACTCTGGCCCACAGGTCACTCTGGGTTGGAATCCACTTGACAGCACACAACGACAGAATCCTTTCACCTACATCCACCTAGTCAGGATCCACTCTTCCATTCTCAGTGTATGTAGTTCAGGTAGCACTCTCTCCCAATCTCCATCCCTAACTGCAATTAAGTCAGGTCTAAGTTAAACGGCACTTTACATCCCTCACTCCCAGCTCTGGCTCGGGAACATCCACAGGGACCAACATCAGAGCCAATGAGAGCAAATAAAACTTTGCTGGATTTCTGAGAAGGAACCTCTCATTCTGCCATACTGCACAGACAGGAAAGATGTAAAGACTGCAATTACTGTTATCTTGCTATCTAGTGGTACTTGAAACTGAAGCCAACACAACAGAAGATAGAACAAAAAGAAGGCAAGAACATTCTTTGAACCCTGGATTTAGTCATGCCTATAGAGCCAGATCTAATTCTGGACTTTTCAACTAATTTGTAAGTGAGCTTTAATATAAACTATGATTTTCCTTAAGGCAGTTTGGGTCAGTATTTCTTTCATTTTCAACCAAAGAAATCCTGGCTGATGTGGTTACAAATCGGGCTGTGAACCTTAAGGTCAGCGGTTCGAAACTACCAGCCGTTCCGCAGGAGAAAGATGAGGCTTTCTACTCCCGTAAAGATTTACACCCTC
>NW_006408531.1:14018862-14020463 GCF_000296735.1 Chrysochloris asiatica
GGTTGGCCCAGGATCGAACATTGTTTCGTTCTGCTGTGCATGGAGTCGCTATGAGTCGGTTCCGACTCGATGGCACCTGACAACAACAACAACAATGACTTTCCTTAAGGCAGTTTGGGTCAGTATTTCTTTCATTTTCAACCAAAGAAATCCTGGCTGATATGACCAGTGTTTCTATTCATTTCTAAAACTAATACATGAAGGCAGTATCATTAAACAGATGTTCTTCTCTTCCATGAAATCAAATGGTCATTTTGCTGATAAATACGTGTTTTATACTAAATCCTCACCACTGGACCAATAAACAACATTCTTATCAACAGGGCAAAGATTGAACTTTTCAAGGACTTCATTCTTCTTGGATCAACTAACAACACTCATAGAAGCAGCAGTCAAGAGATCAGACGATGTATTGCATTGGACAAATGTGCTGCACAAGACCTTTATAAAGTATCGAAAAGTAAAGGTGTCAGCTTGAGGACTAAGGTGCACCTAACCTAAGCCATGGTATTTTCAATAACCTCATATGCATGCGAAAGCTAAACAGTGAATAAGGAAGACCGTAGAAGAATTGATGCTTTTGAGTTGTGGTGTTGGATGAATATTGAAAGCGCCATGGGCTGCCAAAACAACCAGTAGATCCGTTTTGGAAGAAGTTCAGCCAGAGTGCTCCTTGGAGGCCAAGATGGTCAAACTTCGTCTCTCATACTTCAGATATACTATCAGGAGGGAACAGTCGCTGGAGAAGGAAATCATGTTTGGTAAGGTGGAGGGTCAGAGAAAAAGAGGAAGACCCCCAATGAGATGGATTGGCCAAGTGACAGCATCGATGAACTCAAGCGTGGCAACAGTTGTGAGGTTGGCTTAGGATCAGGCAGTGTTTCGTTCTGCTGTGCATAAGGTCAGTCTTATAACTGGTTGTGCTACAGGAAGATAAAAGACTAAGGAAGAGATGTACACAAGAATACCCACACTTGCAGATAGTACCCACTTGACCTGGCTTTAATGACTAGATGATCAGAGCTCAACCAGAAGAAGAAAGAAGAGGAAAAAAAGTGTAATCTGATACAATTCGATGAACTTGACCTATACCTATGGATACAGGAGCTCAAAAGAGGAAATAAATCCTTACAGTAAGAATCATTCCCACCCCCTCCACACACAGAGTAGACAGGGATAAGAAACTTGGATATTGGCTACTCGAAATGGGGTGGGGGGGGGTTGACTATAAAGGTAAGAAGTGACTGGCTTACAAGCTTTCAAGAGGGAACCTAGATCCAGAGGGCCTGGAAGAAGAAGGTAGAATCTCCAGTGAGTAGTATCCAATCTGTCTAGGCAGGGCTGATGAAATGCAATATATATAGGTCTCTTGTGATACAATAGTGGATAATTGTTATCAGGACTGATCGTGAGGGTTGGAAATGTAAAGGTAGACATTTTATAGCAAGGAGGGGAGTGATTATTAACTTTTCAGTCTAGGAGCGGAGGGCCCTGGGACCATCAATGGAGAAGAGCAGAGAGCAGGACCCTACCCAGAGAAGCAGTGATGCCTGAGATGGAGGCAGAGACGATGACGTAGAGAGATGGAGTGGCTGGAAACT
>NW_006408531.1:14020647-14022524 GCF_000296735.1 Chrysochloris asiatica
TATACGATAGAATAAATGTAAAACTAATGTTCTCCCTTGTAAACGATCACATAATTTACAATAAAACATTTACAAAAAAAAAAGATTAAGGAAGAAATCCAGGTTTGGAAAAAGAAACGTTCAAGGAAAAATGTATCACTGGTCCTACTCTAAGGAGTCCTGGCAGTACAGAGGATTAAGCATTGGGCTGCTAACCCCAAAGTTTATGGTTCCAACCAACCGGCTGTTCCACTGGAGAAAGACGATGCTGTCTACCTCTACTTAGATTTATAGTCTTAGAAACCTAAAGGAGCCATTCGATTCTGTCCTTCTAGTGCGCTAGAAGTCAGAATTGACTGCATGGCAGTGGTATTGGCTGTGGGGGGGGGGCTATCCTGAGAGACTTGATATTTTTGAAAATAGTTAATTCAGATCATAGATGAAAATGCTAAGACGTGAACAACTTGGAAATTTAAAAAATCATGGTACAGGAAAACCTGCGAATTGGTGTAAGACAGAAACCTGCCAGAAAAGGAAAATACATATATTTTACATTAATCCAAAGCAATACAAAAGTGTTCATCTGCACCTTGACAAAGGAGGAAAATTTACAAGGCTCAGAAAAACAAGGTGTACCCCCATGGAGTCACAGGTGTTTCATGGTAATAACGTTGAATGTTGCCAGAGTATACTGCTCTTCGTTATAGAAAATAATACTGTTTAAACTTACTCAGAGAACCAAACATGTCTTGAATTGACTGAACCTGTATATACAGGTCATTCCTGGTGTGGCGCTGTAGAATCAGCACTGGCCTGTGAACCACAAGGTCAGCAGTTCAAACCTACCAGCTGCACCTCAGAATCCCTATATAGGGTTGCTATGAGTAGGAACCAAACCTACAGCACTTAACAGCAACAAAGCAACTATATACAGAAGTTACTACTCACTATTACACATAACTGTTATACACATTCTATAATAACATAGTTGTTACGTGCCATCAAGTCAGTTCCAACTCATAGCAACCCTGCATGGGGTTTCTTCGGAGGTTGTAAATCTTTTCAAGAGCAGAAAGCCTCATTTTCTTCCTCAAAGCAACTAGTGGGCTCAAACCTCGGACCCTGTGGTTCAAAGTCCAGTGCTTATCACACAGAGCCACTGTGTTCCCTAATTCCCTATTATGCTATTATCTTTGTTGTTGTTGAGTGCAGTGGAGTTGGCTCCAACTCACAGCGATCCTGCAAAGGGTTTCTGAGGCGCAGCTGGTGGGTATGAACTGCCGACCTGTGGTTCACAGTCCAGTGCTGCTCCTACGGTGCCATCAGGATCTCAAAAAAGGCTTAATCTAAGTGGATTATGTTTTTGTTTGTACACAATTAGTCTGAAGGTTTCCATTTCTGTGAGTCTGTAACTCAATAATAATTCCAGAATTCAGGCACAGTTGGTAGTTTGTAATTTTTAGAATTTAAGAAAACAAATGAAATAACAGACAGGATATCTGTCACCCTACAAGAGTATGATCATGAAAAGCCGCCTGAGGTCATTCAAAATTTAGTAACCACTATAGAGTTAATTAGCAAGAATGGAATCATTAGTCTACCTATTTCCCGTCTTTGAGTGCTGGATAATTAAACAAATAAATACTAGTAACAGCGACCTTAAATGTTTCCTCTCTGATGAGAAATGGTGCATGTTAAGAATACAGGAGATGATTCAAATTAATCTTTAAATTTAATGTAATTCCAATTAAAATTCTAACAGGATTTTTTGTTTTGTTTTGTTTTAATTTAAGGTTTTTACTGTGGATTGAGTGAAAGTTTACAGGGCACATCATCAGTTTCACATTCAACCATTCATATAACTTGTTTCATTACATTGATTATAATCCCCTCCATAT
>NW_006408531.1:14025655-14037578 GCF_000296735.1 Chrysochloris asiatica
TGAGCCTTCCAACCTTCTAAGTATTCCTTTATATGTGGTTCAGAGTTCTGGGACCATCCCCTGAACCTGCTTGGTCGGTATTCTGTGTTGTTGTTGGCGGAGCTCTCTGCTATACGTCCACCCGATCCGCCATCTTGTTTGTTCCTTAACAGGATTTGTTTTTGTTTTGTTTTTAACTCTTCAAATTATTCTAAAGTTCACCTGGAAAAAATGATGAAGACTTGCCAAAAAATGTGTGAAGTGAACTTGTTTTCTGAGCTAGCGTGTGGCTTACTGTTGTCTTTGTGAGCTGCCACCTTGGTGTACCATGACCAGGGCCAGAAAGTGCAGAGCTTGATCATGCAGTCAGTCCATCAACCTTATCTTCAGATACTTGCAAAATAGATTAGGGATGAAAAAGTGAGCATGTGGCTAGAGGGCTGTCTCATAGGTTTTGATGAGTATATGAATCTCGTATTAAATGATGCAGAAGAGATTCATTCTAAAAGGAACTTAAGCAAACAACTGGATCACATCATGCTAAAAGGAGATCACAATATTCTGCTACAAAGTTTCTCTAACCAGAAATGACAAAGGAAATGAGAAGCTGTCGAAGGCAACATTTGATTCTCCCATTTTGTAGACGTCCTTTGTTAGATCTAAAACATGTGTTCATATTGTTTTCATTATCCTTACATAAGAAATGCTGTGGGGTTGTCTCTATTTAAAAAAAAAAAAGTATGAAACAAAAGAGGCGTGAGAGGGGGCTTGTGCTACCAGAAACTGAAATGTATTATAAAACAAGTATAATCAATGCAACATGTATGTTGTTGTTAAGTACCGTGGAGTCGGTTCCCACTCATAGTGACCCTGCACAGGGTTTCTGAGGCTGTAAGTCTTTATGGGAGCAGAAAACCTCCTCTTTCTCCCGCGGAACTGCTGGTGGTTTCGAATTCCTGACCCTGAAGTTGGCAGCCCGACTCGTAACCACTACACTACCAGAGCTCCGTAATGCAACATGTATACAGGGCAACAAATGAATTGGGGCCAAAGCAGAAAGTCTAAAAAGCAGACCCAGCTGTAATAGGATAAAGCTGGTATCTCCCATGATAAATTATTAGATTTAAAAATATCAAGTATTTACTCTCTGACTTCTGTAGCTGAGATCTTATATTAAAGCCTGTTATATCATTATCATTATTATTAATTCAAATCAGTGAGAAGACTAACTTACTTAGGGATGGTTTTCATAACAACCACAAAACCATTGTGAAAAAAGTAACATTTCTACCTCATTTTGCATTCTAAAATAAATCCCTGATGAATTCAATGTTAAGTTTAAAAAACAAAACTGTAAAAAGTTTAGAAGAAAATGTAGGAAAATGTTTGTATTGTCCTGGAAAGGGAAATAATTTTCTAACACTAAAGACTGTATCACTCTTTTCTAGTTATCTACTGGGTCCTTACTTAGCATTGTCACTTAAACAGTCTCTCCCAAGTTAAACAAAAAAAATACAGAACCATCAGTGGGCTAGATTTGGCCCAAGGGCAGTAGTTTGCCAACCCACGCTCTCTTACAAGCTTTCTTCTTGGTTTCTTGCAGGCTCTGATTTACAGCAAAGGCTTTGGTGACCATTTATGAGACAACGGCCCAATTTTTATTCTAAAGGCCAGACTTCTCAGCTCCAAACTTAGCCTGCTCACTTGACACCCTACATGTGTTCAAAAACAAAAGTCAACATCTTCTCCTTAAAAATATTTCTTATCTCTCAGTTACCGCATCACTATCCACAAATCTGTCCTTATCATGAGCCTAGGAACTACTTATCCCTCGCTCCCATCTTCCACATTCTACAAGAGCTCATAAATCAATAAGGAAAAACGACAAACAACATCAATAATACACATCTCTCAGGAGAAAAAAAGTGGGCCAAAGACATGAGCATACAACTCACAAAAGAACTGCACTATTTAACATAAACTGTTTCCAACTTCATAATCATCAAATATGCGAATTAAGAGAACCATTAGGTATCATTTTTCATTCATCAACTTGATAAACATTTAAAAGACTGAAGAGGTGCATCTGTTTATCATTTTAGGGTCCAAGTCTTTAACGAACAGTTCACAATCAGAATTAACTGATGTCATCTAGACCCTGAGGGTTATTATTGTTAAATACATAAAGTATAATCCAGTAGACTAGTTGCAAAATCATCTTTAGGACTTTAAATTAAAACCACTGATGCTTGGAGATATTTGTTGTTGTTGTTGTTAAGTGCCACCAAGTCATTTCCAACTCATAGCAATAAATCAGTTAATGTAATATCAACTCTGGGGCACATAAGATTATATTTATATGTATATTCAAAGAACTGGTAATTGTACAGTGCCTCATATTGGAATACCCTGAGCAGACAATGGTTTAGCCTTCCTGCTACAAGTCTGACAGGAGGTGTTATGAAAGTGGACAAGAGAGACAACCTAATAGAGCAACTCAGCCCTTACCAACTGACTCTTTCACCTTTGTTTTATTTCTACATTTTAAAAAGTTTTAATGGCATTTAATACGTTGAATAAAAATAAAAAGAAAAATGAAACAATTTATGTCAAAGTATAAGAGATTTTAAGAAAGAACTGTTATTATGAACTGAATTGCATACCCCAAAATTTGTGCTTTAAATCCTAACTCGCCACTGGACTGCAAGGTCAGTTTGAACTGCAAGGTTAGTGATTCAAATCCACCAGCCACTCCCTGGAAACCCTATGCAGGGGTCACTATGAGTTGGGCGGAGTACTGGTATGATGCTGTGGGTTAATGTGCTAGACTACAAGATCACTTTGAACCACAAGGTCGGCAGTTCAAGTTCCTCAGAAACCCAATGCAGGTCGCTATGGGTTGGAACTGACTCAACAGCACTTAACAACAACAACATGAGTCGGGCACTGACTCAATGGCACTTAACAATAAAAACAACAACAACACCTGTGGTTAGATCCATGGTGAAATAGTAGGTTAAGCACTGGACTGCTAACCACAAGGTCAGAAGTTTGAACCCACCTGCTGCCCTGCAGGAGAAAGATAGGACTGTCTGCTCCTATAAAGACTGACAGCCTCGAAGATCTACATTCTCGAAATCTAAGGGAGCAGTTCTACTCAGTGCTGTAGGGGTGCTACGAGTTAGAACCGACTCAATGGCAGTGGATTTGGTTTGGGTTTGGGTTTATCCCCATGGTTAAACTCCCATTTGTGAATAACTTCACTTTGTTAAGAAGCTGTATCAGTGGAGGGTATGATTTTGAGCCAATCACCACTGAGCTATAAAAAGAGCAGATTAGGCTTAGAAAAGTTAGTGTGTAAAGATGGGCAGAGGGGACGATGGAAGTCGAGCCACATGAGATCTCCAAGGAACCAAGAAAGAAAAGCTGACAGAACACAAGGGCTTTCCCGCAGGGCCAACCCAGAGTCTTCCCTTAAAGACGGTGGCCTGAGTTCAGACTTCTAACCTCCGTAACTATGAGGAAATAAAATTTTATTTATTAAAGCCACCCACTATCGTGGTAATTTTGTTGTAGTAGCAATATGTAACTAAGACAAACTGCTAATTCAGAAAACTTTAGCCAAGTATTTATTGGTAGTCCATCAAATAATCATGTTGTACTCTCCATTAACCTGCGATATGCAGATGATACAACCTTGCTTGTTGAAAGTGAAGAGGACTTGAAACATTTACTGATGAAGATCAAAGAGCACAGCCTTCGGTATGGATTACATCTCGATGTCAAGAAAACAAAAATCCTCACCACTGGACCAATAAACAACATTCTTATCAACGGAGAAAAGATTAAAGTTGTCAAGGACTTCAGTCTTCTTGGATCAACTATCAACACTCATGGAAGTAGCAGTCAAGAGATCAGACGACGTATTGCATTGGGCAAATCTGCGGCACAGGAACTTTTTAAAGTGTTGAAGAGCAAAGATGTCAGCTTGAGGACTAAGGTGCGCCTGACCCAAGCCATGGTATTTTCAATAACCTCATATGGATGTGAAAGCTGGGCAGTGAATAAGGAAGATCGTAGAAGAATTGATGCCTTTGAATTGTGGTGTTGGAGGAGAATACTGAAAGTGCCATGGACTGCCAAAAGAACCAATAGATCTGTTTTGGAAGAAGTGCAGCCAGAGTGCTCCTTGAGGCCAAGATGGCTAAGCTTCGTTCGTCTCTCATGCTTTGGACATATTGTCCAGAGAGAACAGTCGCTGGGCAAGGATGTCATGCTGGGTAAGGTAGAGGGTCAGAGAAAAAGGGGAAGACCCCTAAGGAGATGGATTGGCCAGGTGGCATTATTGATGGACTCAAGTGTGGCAGCGGTAGTGAGATTGGCCCAGGATCGGACATTGTTTCATTCTGCTGTGCATGGGGTCGCTATGAGTCGGTTCTGACTCGATGGCAACTGACAACAACAACAAACTCTCTATTTTAAATATGTTTTTATTTCAGAAATTTAAATACATAATTGAACAAACTCTTCTTTCCCACAAGTTTCACTCAAAACTATTATCTAAGAATCAGCACCTTCCTAAGTAATGATCGGAATTCATCGATTCAACTGTAATGTTGGACTGAATGACGAAAAAATGGTCACAATTTAAAAAAAAATTTTTTTTTTAATAGTGTATTCAATGGAGAAAAAAGTATTTATAGTCTGAAGATTTTCTGATTCACGAGATTATTTTTTTCTATAGCATAAGGATTTATAACTATAAGCATTATAAAACCTAACATGACTAAGCAAATATAGCTTTTGAGATTATTATTTTTTTAATGTTTTATTGTGCATTATGTGATACTTTACATGGGAGAATGTTAGTTTTACATTCATCCTATCCTATATCGTTTCATTGCCACTGCTAAAATCCCCTCCACGCATCATCAGCCAACCCCGAGATTATTTTTTTCCTCAAGAATATTTTCCAAAAGTAGTTTTAATTTTCTGTATCATATGTTCTAGAATAATAGGCCCATGAACTTTTCTGGCAGAGTAAAGAGATTCTAACAAGGAGCTCTGGTAGCGTAGTGGTTACAAATCGGGCTGCAAACCTCAGGGTCAGCAGTTCGAAACTACCAGTTGTTCGCGGGAGAAAGATGAAGTTTTCTGCTCCCATAAAGATTTACAGCCTCGGAAACTATGTACAGGATCGCTATGAGTCAGAAACGACTCCACGGCACATAACACCAACAACAACAAACAGTGGATACTCAGAGGGTAGTGGAGTAGGGCTGCTATTACTATTTGGTGGACTTCTGAATTTTATTGAATTTTCAAACAGAACAGGGATTATCCGGCATACTATTTTTTTACTGTCTTTATAAATTTAAGTATTGTTAAATGTTATAAAAGAAGCAAATAATAAAGAGTGACGATAATAATTTGTCAATCATCAACATTATGATTAATTAGCACGTTACCCTATAGCATAAACACTGGACTGCTAGCCACAAAGTCAGCAGTTCAAACTCACCAACCACTCCTTGGGAACCCTGTACAGAGTTGCTATGAGTCAGAACTGACTTGATGGCACTTATCAACAACAACATACTCTTGTAACTGTTATTCAATCCTAACAACCTTTGTTCTGATAAACACACCAGCGATAAAACCACTTAGGCAAAGCAGCTCTGCAGCCAATAAAAAGAGCTAGGTGGGGTCCCAAGTTTGTAGGACTTATGAGAAGGCTTCTAAAGGTTTTGTGGAAAAAGTTTACTACCTTTTAACTCTATGTTTCCAGAAAACTTTTGAAGCCATATAGCCAGTTATGAGCTAATACAAGCTATCCATTAAAAAGTCACAGTGTGGCACATGGTACAGTATTCCTGGTTAGGAACTGATATTCCATATTCTTAACCCTATGAATTATAATTCGAATGTCAGGGAGGTTCTGTATACTAAAATTTTTCATGGAGCATCTGGAAAATAGGAGACAGACTAGACAGGTATAAAGAATGGCCAGTCAAATGGGTGAGGGCAGAGTTTCAGAGAAGTGTGAGAAAAAGAGGAAAAACAGCAAGGAAGTGCTCCAGGATAGTTAGGCACAAGTGAAGACTGGCTCTCTATTTAAATGACCAGTTGGCAGGCAGACTATGTTGCTTTAAGTGGGGTGCTACAGAGAGAATCAACAATGTTCTTCTACAATTTATGTTATTTAAGTCTTACGTTTTGTTATCGTTAAGTCGGTTCCGACTCATATTGATCCTGTATAGGGTTTCTAAGAAGCGGTTGGTGGGTTGAACTGACTACCTTGTGGGTTAGCAATCAATCCTACAGGATGGACCAACAAACCAAATTTGGAAATCCTTATACAAATACAGTGAAATCTGTGAGAGCTGGAACTCAATGGGACTATGTTGTTTTTCCAGGTCTCCCAAGTTTTCTGCCTTTGACAGGGTGCAGTCTTACCACTTTTGTATTGCCCGTGTTAGTGGAAAATTTGTCCTTCTCTGGCAGGTTTCCACCTTACACAGCTTCCTACTTTCACAGGTTTTACTGTAATGGTGGTGGTGGTGTGCCATGGAGTCAGTTCCAACCCATAGTGACCCTGTACAGGGTTTCCGAGGCTGTAAATCTTTATGGGAGCAGAAAGCCTCATCTTTCTCCCGCGGAACAGCTGGTAGTTTCGAACTGCTGACCTTGCAGTTCACAGCCTGATTCATAACCACTACACTACCAGAGCTCATTTTTACTGTAATACAATAGTGTAGTGCAATTATCAAATTTGTATAAAATGACTTATCTCCACTAAAATTAAGACACACAAATGCATCTGCTTTACCTAAACAATGCTGATATGAATCAAAGCAAACTGTCAAGTAAAAGATCAGACCAAAAAATCCCGTGCTCTGACTTTGTTGTTGTTGTTGTTAAATGCCATAGTCAGTTCTGACTCACTGTGATCCCATACAGAGTTTCCAAAGAGCGGCTGGTGAGTTTGAACTGCGAACCTTGTGGTTCAAACTGATGTTATGGTCTAGTGCGTAGCCTAGTGCCACTGAAGGGCACTGAATTAAAGACAAGTTGTTGTTGTTAAGTGCTGTCAAGTCAGTTCTGACTCACAGCAACCCTGTATAGGGTTTCCAAGGAGTGGCTGATGAGTTTGAAACTGCTGACCTTGTGGCTCAAACCAACCTTTCAGTTCAGTGCTTATCCTACAGAGCTAAAAGACTGAGCATTAAGAGAAGGAAATGAACACCACCAAGCTAGACACACACATTTACAGGTATTAATACTTACAATAACCTCCTGAGGTAACACTACTAAAGCCATCTTGCTGATAAGGAAACATAGGCTCACACTGCCTGAGGCCCCACCACTAGGAGGAGAAGACACCATCTTCAATTTCAAAGACAGTCCAAAGGCAGAGCCCTCACTTGCTCTTTGACCCATACCTCTTACCTCAACAAAAACGAACATGCTAAAGTCAAAGGGTTAGAATCACTGAGAAGCAATCCAGGCCTCAGTTATTTTTTTCTTGTCAAGAAGTTGGTAAAGGATAAAACAGCACAGAAGAACAGAATGTATTCCTGTGTTCTCTCTGACTCTAAGCTACACAGCGCCACCTACTGGGGCATGCAAGGTCATGGTTCACTAAAAGTCAAGCTTTTGCTATATACCAAATTATTTACCTGAGGCAGAAGCAAAGCAACCAGGGATGTGGGGAGACCAGATTGTGCTGTAAATGACACTTTCATGGCCTGTAAAAGTGCACAGTGACTTTCCAACAGTTGGATCCCACTACAAAGAAATAAGTCAATTACTAAGTGGAGATATATGCTCTAATATATACTCTATATAATAAACACAAAACATATATATAAGTATACATATAACATACTTATTTTAAGAATTCTGTAAGTCAATTTTTATACAAAGCAAAACATCATTTAAGGGGCCCAAACAATCAATGCTGAGCTAATTATTAGTTTACAGCCAAAATATTAGGCCATTTTAAGTTATAGTAAATGTTTTAGTATTTCTAAGAAAAGATTAGGTGTCCAGTTGAAAAGCTACAGAACTATGCTTTGGAAAAGAACAGAATTCAGTGGAGGCTCTAGGGAAGGAGTGCTTGTTTTTAAAAACGGTAAAGCTGACATACCAGTTTGACAGTTTGATCCCATGAGCCAGACACCACAAGCTGTTCACCTCTGGTTTGGCTCCAATCAACACTATAAACCTAAAAACACATTTTAGAGTGTCATTGAGAAAGCAAAAGAATATCAAGTTCAATATTGCATGTTTCCTCTTTATACAGTGATAGCCAGTTAGAACACGTGGTTGAAACATCAGGTCAAGTCCAACTAATCTCAACCTGGTGGCTTGCCCATCCCTCCAGACTTACTCCATTCCACTTTAATAGAATTCTACAGAGTATTTCAATACCTTCTTCACTAAAACAAATTATACACATTTTTAAACCTACCAACAAATCACTGTTTGCAGCACCTTGAAGAAATGTCAAAGCAGATTAGAAAGTTAGTCATCTGAAAAAGCTTGCTGGGCCAATGTTTATCAGAAAGCATTAAAATTCAATTAATATCCATATCTGGCCTTTCCTAGAAAAAGCTTATAGAAACCAGGTGATCCTTTCAGATCTCTTGGTAAACAGCTTTAGTTATGCTGGGCTTCTCTTCTAATCTCTGCCTCACTGCTCTCAGTGAACCATTTCAAATGAGCATGTGAAAAATTATGAAAAATTTCATTTCCTTTTGTCATTTCATACAAAAGGCTATAATCTTTACATGGAACAGACAGCTACATCTCTTCCCCATGGCTGGTGGGTTCAGACCACTGGCCTTTCAGTTAGCACCTGTAACACTAGGGCAACTTGTTGTTGTTAAGTGCCATCCAGTCAATTCTGACTCACAGACACCGCGGACAGGGTTTCCGAGGAGCAGCTGGTGGGTTTGAACCACCAGCCTTCTGGAAGCAGTACAGTGTTTATCCTACAGCGCCACACCATGGACTCCATTAGCAAGCCTTTATTGCGTACTTACTGTGTGCTGGATGTTGTTACTAACACTTTACATATTTTATATCATTGGTGGTACAGTGGGCTAAGCACTGGGCTACCAACCAAAAGGTCGGCAGTTTGAACCCATCAGCAGCCCGTGGGAGAAAGCAGACCGTCTGCTTCGGAACCCTTAGGGAGCAGTTCTACTCCATCTTATGGGGTGTCTGTAAGTCAGACTGACTGAACAGCACTGAGCTGGCTGGGTCTATGAGGTAAATTCTATGCCAAGGTTCAAAATGGTTACATAACTTAAGTCCAAGTTCCCAGATCTAGTAAGCTGCAGAACTGAAATCTGAACGTGGGCAGCCTAACTGCACAACCCATTCTCAGTGGTCATGCTACAGGATGCTGGGTGGGGGCACTGCTTGGAGTCTTGGGACTTCAGGATGACTTCAGGTCACAGTATCAAGGAAATAAAGCCCTGCCCTTGCTGGTCTCTTCCTACCGGAGTTACGTTTAGGCCCAGGCTGATTTCAGTTTGCATTCATGGACTGTCTTTACCCAGGAACTCAAAGCCCATGCTCACTTTGTTAACTAACTACTGCTCACCCTTCAAGACTTGGATCCATGATCTCCTTTATGAAATAAGGTCCCTGGACATTCCGCAAAGAGTAAGCTGCTTCCATCTGTGCGTTCCAGTAGTATCTTTTACCTACTTCTAATTTGGTGCTTAACATATTTCATTAAAATTAACGTAAAATGACTACAACACTGATAAGATTTTGCAAACTACTCATAAGCAACACCATCTTGGAATCTCTCACCTCATCATGATATCATAGGCACATGATAAATGTTGGTTTTAATCAAAGTAATTATCTTCTTACCACTCATCTGTGAATTTGTACTATAGTGGCTCTGATGCTAGAAGCTATGCCATCGGAATTTCAAGCACCAGCAGAGTCACCAATGGTGTGGACAGGGTTCAGTGAAGCTGCCAGACTAAGACAGACTAGGAAGAAAGGCCTATCAATCTACTTTAAAAAATCAGCCAGTGAAAACCTGAGGGATCACAGAACATCCTCTGAGACTTCCACTCATTTACGACTGATCACTGGAGAAGAGTATGAAGCTTGATAAAGTGGAGGGCCAGCGGCAGCAAGGAAAACCGTCAATGAAATGGATTGGTGCCATGGCACAGTAATAGACTCGGGCACACCACAATCCTGAGGATGGCACCGCACCAGGCAGGTTCATTCTGTGCTACATGGAGTCACCATGTGTCGAAGCCGACTTGATGGCAACTAACAAGACTCTATTTTCACAACCTAGACAGCTGATAAGTAGGCATACTGTTATTGTGGTGGTGTGCTGTAGAGTCAGTTCCAAGCCATAGCTACTTTCATTTCAGAAGGTAAGTCAATCAATTACACATACAAAATCACTTTGCCCAGCTTGGATTCCTCTGCCTCAGCACACCTCCAGACGTGATGCAGGAGCAGAATCTGTATGACGTCTCACTCTCTAGTTTCAGAGAACAGAAGACAGGAGGTAAGAGGAGGGACCCAGGGCAGAGATGCTACTACCACCTGCCTTTTCTACCACCCAGCAAAGTGGCGAGCACTAGGACCCTGAGGCAAAACTACAGAGAGGACACACATTGTAGCGAGGCTAAAATCCAGAAGAAAATACAGGAATGTCAATAAATATTTCCTTTATTTTTACTGTATTTCATAGTAATTAAAAAGAGTGAAATTCCTAAAAGAATAAAATACCCAAGAATAAATTTGACTAGGTATGTGAAAGATTTGTATTGTAACACAATGCGGAAAGAAACGGGAAGACCTAAATCACTGAAGGGAGTTTATGTTCATGGATTGGAAGAGTAATATTGTTAAACTGTTAGTACTACCCACAGTAGTATCTAGATTCAATGGAATCCACATTAAAAAAACAACTTTTTACGTGGATTTTTTGAAGAAATTGAAAACCCAATCCTTAAATTTATATGGAATGTTGTTGTTGTTGTGTGCCATTGAGTTGGTTCCAATTCCTATTGTTATTGTTAGGTGCCATCAAGTCAGTACCGACTCATAGCGACCCTATGCACAACGGAATGAAACACTGCCCAATCCTGGGCCAACCTCACAATTGTTACCATGCTAGAGCCCATGGATGCTGCCTCTGTGCCAATCCATCTCACTGGGGGGTCTTCCTCTTTGTCTCTGACCCTCCACCTTATCAAATATGATATCCTTCCTCCACTGACTGGTCCCTCGTCTGTCAGTTTGTCATACTGTGGTGGCTTGTGTGCAGCTGTGACTCTGGAAGCTATACCACGGGTATTTTGAATACCAGCAGGGTCACCCATAGAGGACAGGTTTCAGCTGATCTTCCAGACAGACAGACTAGGAAGGGGGGAGACGGACTACTTCTGACTATTCAGTCACTGAACACCAAATGAATAGCAGTGGGACGCTACCCAACTCAGAGCAGCCCTGTACAGCGTTTCGGAGAGTAGCTGGTAGTTTTGAACTGCCAACCTTGCAGTTACCAGTCCAGTGATTTGTTGTTGTTAAATGCCGTCAAGTTGGTTCTGACCCATAGGGTTTCCAAGGAGCAACTGGTAAGCTTGAACTGCTGACCTTACAGTTCAAATGGCTTTGCAGTCTGGCGCATTAACCCATAGCACCACACCAGGACTCGTGATGTTGTTGTAGTTGTTGAGTGGCATCGAGTCAATTCTGACCCATAGAGACCCTGTATAGGACTCGTGATGTTGTTTTTGTCAGGTGCCTTCAAGTCGGAACCGACTCATAGCGACCCCATGCACAACAGAAGGAAACAATGTCCGATCCTGGGCCAACCTCACTACCGCTGCCACACTTGAGTCCATCAATGATGCCACCTGGCCAATCCATCTCTTTGGGGGTCTTCCTC
>NW_006408531.1:14038103-14069542 GCF_000296735.1 Chrysochloris asiatica
TCAAAGATCAGCTCGAGAAGATAAAGCCAAATACTATAATAAAATATGCAAAGATTTAGAGTTAGAAAACCAAAAGGGAAGAACACGGTCAGTAGTTCTCAAGCTGGGGGAACTGAAGAAAAAATTCAAGCCTCGACTTTCGTTATTGAAAGGACTCGTGATAAGGGGTCCCAAATAGCCAAAGCAATATTGAAAATGAAGAGCAAAGTAGGAAAACTTACACATCCTGATTTTAAAACATACCATATAACTAAGTAATCAAAACACCCTGTTTTGTTTTGTTTTGTTTTTATTTTGTTGTGAACTGAGTGATAGTTTACATGGGAGAACATTGGCTTTACACCATTGTTTCACTGCAATGATTACAGTCTCCTCTATGCATCATCATTCAACAGTATTTCCTTCCATTCCCTCTGTTTTTCTTTTTTTTGGGGGGGGAGGGTGGGGCAATGTATACCAAAAAACTCAGGAACATATAATAATTGAAATAACCAAAGGGCACATTCTGCAAATCTGCCTCCTAGCCACCAATACTCAGTCCCTCTCTTTCCATGCATCTAGAGTCCTTAGCTGCTCCCTCTCTCCATGTCCCCATCTCTGTATGCCTCCATCTCTAGTGTCACTGCTTCTCTGGATAAGGTCCTGCATTCCGCTTGTGCTCTTCTCCCTTGATGCTCTTAGGGTCCTCTGTTTCTGGACTGTAAGATTAACTATGCCCCTGTTTTTTATTTATACATATATATTTTTTAATGTTTCATTTGAATTATGTGAGTTTACATGGGAGAACATTAGTTTTACATTCATCCCAGCATGTATCATTTCATTGCCATGGTTACAATCCCCTCCATGCATCATCAACCCACCACAGGGTATTCATTACCCAACCCCCACCCCCGGGTCATCAGCACACAGCCCCTCTCCCTCTCTGGGTCTAAAATCCCCAGCTGCTCCATCACTCCAAGTCATCATCTCTGCCTCCATCTCTGGTGTCACTGCTTCTCTGGGTAGCATCCCACTCTCCCCTCTTCTCCCTTCATGGTCCCAGGGACCTCCACTCCTAGAATGCAAAGTTAATCACTCCCCTCCTTGCTACAAAATGCCTACCTTTACATTTCCAACCCTCACAATCAATCCTGATAACAATTATTCACTATTGTATCACAAGAGACCTATCCGCATTTCCTTTCATCAGCCCCACCTAGACAGACTGCATACTACTCAGTGGAGATTCTACCTTTCTCCTGCTCTCTGGATCTAGGTTCCCTCTTGAAAGCTTGTACGCCCGCCAGTCGCTTCTTGCCTTTGTAGCAAGCCCACTGTAGGTAGCCAATGTCCAAGTTACCCATCCCTGTCTACTCTGTGTATGGAAGGGGTGGGAATGATCCTTGCTATAAAGATTTGTTCCCTCTTTTGAGCTACTGCATCCATAGGTGTAGGTCAAGTTCATCAAGATTGTATCAGATTACTCTTGTTTTCCTCTTCTTTCTTCTTCTAGTTGTGCTCTGATCATGCAGTCATTGAAGCCATGTCAAGTGGGTGTTATCTGTAAGTGTGGGTGTTCTTGTGCATATGCCCTCTCTTATCAGCTGGACGCTTCACTCTCCACTCTATTCCTCTGTGGCTATGTCACTGACTCTGGGCCCAAGAGTCACCTAATCTTGCCACACTGCTGGCCAACCAGGTCTCCACTAGGAGTCTACTGAATGTTGTAGGGCTTAGCTCACAGCTTCACTGCTGTTTTTCCCTCACTTCCCCTTATTGGTGACGAACACGGTCACCAATCAAAGCGTGTATTCCCACTGAGTCTTAAGTCTTGGAAGGGGGTTTGCTCTGAGGGGACCCGATCACTTCCTTGATGTCTCCTGGGTGAGCAACTTGCTTGTTCTTGTAGTAATCAGTCAGACTGCCTCTATTGTTTTGTATTTTTCCTGTCAGTCTTTCTTTCAAGAAGTATCTTCTATTCTTCTGGCAGCTCCAGGCTGGTCTGCTTGTCATTTCAAGTGGAAATTTCCCACCTCAGAAGATTCTGGATGCTGTTCAGGATTCCACCTATGGTCTTATGTAATGCAGAGGCTCGGCAGGAAGCCTCCTTCACTGGGCACGTTGTAGCCACATTTTAGGTATTCCAATCAGTTATAGACAGAAGATGAACTTACAAGCTTTCTATGGTGATATTTCTGGCAGTTCAAATCCACCAGCAGCACCATGGAAGGAAAGACCAGGAGATCTGCTTCCATAAAGATTACAGCCAAGGAAATCGTATGGAGGACAGTTCTACTCTGTAATGGTGGTGGTGGCTGTGTACCGTGGAGTTGGTTCCAACCCACAGTGACCTTGTACAGTGTTTCTGAGGCTATAAATCTTTACGGGAACAGAACGCCTCATCTTTCTCCCGTGGAACAGCTGGTAGTCTCGAACTGCCAACCTTGAGGTTCACAGCCTGATTCGTAACCACTAGTCTACCAGAGCTCCTTTTTACTCTGTAATATATGGGGTCATATATAAATCAAAATGGACTCAACAGCAATGGAGTTTGGTTTCTGCACCCTTTGGATTCAAGGACACCGGTGATAGTTAAGGTTTGATGTCAACTTGGCTGTGTCTGGACTCTCTGTGGTTTGGCAGTTGAGACATAGTAATGCCTCAGGATTAGATCTAATACAATGTAATCACTTCTATGATCAAATCTGCTATGAGCAGCCAATCAATTCATAGGACATTTCCTTGGGGGATGGCCTGCTACCAATATATTGGACGCACGGGCAAAACCTGCTTGCTTTTTGCTGGATCTGGATCCTGCATCTGGCTTGTCATCTATCATCTGCTTCTTTGGGCTCAAGCTAGTGGCCTGCTGATTCTGGGAGACATCAACAGCCTGACATCTGACCCACAGACTTGGACCCTGCCTGCCTCTGTCACTATGGGAGCCATTTCCTTGTTATAAACCTCTGTGTGTATATGAACTTCATCAGTTTTGCTTCTCTAGAGACCACAGTCTAAGTCAATGCCCTCTCTGCCCCTTCCCAGACAAGATACTCCTCTCTCGTAGAACTTTGTACACTCACAGCACTAATCAAATTATAAACTACATGACCCACTAGTGAGGGTCAGAGTCCAGAAGAAAAAGGACCAAGTCTTACTTGTCCATCTTCTCAGGTAAATTGTAGGATACACACGGGAGCATGGCAGCTCTGTAGGATAAGCACTGCACTGCAAACCACAAGGTTAGCAGTTCAAGCTTACCAGGTATTCCTTGGGAGAATTCTGCTTCTGCAAAGATTTAAAGCCTCAGAAAGTCTACACAAGGACACTATGAGTCAAACTGACTCGACAGTACTTCATAACACTTGACAGTCAGTAATCAAACCCAGTGCCATCAAGTTGACTGAGACTCGTAACAATCCTACCGGACTATTACAACCCATAGCGTTTATAGGGCAATAAATCCTTATGGAAGCAGACTGCCACCAGGGCTCTATAAACAGTAAACCACAAAACCCTAACCCAACGCCACTGAGTCTATTCCAACTTACAGTGACCCTACCTAGGGTTTCTTCTGAGACTATAAAGTCTTTATGGGAGCAGACAGCATCATCCTTCTCCCACACAGTGGCTGGTGTTAGGAGTCCAATACCTAGCCCACAGCATTACCAAGGTTCCTTCTATACACAGTAGAGGTAATAAATAAATATCTTTGAATTAAGTGAATGAATGAATAAAGGAACAAAGAAACAAGTGTGAATCGAAAGCACATCCCATACTACTCATTTTCTGTCTCTTCCCTATTCCCAATTTCCCCCTCCACTTCCACCTAAATAGTGAAATGGCAAATGGCTACATTAAATATAAAAAAAGAAGAGAAAATGGTTCACAAGCAAGGTTCTCAAAAGGCTCATTTTCTGAAATGACTGCTGGCAGTAGTGAAAATTAATTAGAAAAATGAAAAAAGAACAACAAAAACACTGAGTAATATTTTGTGTTATTCTATGAAATCTGAACCTCTTCAAAACCACAGTCTTAGAAGACAAATTTTATTACTGAACCCAATTCCCAAAGAACTCATTTTTAATTGTAAGTATTGCCCTTTTTAAGTTGACCTATTTAATTAAGAATCATCAAATAAAAACTATGTCTAGAATTTTCATACTTATCTGTATCAATACAAAGGAAAGGGACACGAACTTTTCATTCCTGATTAGAAAGGGCTATATGTTTCTTTTAATACTACATTTAAATTTTCAAAAATCTTTTCTTTGTGGAAAAACTTTCAAGTGTACAAAAGCAGAAAGTATGTATTTCTATGTACCCATCACATACTTTCAGCAATTGTCAGCATTTTACCTTTCTTGGTGGTGGTGTAGTGAATTATCAAAAGTCTCTTTTAGTCATAGTCGTGTTGGATCTGGATAAGAGAAGACGGGGAAGGCTACTGCTAGGATGACATGATTCCGCTGTGGATGTTAGCAGACTTCACTGTAACTGTCAAAACTTGAAATTCTACCATCTCTGAAGCACGAAGGGGGATCTCACTACCATCAATAAAAAGTCAGGAGTGGAGTACAACCTTGAACCTCAACTCAGGGACAGAAAGCTTTGACACTGGAGGAGTGGCAGAGTAGCAGTAGCAGGAGGACCAAAAGCCAGAGCACCAGACAGAGCAGTGGGCCTCCCAGCTCAAAAAGCTAGTAAAGCTGAATGGCTCTGGGTAGGAAGCTTGCTTGTAGAGCGAGGTGCCTCCAGGCACTAAAGAGGGGGGTTCAGTTTGCTGACACAAGGAGTTAGAGCTGAGTGCCTTCAGGCTGAAACTTATGGTGCGTCCTGTGGGCATTTATTAGAACCACCGCCCCTGAGCATTTCTGACCCTGAACTGTAACCTGTTACTTCCCTAAGAAGCCCTGTAACTTTATCTTTGAGTTCTGTGTAGGTACTTCGGTGAATTACTGAACCTGTACACAGGGTTGTGGCACAGATATTTCACATTGTTTTATCTGCCCTCTTACTGATCGACTGCTAGAATCTTTCAGCAACAGACCATTTCAATCCTTCAACAGTAATTCTAACAGATAAGGATTTTGTTTTTGTTGTTTTGGGTTCTTTGGTGGCTTGTTTTTAAATATAAGCACATGGCCATTTTATATCTAACAACACTAACACCTATTATTCAGTCCATATGCATCTTTTCCAGTCTCAAAAATGTCTTTCTTACAATTGGCTTACTTGCATCACAATCCGAGACACATTTTACATGTAGCTATAACTTCTCAAGTCTCTTCTAGCCTTGGAAAGTGCCTCTCCCCCTCTTACCTTACCCACCTCATCATTTACTTGTTGAAGAAACAAAATTATTGGTTCCATGTTGTTGTTGTTAAGTGTCACTGAGTTGGTTCCGACCCACAGCTACCCTATATAAGGTTTCCGAGGAGCAACTGGTGAGCTTGAAAAGCCGACCATGCAGTTCAACTGGCTTTGCAGTCTGGTGCATTAACCCACAGCGCCACACTAGGACTCCATATTGGTTCCATAAAGTGTCCTAAATTCTGGATACAGCTGACGGTTTCCTTATGGTGGCATTTAGCGTTTCTGTCTACCTGCCATATTTCCTTTAAATGGACCATTAGATCTAAAGGCTAGATTAAAATCAGTTTAGGGTTTTCTTGTGTGTGTTTTTAAACTTCCTAGGCACTTAACAACAACAAATGTCTTGGTGTAGCACTGTAGAAAAACCACTGAACTGCTAAACCATAGTCCAATCAGTGCAGACTGTTCAAAGCCACCAGGCACTCCTCGGAAACCCGATACTGAGTCGCTGAGTTAGAACCAACTTGACGACACTTAACAATAACAAACCCACTCAATGGTAGTGGGTTTGGCTTGGTTTATTGTATTAAACCCACTGCCAGAGTCCATTACAACCAATAGCCACCTACACGATGTCCTGGTGTAGCGCTGCTGGATAATATACTGAATCGCAGGGTCGCCTTGAACTGAAAAGTCAGTGGTACAAACTCACCAGCTGCTCCTCAGTCATACAGGGTCACTATGAGTCGGAACCAATTCGACAGCACTTAACAACAGCAACAAAGGACAGAGCAGAACTGACCCTAATGATTTCCAAGACTGTAAGTCTTTATGAGAGCAGAAGCCTCATCTTCCTCCCGAGGAGCCGGGGGATAGCAGTCTAGTGCTTATCCTCCAGCACTACCAGGGCTCCTTTCCTATGTATGAGGAGGCATACAATTTCTGTTTAGCCCATTTTAAGTGATCCCATAATTGGACTCCTGGTGTGGTGCTGTAGGATCAGAACTGGACTATGAACCACACCGGGAAACCCTATACAGGGTAACCATGAGTCAGAACCAACTTGTCAGCCTAACAAGCAGATTGTGTAGGAAGCTCTGGTGGCATAGTGAGAGAAAGATGAGACTTTGTGCTTCTGTAAAGGCAACAGCCTTGGAAATCCCACAGGGTCACTATGAGTGGGAACGGACTCAACAGCACACAAGACTATTGTTTAGACCAGGGGTAGGGAACCTTTTTTCTACCAAAATTTATAACATCATTCACGGGCCACACAAAATTACCAACTTGAAAATTAGTCTGTTATATTTGGTCAAACGTTTAATTAACTCACCCCTAGTGTGATGGCTGGAACTGCAGTTGCCTTGGCAAGGCCAGACCAAATGATGTTCCCCACCCTGATTTAGACGATGTTGTTGTTGTTATTGTTGAGTTACTTTTGACTAATGGGACTGCAGGTGTGTAGAGGAGAAGTGTGTCATAGGGTTTTCTATGCTGTGTCTTTTTGAGCAGCTAAAGTGAATGGAAGAAATGATGAAACTAAACAGCTAAATAGAAACTTTTTAAAGAGTGGCATGAAACACTTCAGATTCCAAAGTCAAAATTACAAACCAAGTTATATGTGGAGAAATCTTGTTTCCAACCCTGTCTTCTCTCAACCTGCTTTCTTTGCGCCCCCTACCCTATTCAAAGAGAACTCTTTTTATTAATTTTTGACATCTTTCCATTGTTTCTTTTGGAAAATATATTTGAAAATGTAAGTTTGAGTACATATGTGTGTGATTGTATATGTAAACACATATACATACTATAACATATTTGCATTCCTTCCAGTCTTACTTACAATATGAATTATATATATACATTGCTCTACCAGTAGCTCTACTTCGTAGGATAGCAGCTTGAGGGAAGACTAAACAGTAACCTCTAGTTTCATATGATTTAAAATTATCAAATAAAACTGTACCGTTCTACATGTTTCTTAGTAGGTTCTAAAACAGGAGCTATGGGGATCTGATTCCTGTCTGTGATTCACTTAGGAAGCTGCTTTAGACCAGGCAGAGTGTCTGACACCCACACTGAGAAGATGAGACAGAGACAGAGATCACAGATAAAGTAGCAGTAGTCATGCATGGGGCGTACAGCAGCGCTGTAGGATCAGCACTGGACTGCGAACCACAAGGTTCAAGGTTGGCAGTTCAAGCCTACCAGCTACTCCTCAGGAGACAGATGAGGCTTTTTGTTACCACAAAGATTTACAGCCTCGGAAATCCTATATGGGTCAGAACCAATTTGAGAGCACTTGACAAGTCATACATGAAAATCTTTCTCTACTGAAAATACGCTATTAAAGTTTCCATCTACTTAAAATTGTTATCATTTTCTTTAAAAGAAAAAAATTTTTTTTAAACTTCGAGATAAAATAAATGGGTTTGAGTGGTCACCTTGCAAGTTAAATCACTATTAAGGTTTTTTTTTTTAATCTGCATTTTTGATACCACATTGTTTTTTCTGAGGAGCAGCTGGTGTACTTTTGGTTAACAGCTGAGTCCTTAACCACTATAAGGTAATATAAGATAATACACACATATCTAGATTGTCTAAGTTCTCTCATACTGCTGTGACAGAAACACCACAAGTGGACAGCTTTAGCAAACAGAAATTTATTCTCTCCCAGTTTAGGAAGATCGAAGTTGGAATTCAGACCCCCTGGCTCTAGGGAAGTGCTTTCTCTGTCATCTCTGGAGAAAAGGTCCTTGTTTCCTTTCAGCATCAGTAAGCCCAGCATTTCTTGAGACCTCCAGTGTCTTGGCATCATTCTTCCCTGGACTTAGGACTTGCATAGTGCAGAGACCCAGATCCAAAAGACACACTCCACTGCTGGTTCTTCTTTCTTAGGGACTGTAGGTCCCTCTGATCTCTGCTTCGCTCTCCTTTTATCTCTTGTAAGTAAAAGAGCGTGCAGGCTACATCCCAGGGAAACTCCCCTTACATCAGATCAGGGTTATGATGGGATTAAGGGTGTTACATTCGCCCTCGATCCTCTGATTGGTTTAGCACTTCAGATCACATCAGGAGGGATCATCACATCACTGCCACATTACTGCTGACCTGTCAAACCACTGAGAATCATGGCCCAGCCACGCTGACACAAATTTTAGGGGAAAACAATTCAAACCATGACAAAGGTAATTAAAACTGAATACTTATTAAGATAGTGACTTCCAAACACCGTTGCACACTGGAATCATCTGGGAATTTAAAAATAATAGTGATGCCTGGCTCTAATCCCCAGACATTGTGATTAGATAATTATGGATACGACTTGGTGAGCTCCTCAGATGATTCTAGTACATATGGAAATTTGGGGATCACTGAGTTAAGACAAGCATTTCACACCTTTTCCCATTTCAAACACTAAAATTTCAAATTTCAAAATTATGATGTAGTCCTACCTAGCATATCTAGCACCTGAAGAAGTCAAGTAAATGGAAAATGGGTTTAAAAAAAACCTATCCATCCATCTCCATCCTGTTTTCTGCCCACAGTGTATGGCTCCAAGTCTTACAAAATTCACATTTCTTTTGCACTTTTGAAGCCTAAAGTCCAAACCCCTAACCAGGCATTCAAGGCCCATTAAAAAGTGCTCCTGAATGGCCTTCCCTCCTCTCCTCTCCTCACTGCACAGCACACAGTCCTCCAGTCATGCTAAAGGGCTTGCAGCTGCCTGAACATCCAAGCGTTCCAAAAATCTGTACCTCTGCAGATACTCTCCTCTGTTAGATCTTTTCTCTTGGGGCCATCTAAGCAAACTCCTACTAATTTCCCCAGACGCAGCTCCAACAGCACTTCTCTTTAGCAGACCTTGCTGGTTCTCTCTGTGTACCTTACACAGAGCTCTACTTCAACATTACCAATGTCAGTCCAGATGGCTTGCTTGCAGGCCCCAGAACACTAGCAGAGATTAGCACCTCAGACTTACTCATACTTACAGCTTCAATGACGACATGTGTCACAGGTCAGGCACATAATCTGTGATACTGATACAGACATGTCCAGCTTCATGTAAGTTTAAATATAAAATTATTACACAAAGTTCAAAAAAATGAGTGCTTTTAAAACAGAAGGAAGTATTGACAGTACATCAAATAGTGAAAAACAAAGAGGGAGAAGTGATTCACATGATACATGATTAGAAAGTATTTTTCCCTAAAGTGTCAGTTTTAGGGGGGGGGGCAATTTTATTTATTTTGTAAAGATTAGCTTACAAGCTTTCCGTAATCATCATTCCCACGATTCATTTAGATCACACTTAAATGTCTATTTTATAATAGCAGACGGGAAACGAACATCCATAAGATAGTCAAACACCTAAAAATGTTTTCCCTCCTTTACTCATTCAGACTGGCTCGATCCTGTATCACAAGGTTGTGTTATCAATCACTATTTACCTCTATCCAATTTACCCCATGCATACCTCCCTAAAATTTCCCCTATCATCACTGTTCATCTGTCACTCCCCTCCTTCTTGTGTATTGCTCTCCCCCCCACTCATCATCTGAGCTAACATGTATCTACCCTCTACCCTGAGCTCCTCTCCCCTCCCTCTCATTCTGGTAACCATCAAAGAATGTTTCTTTCAGTATGGAAATCTTTCCTTAAGCTTTTACAATAGTGGTCTCATGCAATATTTGTCCTTTTGTGATTGACTAATTTCACTCAGCACAATGTTCATCCATGTTATGAGGTGTTTTGCAGATTCATTGTTATTCTTAAAGGCTGCATAGTATTCCATTGATAGGCACTTAAGCTGACCTCATCTTTTTGTTATTATGAATAGTGTTGCACTAAACATTGGTATGCATGTATCTACTCATGTCCTGGATCATATTTCTTGTGGATATATACCAAGTAGAGGGATTACTGGGTCATAAGGTATTTCTATTTCCAACTTTCTGAGGAAGCACCATACCGTTTTTCAGAGTAGCTGAACCATTTTACAGTCCCACCAGCAATGTAGGAGGGTCCCAGTCTCTCCACACCCTCTCCAGCAGTTTTCTATTTTTTTTTTTTTTTAACTTTGCTGTTATTGCTGGTGTGAGGTGGTATCTCATAGTTTTGATTTACATCTAATGGCTAATGATTGAGTCCATTTCTTCTTGATGGTTGGCTGCCTTAAGATCTTCCCTGCAGAACTGTCTGTTTATGTCCTGTGCCATTTTTTAATCAGGTTGTCTTTTTCTTGTAGAGGTGTGGTAGTTTTCTATAAATTTTAGAGATTAGTCCCTTGTCTGATACGAGGCAAAAAAAATTTCCCAGTCTGTAGGCCTCCTTCTTACCTTTTTGGTGAAATCTTTTGATGCACATAAGTTCTAATTTCTAGTATGCCCCAGTCATCTATTTTGTCTTCTATTGTTTGTGTGTTTTGCAATGTTTGATAATGTATGCATGTCATATATTAGAGCTCCTAAGTTTGTCCCTAGTTTTTCATTGATGATCTTTACAGTTCCAGGCTTTACCTTTAGGTCTTTAATCCATGTTGACTTTGTTTCTGATACGGTGTGAGATATGGGTCTTGTTTCATTCTTTTGCAACTCAATTTCCAGTTTTGTTAGCACTATTTGTTGAAGAAACTATTTCTTCCCAATTTAATGTATTTGGGCCCTTTATCAAAGATTTGTTGACTATATGTGGATGGATTTATTGCTTGCTGTATTCTCAATTCTGGTCCACTGATCTATGTATCTTTTATCATACCAGTACCAAGCTGTTTTGACCACTGTGTGGAAAATTTGGAGATCAGAGAGTGAGAGACCTCCAACTTTGTTCTGTGTATTTGTTGTTAAGTGCTGTCGAATCGATTCCGACCCATAGCGACCCTGTATAGGGTTTCCAAGGCGCAGCTGGTGACTCTGAACCACGACTTTGCAGTTCAAACAACTTTGCAATCTGACACATTAGCCCACAGTGTCACACCAGGAGAGACTAAACTGCTCTCTTAAATTGTACTAAAACTGTACTCTTGTAATCTGCTCCAGAATGAAGGGCAGAGCACGACTACTAATATACCCACTGCCATTGAGGGGATTCCCACCCACAGCGCCTCTCCAGGGCAGAGGAGAACTGCCCCACAGAGCTGCCACAGTGCAATTTTTAGGGAAGTCAACTACTACATTGTTTTTTCTGAGGAGCAGCTGGTGTTCTTCTGGGTAACAGCTGAACCCTTAAATCACTAGAAGACCAGAGTTCCTGTGGCTAAGTAGACAAAAGAAAACTATGTATCAAGTCCAGCTGTTTCCTCAATTTTGCAAAAAGAAAGAAAATATCCTCTCAAATGGAGAATCTGTTGTACAGTTTTAAACATAAATGTATTTCCAAAGGTAACAAACTGGTATGAAAGGCATACCTGGTGGTCATTTTGAATTAGTAATTTTTGTTGGCACCCAACCTTATAGTCTTTTCCGCTTTTATCACCATCATTGTCATTCATTCTTTAAGGCAAGAAAGATCTTAATCATATGGTACACCACACAATGAACACACAATGCTTAGTTACACAAATTTTATCTAAAATAGGATACTAATAGTTGTGTAGTTAGGAAAAAGCTAGTTTTTACATGAAATGATCAAAAACCCTAAATGGATCAAATATTTTTTAAATGCTTGCTATTGGACAAGGAGGACAAATTTGAACTCATTTTAAAAACTGTAAGAAACAAAATGAAAATCAGAAATTGAAATAAAATGCACAACTGATTCTGTGCCCTATTTAAAATCCCTTTTAACTTATTATCAATCGTTGTTAAGGGCCATCGAGTCAGTTCTGACTCATGGAGTTTCCAAAGAAAGGCTGGTGAGTTTGAACCGCCGACCTTGTGGTTCAAACCAACCTCGTGGTCCTGTGTTTCATCCCACAGCGCCACCCCAGAACTGTTAATAGCAGAGTGTTGTAAGTTATGAAGTAGAGACACAGGTTCTCCATCACCTTCTTTTCCTCTCCTCTCAGAATCTTTTAAAGTTTTCCTGTTCTTCTACTCCTATTACAGAGTCCTGGGATGGCACTGTAGGGTAAGCACTGGACTGCTAACCACAAGGTCAGCAGTTCAAGACACCCGGAGCTCCTTAGAAACCCTATACAGGGTCACTATAAGTCAGATCTGACACAATGGCACTGAACAAACCACTCCTATTATACATCCAGCAGCAGGTTAAGCCAAGGGCGTTATGGAGCTGAAGGATATGGCCTAAACTGTTACACAAAATGGACTTTGATTCTTGCTTTGACATTAAATAAAGAAGCTATGTAGAAAGATAATGTTCATCTTTCTTTTTATTTTACCAAGACCTTCATTCCCTAAGTCCTCTAAAGGATATGACTGTGGGACTTCTATTCATCCGACCACCTGAGTATTGATTGTTGGGTATTTCTCAGACAGTTACCAAGCAGTGAAATGGGTAAGTGGAGGATTCCTAACTTATTTTAAGTTTTTCTAACCCCATTACCATAAGTGCAAAATAACAATGGTGGTGGTGATGGTGGTGTGCCATGGAGTCAGTTTCGATTCACAGTGACCCTACATAGGATTTCTGAGGCTGTAAATCTTTACGGGAGCAGGAAGCTTCATCTTTCTCCCACAGAATGGCTGATAATTTCGAACTACTGACCTTGAGGTTAGCAGCCCAACTCGTAACCACTATGCTACCAGAGCTCCCTACGATAACAATTACTGTTGTTGTTAAGTGCTGTCAAGTTGATTCCAACCCACAGCTACCCTGTATAGGGTTTCCAAGGAGCAGCTGGTGAGCTTGAACCACTGACCGTGCAGTTCAAACAACTTTGCAGTCTGACGCATTAGTCCACAGTGCCACACCAGGACTCCTAAGATAACACCTAATAATTATTTTGTGTTGGCTCTGTCCCAAGCACTCATAACTACCCTATGAGAGAAATACTAATACCATCTTTGGTTCTGAAATGTAGAAACCAAAGCTTAAAAAAGATATGTGACTTGCCCAAGGTCACACAGAAAGTAAGTCAGAGTTGACATCAAACCCATGGTCGACTAAAACCCTTATTCTATGCTGTCTTCCATGGAAGAAAATGAACCACTACTTTCCATTTGACTTTATAATGTGGATTCCCTGAACATACTGGTGAAAAAAATAGGATCCAGCTATGCTTATTCATTTTATTAACTTACTCAACAATTCCCTTTTCATCACTCTACCCTTCATAGTTTGTGGTTTACTAATAATAATCCAGCTGCTCCGCGGGAGAAAGATGAGGCTTTCTACTCCCGTAAAGATTTACACCCTCGGAAACCCTGTACAGGGTCGCTATGAGTCGGTTCCGACTCCACGGCACATAACAAACAACAACAATAATTTGGAGAATGACAAGACGTAATGATGGCTCCTAGTTCACCTTTCCTCCTATCTAGAAAAATCTCAAGATGTCCCTCAGGGAAATTATGGCACTCTGGTCCTTGCTCCTCCCACAAGGTAAAAGTTTCGGTGGAGGCAGCTGCCCGGTGGGCTTGCTGCCCTCACTGGTGACAGGATCTGAACTGGGCACTTGATAGTTTCCTGGCCACAAAGATGTGAAAAGATACTGTGGAGGGGTTTCCAGGAAGCTTTCTCAGTTCTAGAAAGAGATTTAAGAGAAAAGCATTCCCATTTTGTGTCTAGACCTTGCAGAGTGAGGAGACTATTATTGAAACTACATGCAGCCCATCTTGAAATCAACATAAAAGGACAAAATACCCCCACTGAGTGAAAAGGCAGAACAACCTGGGAATTGGAGGGTATTGCCAAATGCTGAATTAACCCAGCCTGCAACCTTCCCACTTCCATAGGCTTGCTTCTGTGAAATGATAAACTATGGTCCTAATCTAATCACTTGTTACTCAGCTTTCCTGCTGGTGTTTCTGACAACACCAACAGCTGGAGGATCCTAACTTGACATGAATACCTATCAAAAACTGCATTACAAAATATAAAACTGAGGGGCAATCTAGAAAAACATTCTACAATAAAACAATAACAAGAACAGCAAAAATATGGCAAAGCATGCCTTTAATTCATAAAACCAGTCCCATCAGGATAGAAGAATGAAATGCTAACTTAACAGTAAGTAATTCCAGTAACAAAGACCTGGGTGCTTTAGTGGGAGCCCCCAGAGTGGTACGAACAGTTGAGTACTTGACTACTGGCAGAAAGGTTGGTGGTTTGAATGCAGCCAGTAGAGTATCACAAGATAAACCCTGTAATCTGCCTCTGAAGTCACAGCTGTAACTGTGAATCAGAATCAACTTGTCAGCAGCTAACCCCAATAATAGGTACTGTGCTGCTGGATTCAAGGTACCTCAGCAATTGTACACAACCAGGAAGACCTAGTCATTTGGGGTAACGTTATTACAAGCAGAATCTCCAGATTATGGTGGCCCCGTCTTAGAAAACTCAGCATCCATCATCACATTTCTGCAAATTAGGCATACACCATTCAGAAGGACACTGAAAAAGAGGAGCGGATCCAAAAGAGGGTTAGAAGGAGAGTGGAAGATAGACACACTGTCTGATCTGAGGCCAGGCTAAAGGAAATACAGATGCACAGTCTGCACAAGGAAGACTACAGGGAGCGTAAGGGCTGTTTCATAAGGCTCATCTAGAAAAAAAGGACTGTAGTTTGTCTCACTGCTTTAGGAAAAAGAATCAGATACAAGAGTTACTTGCTAAAGAAAGCAGAATTCAGATCAAAACAAGCAATTTTCTAAATTTTAAAGCAATTTAAAAGTCAAATAGGAAAGTTCACTTTCCCTGGGATGAAATAAAGGCTGAGTGGCCATCTGTCAGGGCCATTCTAGAACAGTATTCCCCAGAAAGCAGTACTGGTGTGGTGCTGCAGAATAATGTACTGAACCCAAGGTAGGCTGAACCACAGGCTGGCAGTTCAAACTCACCAGTCACTCCTTGGAAACCCTAGACAGGTTTGCGGTGAGTGGGACTCCACTCGGTGGCATTTAACAATCCCCAGAGAGGCAGGTGCATTCAGGAGGTAGTGAGGGCACACTGACAGAGTTCTCCCCTCCCTGGCCAGTGCTCCACATGTGCAGCCACCACCTCTGTCAACGGAGGCCTGTGTTGCTAAGCTGCTGAGCTGGTTTCAGCGCACCTTCCAGACTAAAACAGGCTGGGAAGAGAGGACTGGGATCTGCTACTGAAAATCAGTGCAACAGCCCTATCCACAACTGATGATGGCCATGGGGCACTTCAATAATAAGTAGTACATACAGCCCTGTTTCTATATGACATGATTTTAGTAGCACATACATTTGGGGAGTGCGGTTGCTCCAGCACTGGACTGCGAACCTCAAGGTCCCTAGTTCGAGCCTGCCAGCCACTCCATGTAAGACATATAAGGCTTTCCACACCATGAAGATT
The DNA here is from genome assembly GCF_000296735.1 of Chrysochloris asiatica. Classification (NCBI taxonomy): domain Eukaryota; kingdom Metazoa; phylum Chordata; class Mammalia; order Afrosoricida; family Chrysochloridae; genus Chrysochloris; species Chrysochloris asiatica. The sequence goes on from NW_006408531.1 coordinate 14,053,842, forward strand.
TAAAGCCTTGGAAACCCTATACAGGGTCACTACGAGTCGGAACCAACTCAACAGCACTTAATAACAAGACATTTATTTTATGTATATTTATATCACACGCACCAGCACACATCTGTCAGACTGTTGTACTGTGGTGGCTTCCATGTTGCTGTGATTCTGGAAGCTAGGACATGCGTATTTTGAATACCAGCAGGGTCACCCACGGTTGATAGGTTTCAGCTGAGCTTTGAAATGAAGACAGACTAAGAAGAAAAAAAGATGGACTACTTCCAAATACCTAGTCATGCAAAACCTTATGAATAGCAGCAGTGGAAAACTGTCAGCATTAGATTATTAAATATTGAAACATGATGAAGAGTACCAGAATAGTGTCAGAAATAGTGCCGGAAGATGACCCACTAGGTTGGGAGGCACTCAAAATACGACTGGGAAAGAGCCTCCTCCCTCAAAGTTCAGTTGGCTGTCATGACATAAATGGAGTAAAACCCTGAGGGCTTTCATTTGCTGATGGGGCAATTCAAAATGAAGAGCAACAGCTGAAAACATCCATTAATAATCAGAACATGGAATGTTGTTGTTGTTGTTAAGTGCCGTGGAGTCGATTCCGACTCATAGCGACCCTACACAGGGTTTCCGAGGCTGTAAATCTTTACGGGAGCAGAAAGCCTACCACGAAACCGCTAGTATGTACAAAGTATGAATTGAGGAAAATTGGAAATTGTTAAAAACGAAATGCAACACAAAATGCCAACATCCTAGGCATTTGTAAGCTGAAATGGACAGGTACTAGCCATTTTGAATCTGACAATCACATGGTTTACTATGCCAGTAGTGACAAGTTGAAGAGGAATGGTGTCACATTTATCAACAAAAAGACAGTATCACAGCTGTCTGTGATAGGAAAATAATCCATATGCCTACAGAAAAGCCAGGGAATACCACTACTATTCAAATTTAAGCACCACTCAATAAAGCCAGTGATGATAAAATTAAAGAATTCTACCAACATCTTCAGTTTGAAATTGATCAAACAGCAATCAAGATGTACTCATAATTACTGGGTATTGAAATGCAAAGGTTGGAAACAAAGAGGAAGGATCAGTAGTTGGAAAACATTGCCTTGGTGATAGATACAATGCTGGAGGTGGCATGACAGAACTTTGCAAGATCAATGACTTCTTCATTATAAATACCTTTTACCTTTTTAAACAATACAAAAGGCAGTTATATCCATGACCCTCACTAGATGGAATACAAAGAAACCAAACTGACTACATCTGCGGAAAGAAACGGTGGAAAAGCTCCATATCATCAGCCAAAACAAGGCCAGGGGCAGACTGTGGAACAGACCCTCAATTACTCATATGCAAGTTCAGGCTAAAGCTGAAGAAAAATTTTTAAAAGTACACAAGAGCCAAAATATGACCTTAAACATATCCCACCTGAATTTAGAGATTTGAAAGTTGAAAATGGATGTCAGAAGAGACTCTGAAACTTGCTCTCCAGTGTAGAGATGCTAAAGCAAATGAAAGAAATGACGAGGTAAAAGAATTGAACAGAAAACTTAAAAGAGTTACCTTGATATACATAGTCAAATATGATAACAAGTTTTGGAAAGACCTGGAATTAGAAACCAGGAAGGGAAGAACATGCTCAGCATTTCTCAAGCTGAGGGAACAATTCAAGCTGTGACTTGCAATATTGAAGGCACTCACTCATCTCTGCCAAGAAATTTGGAAGACAACTATCAGGCTGACTGATGGGAAGAGATCTGTATTTGTGCCCATTCCAAAGAGAGGTGACCCAACGGAATGCGGAAATCATCAGACAGTTTCTTTGATATCCCATGTGAGTAAAGTTTTACTAAAGAGAATACAGAAACAGCTACAAACATACATTGACAGAGAACTTCCACAGGTTCAAGCTGGATTCAGAAGAGGATGTGGAATGAGGGATATCATTGCTGATGCCCAATGGATCTTGGCTGAAAGCAAAGAATACCAGAAAGATGTTTCCCGGTGCTTTATTGATGACGCAAAGACTTTCAATTGTGTGGATCATGACAAGCTATGGACATTGCGAAGTATGAGTATTCTGGAACACTTAATTGTGCTCAGGAGGAATCTGTACCTGGACCAGAACATGGGAACACTGAATGGTTTAAAATCAAGAAAGGTGTGCAACAGAGTTGTATTCTTTCACCATACTTATTCAACCTGTATGCTGAGCAAATAATCCAAGATGCTGGGTTCTATGAAGAAAAACGTGGCATCAGGATTGGATTGGAGGAAGATTCATTAACTACCTGCGATATGCAGATGATACCACCTTGCTTGCTGAAAGTGAAGAGGACTTAAAATACTTACTGATGCAGATCAAAGAGCACAGCCTTCAGTATGGATTGCATCTCAATGTAGAGAAAACAAAAATCCTCACCACTGGACCAATAAACAACATTCTTATCAACGGAGAAAAGATTGAAATTGTCAAAGTGAAACTTCATTTTTCTTGATCAACCATCAACACTCACAGAAACAGCAGCCAAGAAATCAAATGATGTGTATTACATTAGGTAAATTTGCTGCACAAAACCTTTTTTAAGTGTTGAAGAGCAAAGATGTCAGCTTGAGGACTGATGTGTGCCTGACCCAAGCCATGTATTTTCAATAACCTCATATGCATGCGAAAGTTGAACAGTGAATAAGGAAAACCGTAACAGAATTGATACTTTTGAGTTATGGTGTTAAAGAAGAATACTAAAGATGCCATGGGCTGCCAAAACAACCAACAGATCTGTGTTGGAAGAAGTGCTGCCAGAGTGCTCCTTGGAGGCGAGGATGTCCAAACTTCATCGCTCATACTTCGGACATATTATCAGGAGGGACCAGTCACTGGAAAGGATATCATGTTTGGTAAGGTGGAGGGTCAGAGAAAAAGAGGAAGACCCCCTGCGAGATTGACTGGCACAGTGACAGCATCAATGGGCTCAAGAGTGTCAAAAACTGTGAGGCTGGCCCAGTTCCGGGCAGTATTTCGTTCTGTTGTGTATAGAGTTGCTACGAGTTGGTACTGACTCAATGGCACGTAAAAACAACAACATGGGCAAAAAACTGAATGATGCAGGAAGCATCAAAAGATGGAGGGAATACAGAGTCACTGTACAAAAAAAATGGTAAATGTTCAACCGTATCAAGAGGTAGCACATGATCAAGAGCCAGTGATACTGACGGAAGAAGTCCAAGGTGCACTGAAACCACTGGCAAAAAACAAAGCACCGGGAACTGATGGAATACAAATGGAAATCTTTCAACAAACTGACGCAGCACTGGAGGCACTCACTCACTTATGTCAAGAAACTTGGAAGACAACTACCTGGCCAACTGACTGGAAGAGATCCATATTTGTGCCCATTTCAGAGAGGTGACCCAACAGAATGCAGAAATTATCAGACAGTATCATTGATATCGCATATAAGTAAAATCTTGCTAAAGTGAATACAAAAATGGCTGCAACCATACATTGACAGAACTTTCAGAGGTTCAAGCTTGATTCAGAAGAGGACATAGAATGAGGGATTATCACTGCTTGAGTCAGATGGATCTTGGCTGAAAGCAGAGAATACTAGAAAGATCTTTACCTGTGCTTTATTGACTATGCAAAGGCTTTCAGTTGTTTGCATCATGACAAAGTATGGACAACATTGCGAAGAAAGAGTATTATGGAACACTTAATTGTGCTCTTAAGGAACCTGTACATAGACCAAGAGGCAGTTATTAGAACAGAACAAGGGAACACCAAATGGTTTAAAGTTAAGAAAGGTGTGCAACAGGGTTGTATTCTTTCACCATACTTATTTAGTCTGTATGATGAACAAATAATCTGAGAAGCTGGATTTTATGAGGAAAACCGTAGCATCAAGATTAGAGGAAGACTTATTAACAACCTGCAATATATGCAGATGATACAAAGTGAAGAGGTCTTAAAATACTTACTGATGAAGATCAAAAATCACAGCCTTTAGTATGGGTTGTACCTCAGTGTAAAGAAACAAAACTCCTCACCACTGGACCAATAAACAACATCCATATAAATGTACAAAAAGATTGAAAGTGTCAAAGACTTCATTTTGCTTGAATCAACCATCTACACTCATGGAAGCAGCAGTCAAGAAATAAAACAATGTATTGCATTAGGCAAATCTGCTGCTTAAGACCGCTTTAAAGTGTTCAAGAGCAAAGATTATTAGCTTGAGGACTAAGGTGCACCTGATCCAAGTCAGTATTTACAATAACCTTATATGCGTGTGAAAGTTGGACTATGGATAAAGAAGGCAGCAGAAGAATTGATGCAATTTGAGTTACAGTGTTGGAGAAGAATACTGAAAGTACCATGGGCTGCCAAAAGAACAAACAGATCTCTGTTGTAAGAATTATAGCCAGACTGTTCCTTGGAAGCCAGGATCTCTCATACTTCGGACACACTGTCAGGAGGGGCCAGTCCCTGGAGAAGGCTATCACATGTTTGGTAAAGTGAAGGGTCAGAGAAAAAGAGGAAGACCCCCAGCGAGATGGACTGGCATAGTAGCGGCAGCAATAGCTCAGGTTTAGCAACAATTGTGAAGTTGGCACAGGACCGGGCAGCCTTTCATTCTGTTGTGCACAGGGTCACTATGAGTCGGTGCCAACTAGATGGCATATAACAAACAAAACAAATATTATACACATTTATTTTATACACGTTTATTTTAATATATACATATACTTCTACATGCATTTTAATGTAAATAAAAACCAAGTAAACATGCATATAAAATTAGTTAAGCCTGTAATTTCATTAATACACCTGCTCCTTATCATCAGACATTGCATATTTACAGTAGTGAAATTCTATTAGCTGACTGTTGAGCAGTATGACGTGTGGCTAGCAGTAACAGATGCCGGGTGTGAGGCAAGAGTAAAGCTGGCTGTGATGGATCAAGTGACATGTCAACTTGATTCTCCATGTAATTATGTAATGTGGCAGTGACGTAATGATGCAGTCAGCCTCTATTTTGTATAAGATGTGATCAGCCTCCATTTTCACAGAGCACCAGTTGTCACGGACTGACTGGCCTTTGAAACCTAACCATGTTAACAGTGAGGAGCAGGTACATTACTGTGTTAGCACTGCACTAAGGTAGGGACTTGGTAGGCAAATCCCACCTTCATTGCTAACTGCCTGGTAAGAATCAGCATAAATCCATAGGTTTCCTTTATGTTAGCAGCCAAGCTTTTAACCAGGGCTCCTTTTCTTGCTTGCAAGCATTTACCAAGTCTTTTATGGGCCAAAAATTTTTGAAGACACTAATTTAAAAGAAAATTTACAAATTTTCATAGGAAGGCTCTACTGTTAGTTTGAGGAAAAGTGTTAAAATATGTAAGGTAAAAAAACAAGATAATCCTCATTAAATTATATATATGTGGTGGTGGCTATGTACCATGGAGTCAATCCTGACACATAGCGACCCTGTATAGGGTTTCCAAGGCTATAAATCCTTATGGGAGCAGAAAGCCTCATCTTTCTCCCACAGAACTGCTGACCTTGAGATTAGCAGTCCACCTCATAACCACTACGCTACCAGAGCGCATACACACACTCTCTCTCTCTCTCTAAACATATATATGTTGTTGTTGCTAAGTGCCAGCAAGTCAGTTCCGACTCACAGTGACCCTGTATAGGGTTTCTGAGGAGCGGCTGGTGAGTTTGAAATGCCGATCTTGCTTAGTAGTCCAGTGCTTATCCTACAGTACCACAACAGGACTCCATATATGTGTGTGTATGTATGTGTCTGTATGTCCATATATGTATATATGTATGTATGCTTTAATATAACTCAGGAGTCCTGGTGTGGCACCAAAGGATAAGCATTCAACCTCAAGGTCGGTTTGAACCACAAGGTCAACGGTTCAAATTAACTAGTCCCTCCTGTATAGGGACACTATGAGTTGGAACCGACTCGACGGCACTTAACAATATAACTCAGACCAAACTACTCCTGAGGCTTCGCATATACACAAAAAATGATGTAAACATGTGAACCAGATTTAGCCTAACAAGCTCTTCATAAGCACTGTCTCACATTCAGACCTTGATGCTCTGGCTCCAGTGTATTGGGAAAATCCTCAGGAGTATTACTGAAGCCCTACCAACAAGCTTATGGCGTTTTTGTGAGATGTCCGCCTACCCTCTGCGTTAAGGAGCCGTGCAGCAAGCATGATCTTAAGAGCACAGAAAAAGTGAAAGGCGTCTCGGGAGGAACACACACTACAATGTACAACTGGAGAGGTTCTGACTGACCAAGAAGGAGCCTGACCTTTTCTTTTCCAGCTCCTTAGGCCAAGAATGCTTTGTTTGACTAATCAAATCAAAAGTAGCACAGAACACCCAGGAAACATCAAGGCAAGTGGTCAGGTCCCCTCAGTGCAAATCCCCTTCCAAGACTAAGACTCAATGGGAATACACGCTGTGATTGGTGACCACGCTCGACACCGATAAGGGGAAGTGAGGGAAAAACAGCAATGAAACGGTGATATAAGCCCTACAACGTTCGATAGACTTCTGTGAACCCAGGTGAAGACCTGGTTGGCCAGCAGTGTGGCAAGACCTGGGGACTCTTTGGGCCCAGAGTCAGTGACATAGCCACAAAGGACTAGAGTGGAGAGTGAAGCGTCCAGCTGATAAGAAGAAAGGGCATATGCATAAGAACACCCATACTTGCAGATAATACCCACTTATCCTGGCTTCAGTGACTGGATAATCAGAGCTCAACCAGAAGTAAAAAGAAGAGGGAAAAAAAAAAAAAGTATTTTGATGAACTTGACCTACACCTATAGACACAGTAGCTCAAAAGAGGGAATAAGTCCTTACAGCAAGAATCATTCCCACCCCCTCCACACACAGAGTAGACAGGGATGGGCAACTTGGACATTGGCTAACCAAAATGGGGGGCGGGCGGCTACAAAGGCAAGAAGTGACTAGCTTACAAGCTTTCAAGAGGGAACCTAGATCCAGAGGGCCTGGAGGAAAGTAGAATCTCCAGTGAGTAGTATTCAATCTGACTAGGCGGGGCTGATGCAATGAAATGCAGACAGGTCTCTTATGATACAATAGTGAATAATTGTTATCAGGACTGATTGTGAGGGTCGGAAAGGTAAAGGTAGCTGTTTTATAGCAAGGAGGGGAGTGATTAACTTTTCAGTCTAGGAGCAAAGGTCCCTAGGACCATCAAGGGAGAAGAGCAGAGAGCGGGACCCTACCCAGAGAAGCAGTGATGCCTGAAATGGAGCCAGAGATGATGACGTGGAGCGATGGAGCAGCTGGAGACTTTAGATCCAGAGAGGGAGAGCGACTGTGTGCTGAAGACCTGGGGGGTATGGGGGAAGGATTGCATGGAGGGGATTGTAACCATGGCAATGAGATGATATTCAATAGAATGAATGTAAAACTAATGTTCACCCATGTAAACTATCACATAATTCACAACAAAACATTTAAGGAAAAAAAAAAAAAAAAGTAGCACAGAACATGCACAATACTCTAGAGAAACTGAAGTTCAAGCCCTTGTCCCTGGAAGACATGTCACCATTTCCAAATGGATTTCATCCAAAGACAGAAAAACCACTAGCCCAGAAATATGCCCTTCCTACCTCCTGGGTGTGCTCTTTGTAGACTTGCAGAGGCCCTGTGGGTTTGGCAGTGTCCCAGAGCTGAAGGGAGCCATCACCACTGCAGGTGATGAGGACATGTTCATTGTTTTCACTCCAGGTCACATCAAACAAACCATCATTCCAATCAAAGCTACAGCAGGGAAATTAAAATACAAAGATTAACTTACATAGGCTACTGACAGAAAGAGTAATGAGCCTCATTTTAGTTTATCCATTTGTTAAGAGTTTATCAAATATTTTAACACACTATCTTACAAGATCTTCAAAACTAGGGAGACAATTAAGAGCAGGTGCTTGAAATAAATTCAGAGGTTAAAGGAATAGTCCTGGGTCCTACAGTTAGAAAGCTGCAGTGCTAGAATAAAACCAGGCTCCTGATTATAAATATGATACTACTTATATGAGGGCATGCCGCCATACCAGTGTGTTTACTGGCTTTTGTGGTTTATAGGACAGGTCGGCAAGAACTTAAAAATACTAACTGAGAATAATAATTGTAACTTTCCCCATAAATGGGTCACCTGAGCTATGAACAAGTAGCTTTTTTCGGAAGAAATTTCCTTTCCATTTTCTACCTTTGACTAACACTGAGGCAGGTCTTGGCGGTCTTAATGAGCTCAATATTCACATAGACAAAACAATCAAAGAAAAAAAGAAGGGCAAAATGGTCAGCTCACTCCTGAATGAATAAAGCAAAATGACATTGAGAAGACAGCAAAAATTGTCAGTGTCACCCAGTCCACTAACGAGTTCACATTTTTAGTAGGCTTAAATTTGATATATAGAAATGAATACTTAGAACAAAAAGTTTTAGAAAAGTCACACACATAATTTAATGGCAAAAAAAAGTTGTTCTATACAATGCAAATGCTCAATTCTCTTTTATATTAAAATTTAAACATTTATTCATCAACAAGATTTTTAAAATCTAATTCTACGAAGGCATTACTAGCTACAGTGAATATATAAAAATTTAATAATTAGAGCCACCTTACCTTCTGAAAAGCCTAAGCCCAGATTCATTTTGATCCACTACTAATAGGGTTCCACAGCCTAAAGAGGAAAAAATCATCATCAAGGCGATGCCATTAAACACTAAACTGCCCAGGGCCCATCTAAGGTCAAGAAACACTTAATTTGAGTATCACCGATTTATCCCAGAAGTTACAGGGAGCATGTCTACAAAAGAATCAGCATTGAACTCTCCGTTTTTTATCTTATCTTGTACTTCAATCATTAAATAATCATCATATCATCCCATCTTACAGTCCTAAAACAGCAGAGAGATATTTGTATGCCTCCTCTGTGGGTGAAGTTCCTGGGTGGTACAACTGGTTAACATGCATAATGAAAAATCAGCCACTGAAACCTTATGAAGCTGAGTTCTACTCTGACACAAAAGAGGCTGCCATGAGTTAAAACAGACTTGGTTTGATTTTTATTTTCTTTTAGTCTGTGGCTAGGGATCCTGCCAGGCACACAAACCTCCCAAGGAGGTGTTATCCCTATTTACAAACAAGAAACCTGAGGCTTAGAGATCCCAAGGACTGCTCCTACAAGGAAATCACCCTGCCTTGTCTCCATTTCTATCTTAACAACTATGAATGTGGAAAGAGCTGGTGAAATTTACCACATACTTCATGAGAACTCAGTTATCTACTAAAGACAAATTATTTTACTACAAGGACCAATGTGCGCTCTGGTAGCGTAGTGGTTACGAATCGGGCTGCGAACCTTAAGGTCAGCGGTTCGAAACTACCAGCTGCTCCACGGGAGAAAGATGAGGCTTTCTACTCCCGTAAAGATTTACACCCTTGGAAACCCTGTACAGGGTCGCTATGGGTTGGAACCGACTCGATGGCACTTAACAACAACAACAACAACATAATTAATTTTATTGATACTTGGAGTAACACACACACACAACTTTCCTATTAAAACATGACTTTTGTTTTTTACCAATTACTTACAATACGTTTTTTTAAAAAGGATTTGAAGTTATTTTTTAATAGATCCATGAGTCTTAAATACCTCAACGTAATTAATGGATATCTGTTGAAAATTTAAATACGCAAACATTAAGAATTAATAGTGACAATATCGAATACAATTATTTCTTTTTTCCTGCTGTAGGTCCCAAAAGAAAAAAATACTACTTACTTAAGAGGCCGCATTATGCAATAACTAGACTCCGCATGTAAACAATCGCCAGGTTATGAATGTTAAAAATACAATATAAGGAATGAACCCACGAGTTTCCATCTAACCCACGGCCAGAGACGAAGAACTTGAATCCCTGCCAATATGTGTATTCCTCCTGCGACAAGTAAAGGGGCAGAACTTCAAAAAGGCCAGGCAGGCACTTGTGGGAGACTCTCTGCACCGCACAGGAGCGCCCTTCTCAGCAAGCGCTGCCTGCACGTCGCGAGGTGCGCGAGCGCAGACTTGCGGGGCACGAGTATCAAACACTAGGGTGCGCTATGGCCGTTTTCCACTTGGGGGGATCCCGCTGCACTGGTCACTTTACTGTCTGCACGACGGAGGGCGTGTGTCGGCGGCGGAGTCGGTTCCGTCTTCACACGACTTAACACACCACAACCGGGAAAGAGACATTCTCGGTAGAACCACTCCCCACATCTGGGGAAACGGAGCCATCCTGCCTCTCTGCCTCCCCCTAGCGCTTATGTGCGGCACTCTCGGCTCCCGGCAGTGCTTTTCCACCACACACTCGGGTGGCTCGGCGGGACCTTCGTTTCCTCCGCCGCCGGCCCGGATCTCATGCACCCGGACTCCGCACAAACCGCGCAGCGCGGCCTTCCCTCCGCGCCCGGCCTCACCCGCAATGCCGTAGTGCTGGGCGGTGGCGCAGGCCAGGCGGCCTGGAAGGTACGGGGAGAACTCGGCCGCATAGCCGTGACGGCCGGGCACCCGGAACGTCCGGGCCACTCCGCCGTGCGCAGTGCTCATGCCGCTCAGCGGCTCCGAGCCTCTTCGTTCCGAGCCGCGGAATCCGTTTCCAGCCGGCGAATCGCCAAGTAAGTTAGAGTCCCAGGAAGAAAAGGCGGAAGTGAGCAACTCTAGAATTCAATTGGTCCTCTGGGGAGAGGGCAGTGATTCCGATAGAGACCATTTTTGTTTTGGGCAAGCTAACTACTGATTTGTGCTTCCTGTGGCCATCTGGACATCATTGGAGCGTGATTCTAGAGTTGGATGGTGGTTCCGAGAAGTTTGGGTTTTATCCGTTAGCCTCCACCGCGGGGATACCTAGTTTTTAATAATTCCTTGAGCTTCTAAAAGACTGACAGCTCAGAGAATTTGCCTTAAAATTACACAATGAAACAAGCTGCAGGAAACTAAAACCATGTGTGTTGTGTTAGTTGACTTCGATTCATAGCGACCCTGTGTAGGGTTTCCAAGGCTTTCAACCTTTTGCGGAAGCAGAGAGCCCCATCTTCTCCCATGGAGTAACTGTTGGGCTCGAACCGCCGACCTTGTGGTCTATATGTCGTGTTTTTCCGAAACTGTAAATCTTTATGGGAGAAGGAAGCATCATCTTTCTCCCGCTGGGAATAACTGGTGGATTGAACCGATGACTTCGGGGTTAGCAACCCAAAGCATAACCCACAACAACACCAGCACCCCTTACATACATTGTAAGAGTATAAAAAATGTTCAGTGCTCAGCTGCTGGGGCAAATTAAGCAAATCTAGAGTCCTGGTGTGGCGCTGTGGGTTAATGCGCCAGACTGCAAAGCTATTTGAACTGCAAGATCGGAAGTTCAAGCTCACCAGCTGCTCTTTGGAAACCCTATACAGGGTCGCTATGAGTCGGAACCGACTCGACAGCACTTCACAACAACAACAACAACACGGCTTATTAATCAATTCAAATGTTTACTAAGCATGTTGGTTCCCTGGTGTGGCGCTGTGGTGCAAAGTTGGGAGTTCAAATCCACCAGCTGCTCATTGGAAACCCTGTTCAGGGGTGGCTTTGAGTGTGTATAACCAACTCTATGGTACTATACAACATCAATAACAACAATATACTATGTTCACGTACCCATATGGAATTCATCTGTCTATCCAAGATACTTTTGAGGTGTTGTTAATAGTTAAGTCTGTCAGCAAGCACAAACCAAATTGTATGGTCAGTTTTACAAGAAACTAAGCACAGTTTTAGGCAGTAGGTATTCAAAAGCATTAAGATAAGACCCACTTCCCAAAGGAGACTAGAATCAGTAGAGAGAAGACATGGGATTACTTAAGTGCAGTCACACAATGACATGTTGTTGATAGTGCCATCGAGTCAGTTCTGAGGCTGCTGAGTTTTAACCATCAGCATTTCGATTCAAACAGACCTTGTGGTCCAGGGAATTAACCTGCAGCGCCACCCCAGGACTCCTATATAATATATATTGTTGTTTGACCCATAGCAACCCTGTATAGGGTTTCCAAGGAGCAGCTGGTGAGTTTGAACCACTGACCTTGCAGTTCAAACAGCTTTGCAGTCTGGCTCATTAAACCAGAGTGCCACACCAGGACTCCAATATAATATAAAGATGGGATTTGAAAGAAGAGGTTGGGAAAAGGCAGAAAAAACTTGAGAATGAATGTAAAGACCATGAAGGTGGCATGGTTAGTTTGTTCTCTCGTGTACCTCTAACATCTAAAACAGCACCTGGAAAATGCAGAAGAGCCTCTAATCTTCATTCTGTCAGGGTCACCAGATCACCCTGTGCAAGTCTGAATGGGCATGGGAATGTTCGTTTCCATGCCATAACTGGACCCAGACTTCATCGCCAATACTGGCATCCTGTGTGTCTAAACCAAAGCAAAATACCCAACCCCATTGCTGTTAAGTTGATTCATTCTGTTGTATATAGGCTCACTAGAATGGACTCAGTGGTAGCTAACAACAGAGTACAACTGCCCCCATAGGGTTTCCAAGGCTATAATCTTTACAAAAGCACACTGCAACATCTTACTCCCTCAAACAACCAAATGCTTTGCCACTTCGCCACCCGAAAAAAAAACATCCCCACTGGCCATCCCAGATTGCTCACTTTTCTATGCTGGAGAATGTTTCCTCTCTTCTTTGCTTCCTAATTGCCATCACATGTTCAACACTTGTCTTTCCTTTAAAGACACATAAAAAAATTTGTTCAATAGTTTTAGACTTTCACCAAAGATTGTGAGCAACTTCTGTGCCAGTTTGAGAGTTTGGCTACGAAATTGGGATGGGGAAGGGAAAAATAAGGAAACACAAATTAATACCTTAGTAAATTCTCCTACCATAATATTAATTGTTGTTAAGTGCCGTTGAGTCAGTTCTGACCCATAGCAACCCTGTATGGGGTTTCCGAGGAGAAGCTGGTGAGCTTGAACTGCCGACCTTTCAGTTCAAATGGCTTTGCAGTCTGGCACATTAACCCACAGCACCACACCAGGACTCCATAATATTAATGAGCAAGATCAAATTGGACATCAATCGATCATTCATAACAAATGAATCAATCTTAATAATAAATGACAATTACAAACATGAATGTGTAGAAATATACAGAATACTAGTTATATAGCTTCACTCCCCACCCCCCACCGCACCCTACACACAAGCGGTGAACTCTAACCATCCAATATGAACATGCAGGCAGTGTTGCCCGTATTCAAACACTTGAATCAGAATTTCCATGAATTCTTACTATAATGTAGATTTTTCAGTACACACAGGGCAAGGAAATATGTATTGTAGGAGGCAACTCTGGGTGAATCTCATATGCTGTCTATAGTTTGAGGACTTTTGGCCTAGTTCATGAAAAGAAGAAAAACTCGTTTGGGGAGGACTGCTCAGCACTGCCAATAGTCAACACTGGTGACTAAAGGGAGAATATGCTCCAGAGAAAGGAAGCTGAGATTCATAAAGAGTTTAAATAGAATTTCATCCCCAATTGTGAGGGTTCAAAAGCAGAACTTTTGCTTTTCATGCAGGAGATTCACTTATATTACTGGCCAACATACCTGGTGTGGCACTGTAGGATAAGCACTGGACTGCAAAGTCTGTTTGAACCATAAGGTCAGTGGTTCAAGCTCATCAGTCATTCCTTGGAAACACTGTACTTGAGATTTTTATGAGGCAGAACTGACTCGATGGCACTTAACAATAACAAAGGAGTACTTGTATGATGCTGTAGGATAACCACTAGACTGCTAATCACAAGGTCAGCAGTTCAAACTTACCAGCTGTTCCTTGGAAACCCTGTACAGAGGTTTTGTATTGGAACAAATTGATGGCACTGACCAAGAAGGATAATATCTTCCCACAAAATCCTGTTAGTTGTTGATGTTGTTAGCGGTTGTTCAGTTGGCCTTAATTCATGCCCAGTCCTGCACCATCCCCAAGACTGGTGATAGATAGAAGCTCTGTGATCCATGGGTTTTCCCATGTTGATTTTCAGAAGCAGATCGCCAAAGTTTATTTCCTAGTTTGTGTTAGTCTGGAAGCTCCACTGAAACCTGTTGATGATCGTAGCAACATGCAGGCCTCCACTAGCAAATGTTAGTGTGCATCAGGTGTGCTGGCGGGAACTGAGCCTAGGCCTTCCACATTTGTGAAGTGTCATCGAGTCAGTTCCAACTCATAGCAACCCTGGATAGGTTTTCTGAGGATCAGCTTGATGGGTTTAAACTATTGACCTGTGGTTAGCAGTCCAGTGCTTATCCTACAGCGCCGCACCAGGACTCTAATCTTCTTAGTTCCAGGGAGGGCTATGGTAACTACAATAAAGAAGTAATAAACATTACCAGGAGTGTGCAAAGCAACATCACGTGCTTCCCAATATTATGCACAGAGAAGAAAGCCATCTATCTGCGGTATTTCTTCCTAAAACTGTGCGACCTGAGGAATGTAGGTCATAAGGAGACATCACAGAAACTCAAAGTAACATTTCTATAAATAATTGGCCTGTTATCTTAACAAATGTCACAGTAGTAAGATAAGGGAAGAATGAAGATATGTTGCCAATTAAAGGACACTAAAGGAAGCTCTGGTAGCGTAGTGGTTACGAATCGGGCTGCGAACCTTAAGGTCAGCGGTTCGAAACTACCAGCCGCTCCGTGGGAGAAAGATGAGGCTTTCTACTCCCGTAAAGATTTACACCCTCGGAAACCCTATACAGGGTCGCTATGGGTCGGAACCGACTCGACGGCACTTAACAACAACAACAACAAAGGAACATGTGAAGTCCTGGTGTGGCGCTGTGGGTTAGTGCGCTGGACTGCAAGGTGGGTTTGAACCACAAAGTTGGTGGTTCGAGCTCACCAGCCACTCCTCAGAAACCCTATACAAGGTTGCTGTGAGTTAGAACTGACTTGACAGCACTGAACAACAACAAAGAGACATGTGTAACAAGTGACCTTGAATTGCATCATGGGGCTGAATCTTGTCATTTTCCATTTGCTATTAAGCACATGATAGAGAACAATAAGAAAAAGCTGAGTAAGGTCTGTAGATTAGTTAAAAAGTTTGTATCAATGTTACTGTTCTAATTTTAATCACTGTACTTTGCCTTTTTATGCATTCTTTTTTTTTTTTTAATGTTTACATGGGAGAACATTAGTTTTACATTCATCCTATTATACGTTGTTTCATTGCCATGGTTACAATCCCCTCCATGCATCATCAACCAACCAAAGGTTATACCCTGCAAGCCTATCCCCCCGGTCATCAGCACATAACCCCCTCTCCCTCTCTGGGTCTAAAGTCCCCAGCTGCTCCATCTCTCCAAGTCATCGTCTCTGCCTCCATCTCTGGTGTCACTGCTTCTCTGGATAGGGTTCCGTTCTCCACTCTTCTCCCTGATGGTCCCAGGGACCTCTGCTCCTAGACTGCAAAGTTAATCACTCCCCTCCTTGCTACAAAACATCTATCTATACATTTTCAACCCTCACAATCAGTTCTGATAACAATTATTCACTATTGTATCACAAGAGACCTATC
>NW_006408531.1:14069953-14075419 GCF_000296735.1 Chrysochloris asiatica
TCCACTCTAGTCCTCTGTGGCTATGTCACTGACTCTGGGTCGAAGAGTCCCCAGGTCTTGCCACACTGCTGGCCAACCAGGTCTCCACCTGGGTTCACAGGAGTCTATTGAACATTGTAGGGCTTAGTTCACAGCTTCATTGCTGTTTTTCCCTCACTTCCCCTTATTGGTGACCAACGTAATCACCAATCAGAGCGTGTATTCCCCTTGGTCTTAGTCTTGGAAGGGGGTTTGCTCTGATGGGACCTGACCTTGATGTCTCCTGGGCGAGCAACTTGCTCATTCTTGTAGTAATCAGTCAGTCTGCCTATATTGTTTTGTATTTTTCCTATCAGTCTTTCTTTCAAGAAGTATCTTCTGTTCTTCTAGATGCTCCTGGCTGGTCTGCCCATCCTTTCAACTGGAAATTTCACACCTCTGATGATTCTGGATGCTGTTCAGGAGTCCACTTATAGTCTTATGTAATGCAGAGGCTCCACAGGCAGCCTCCTTCACTGGGCACATTGTAGCCCCATTTTAGGTATTCCAATCAGTTATAGGCAAAAAAGGGACTTACACACTTCCTATGACAGTATTTCTGACTGTTCCTTTCTCTCCCCCTCGAGTGTCTACTTTATAATTGTATGCAAGGAAAACAAAGATTCAAAAGACAGCCAAGCATCTTAACATTATTTCCCCCCTTTTGCCCATTCCAACCATGTCTCAATCCCTGTATCCCAGAGCCCTGTTGTTCCAAGATTGTTCATACATCATTCTTTACCTCTGTCCCACTTAGCCCATGCAAACCTGCCTAATTGTTCTCCCATCCACTTTGTTCTTCCATTCCCCTTCCCCTTCTTGTATATTGACCCCCTCCTTAGCACCTAACCTATCCTGTGTCTATTCCCTGCCCTGTTTATGCATTCTTTTTTTTTTAATGTTTTTATTTTGGATTGAGTAAAAGTTTACAGGGCACATCATCAGCACAGTACATTCAACCATTCATATAGCTTGTTTCATTATTATGCATTCTTTTTAAGGGAGAGTTCTTGTTTGTAGTAAATATACATGAGTCATTTAGAGGTAAAGGGCACCATGTTTGCAATTTACTCTCAAACATTAACAATGTAAACAGCAAGACACATAGATTTCTTCTTGTTGTTAATTACATTGGAGTCAAGATAGATACAATTAAAAGCAAATGGATAAAATGCTAACAATTCAGCGATCTGTGTCAAGGATGTTGTAAATCTGGGATTATTTAAAATAAAAAGCTAAAAAAGCGTTGTGTGTTATAAAGAATTCTTAATGACAATTAAGTGCTGTTAATGTTCTTTAATAATTAGGATTCTTAAGCAAGTAAGTTCTAGAATTATGCAAATATATGCTGCTCATCAAATTCTTTGTATAAACATTGACTATTTTTCTCTACAACGCTTCAGAAAGAAAATTTTCAAGAAGTTAAAAAATTAGATCTCCTCTTCCCTGTCTTACTAACATGAATTTGTCTACAGAATTACTTTGAAAGATTCTTTTGTTCTCTACACCCACCCTATTTAGGATGCTTTGGAATGCTGCCCCCTACGCAGGCAAAGTTTTTGCCTTCTTATCCCACAAGCCAACTCTCTCCTTTCAAAATTTCTATCAAGGTTGAATTCTTACAGAAATTATAACCATCTCTAAAACTGAACAAATTGGTAAAGAGTGTGCATGTTACAGGCTGTAAAAATTACTTTTTTATTTTCTCCCTTTTTTAGGGGGCTACTGTACATATTCTTTAAGGCACACTTACTGAATAAAATATTTATAAAGAAACTTTTAATTGTTTTGTCCTGAGTGTTGAGACAAGTTGCTTTACTACTTTTGTACAGTTTTTGCATCTTTTTACCCTTTAACATTCTTTGAGTCTAAGACTTGTAATAAAAACAATTTATCATAATAGAAGGTTGTTTGATTTTTTAAAATTCAAAATCCCTTGGTAATGGAAACAGTTACTGCACTTGGCTGCTAGAAGGCAAACAGGAAAAAATGACTGGCAGCCTACTTCTGAAAAATCTTACACTGAAAACCGTATGTAGCATAGTTCTTCTCTGATACATGTAGGATTACCAGGAATTTGAATCCACTCAGACAGCAGCTGGTTTTCTTTTTATTCACAGTAAGATTACCAAGTGGAAATGAAGCTTTAGCCCCAAACTTGAATTCTGCATTTCATAAACAATAAAAATTTTAAAAACCTAGTAGACTCACATGTAGACTTGAACCTCTGGGTTGAATCAAAACAACTTTTCACCTAGCAGCCAAGCACTTAACTATTTGAATGCCTCGGGTCTCATTCATAGACAGTAGAGATTTCCTGTTAATGGTGAATTGATTTGGAGCAGATTAATACAACCCATAGCTTAATTTGGAGTCCTGGTGTGGCCCTGTGTGTTAATGCGCCAGATGGCAAAGCTGTTTGAACTGCGAAGTCAGCAGTTCAAGCTCACCAGTCACTCCTTGGAAATCCTATACAGGGTCACTATAGGTCAGAACCGACTTGATGGCACTTAACAACAACAACATAGCTTAATTCAGAAAGCAAATGCTGCCGAGAATCATGTTCCTCAAAAAGTAGAAAATTAATGAAGTAAAAAATTAATGAACTACTACTATAAAATTAAAAGAGAGAAGAAAATTGACCTTTTCTTTAAAATTTTCTTTAAAATCGTACTATTCAAAGCAGACTAAAAAGGAGAGGTGGACCACTTCTGAATGGTTAGTTACTGAGAACCTTCTGGATAGTAGCAGAACATTGTCAGATATAGTGCCAAAAGACGAGCCCCTCAGGTGGGAAGGCACTCAAAATACAACTGGGGTAGAGCTACCTCCTCCAAGTAAAGTTGTATGCTTGTATGACATGTATGGTTGGAGTTAAGATCATGAAACGTTCGTTTGCTGATGTAACACACCTCACAGTAAGAATAAACAACTGCAACATCCCTTCATAATTGGAATGTGTAATGTACAAAGTATGACTCTAGGTAAATGAAATGAAACACATTAAGACTGATATCCTATGTATTAGCTGAAGTGGAGTAGGATTGGCCATGTTGAGTCAAATCGTAATATGGTGTATTATGTAGTGAATGACAAATTGAAGAGGAATGATATCACATTTATAGTCAAAAAGAATATTTCAAGATCTGTCTTGAAGTACAATGTTGTCTGTGATAGAATAATATTCATATGCCAAGGAAGACCAGTTAATGTTCAAATTTACCCACAAACTACTAAAGCCAATGATGATGAAATTGAAGATTCTTTAGTCTGAAATTGATCAAACATATAATCAAGATGGATTAAAAATAATTATAATTAGAATGCAAAAGTTGGAAACAAAGAGGGAGGATCCATAGGTGGAAAATATGACTTTGGTGATAGAAACGATACTGGAGATCACACGATAGAATTTTGCAAGACCAATGACTTATTCAGGAACATGGTAGCTCCACACACTATGTGAACCACAGTCTATGAGTCAAGCCCTTCAGCTGCTCCATGGAAGAAAGATGAGGCTTTCTGCTGCCAAGAATATTTAAAGCCTCAGAAACCTTACACAGGGTCTCTATGAGTTGGAACTGACTCAATGGCACTTAACAACAGCAACAAATGATGTATTCATTGCAAATACCTTTTTTCAACAACATAAAAGGTGACTATATACCTGGGCCTCACCAGGTGGAATATACAGGAATCAAACTGACTATATTTGTGGGAAGACAGTGGAACGCTCAAGTAAGGCCAGGGGCCTACTGTGTAAACGACCATCAATTGCTCATATGCAAGTTCAGGCTGAAGCTTAAGAAAATTAAAATAACTCTACAAGAATCAAAATGACCTTGAATTTAGAGACCACTTAATTTTAGAGAGACCATCTCAAGAATAGGTTTGATGCATTAGACACTAATGACCAAAGACCAGAGAGCTGTGGTGTAACATTAAGAACATCATATGTGAAGAAAGCAAAAGGTAATTTAAAAGACAGGGAAAAAAGGAAAGACAAAAGTGGATTTGAGAAGAAACTCTGAAACTTGCTCTTCAGCACAGAAAAGCTAAAGCAACTGTAAGAAATGATGGAATAAAAGAGCTGAATGGAAAATTTCAAAGGGAAGCTCAAGAAGACAAAGTCAAGTATTATGATGAAATATGCAAAGACCTGGAGTTAAAAAAAACACAAGGGAAGAACACACTCAGCATTTCTCAAGTTGGAAGAACTGAAGAAAAAGTTCAAGCCTTGACTTGAAATATTGAAGGACTCTGTGGTACTGGAAACATTAAAAGAAGATGGAAGGAATACAGAGTCACTGTACCAAAAAGAATGGATCAATGTTCAATCATTTTAAAAGGTAACAATATGATCAAGAACCAAAGGAAGAAGGAAAAGTCAAAACAGCCCTGAAGGCACTGGCAAAAAACAAGGCTTCAGAAATTGACAACACAAATTGAAATCTTTCAACAAACTGATGCAGCACTGGAGGGGCTCAACTCATCAATGCAAGATATTTGGGTGACAGCTACCTGTCCAACCGATTGGAAGAGGTCTACATTTGTGCCTATTCCAACGAGTGGCAACCCAACAGAATGTGAAAATCATTAAATAATATCATTAATATCACACACAAGTAAAATTTTGCTGGAGATAAATAACAATTACAGCAGTTGTTGACAGAGAGCTGCCAGAAATTCAAACTGGATTCAAAAGATGATTGGAACGAGGGTTATCATTGCTGAAGTCAGATGGATCTTGGTTGAAAGCAGAGAATACCAGAAAGATGTTTACTTGTACTTTACTGAATATGCAAAGACATTTGACTGTGTGGATCATAACAAATTATGGATAACATTGCAAAGAATAGGTATTCCAGAACACTTCATTGTGCTCATGAGGAACTTGTACATTGACCAGTCTTTCAAACAGGACAAGGGGGCACTGAATGGTTTAAAATCAGGAAAGGTATGTGCCAGGTTTGCAACCTTTCAACGTACTTATACAATCTGTATGCTGAGCAAATATTTAGAGTCATTAACAACTGGCAATATGCAGATGGCACAACCTTGCATGCTGAAAGTAAAGAGGACTTGAAGTATTTATTGATAAAGATTAAAGAATAGAGTTTTCAGTATGGATTGCACCTCAGTGTAAAGAAAATGAAAGTCCAATAAGTCACATCATGATAAATGGAGAACGATTCCTGTTTTCAAAGACTTTAAGCAAATCTGCGGCACAAGACCTCTTAAATGTGTTCAAGAGAAAAGGCTTGTCCAAAGTGCATTGAAAGAAGTGGCAAAGAAAAAGGCACCAGGAATTGATGGAATAAAAATTGAAATCTTTCAAGAAAGTGAGGAGGCACAGGAGGCACTCACTCATCTCTGCCAAGAAATTTGGAAGACAACTATCTGGCCAACTGAGTGGAAGAGATCCATATTTGTGCCCATTCCAAAGAG
>NW_006408531.1:14077099-14083659 GCF_000296735.1 Chrysochloris asiatica
AAGATGTCAGCTTGAGGACTAAGGTGCGCCTGACCCAAGCCATGGTATTTTCAATAACTTCATATGCATGCGAAAGCTGGACAATGAATAAGGAAGACTGTAGAAGAATTGATGCTTTTGAGTTATGATGTTGGAGGAGAATATTGAAAGTGCCATGGGCTGCCAAAAGAACCAATAGATCCGTGTTGGAAGAAGTGCCGCCAGAGTGCTCCTTAGAGGCCAAGATGACCAAACTTCGACTTTCATACTTCGGACATATTGTCAGGAGGGACCAGTCCCTGGAGAAGGATATCATATATGGTAAGGTGGAGGGCCAGAGAAAAAGGGGAAGACCCACAATGAGATGGTTTGGCCAGGTGGCGGCATCGATGGACTCAAGCGTGGCAACAGTAGTGAGGTTGGCCCAGGACCAGGCAGTGTTTCATTTTGCTGTGCATAAGGTCGCTATGAGTCGGTACCGACTCGATGGCACCTAACAACAACAACAAAAACAAATCTCTCCTTTATTCTAGACCCTTTAATAATCCAGTCTCCTACTTCAGGAATAAGTGCGTTGTTTATTGAGGGAAACCACATGCAGAACAATGTTTATGATACAGGAGGTCTTCAAAAAGTTTGTGGCAAACTTCCATTATTTTTAAATTCCATTTTTCATGAACTTTTTGAAGCCCCATTGCATGCTACCATTTATGTTTAAACAATGTGTATATGTGTGTGTGTGTACTGCTTTTATACTTATACAATATCTCTGAAGTAACCACGAGGAAACAGGTCATTGTGGTTGCCTTTGGGAAGAAAAATCGGGCTGTTGTGAGACAATATGGCGTCCTAGTTTGGCGCTGTGAGATAAAGCACTGGACCACAAGGTCTGTTTGAAACACAAAATTGGCAGCTCAAACTCACCAACCACTCCTTGGGAATCCTATACAGGGTTCCACTATGAGTCAGAACCCACTCTACAGGATTTAGCAACAACCACCACTAATCTCTGAATACTTTTAACTTTTAAATTTTATATTATGTGCCTATGCTATTAATTTAAAAAACCAACAATACACATCTTGGAGACCATTCATATTTACACACAATTCTATCTCATGCTTTTGAACAGTAAATAAGGTTCCTCCTTACTTAGAATTCAATATATATAATTTTACCCAAAATAATATTTCTGAGAACAGATTTTGGAACTTAGCATCATTTCATTTCCATTTCTTTATCTGTTGAATATAATAATAGTCTTTGGGACTAATGTAAGGATTTAATGAATCAAATTGTACAAAGAGCCTGTTATTATGCCAGAAACATAATAAATGCGCAATGAAGTTGAAATTCTTTCTATCCTGTTTGGGTTTTTTTCCCCTTAAGGTTAGAATATCCTATTTTAAAGTTAATTAAGTTTCTAAAATAGAAAGATAAAGAGGTTCTGTTGTTGCCATTATTAAATATTGTTATTTGTGTTACATTGGGCTCTGAAGAATTAAATCCTGAAAAACCAAATTAAATAAAAACACCCAAATTCACTGTCACCAAGTTGATTCTAAATCATAGCATCCCTATATAGGGTTTCTGTGACTAAAAATATTTTTAAACTTTTTGTTGGGAATTGAATGAAGATTTACAGAGCAGATCACCAGTTTTACATTCAACAAATCATATACTTTGCTTCATTACATGGTTGCAATCCCTTCCATGTACCAACAATTAACAGCATTTACCTCTATTCGTTTTAACTATTGCATTCCTCACTGTCTCCCCTTACCTTCATCTTTCCTCTGCCTAACCTCCTTCTTGTTGTATATAGCCTGCCCTGTCACCCATGTTAACATGTGTCTACCCTCTAGCCCATGAAACCACGCCCATCTCCCATCATCAGTAAACACATAGATTGCTTCTTTTATCAACAGAACTTTTTTTTTTTTTTTTTTAACTTTTTACAACATTGATTTCATCCAATGTTTGTCCTTTTGTGGTTGAATAATTTCACTCAGCATAATGTCCTCCAGGTTCAACCATGTTGTGAGGTGTTTCACAGATTCATAATTATTCTTCAGTATTTTGTAACATTCCATTGTGCATATGTGCCAAAGTTTTTTTAACCATTCTTATTTTGAGGGCATTTAGGCTGTCTCCATCTTTTTGATGTGTCTCTTCTAGACATCATATTGAAGGATCCTGTTTTCTTATTCATTCTGCTCTTTTATGTCTCTTGATTGTATGTTTAACCCATTTACATACAGTGTAATTGTTAATAGGTGTAAATTGATTATTGTCATTTTTCTGTGTTTGTGTGTGTGTGTGGTGCTGCTGGATTCTTTGTTCAAAAAAACTTTCTAAACTTAGTTCACTTTGTGGCTTTTCATTTTCGTTTCTGTTATATTAATGTTTACTAACTCTTTCTGATTTTCCTGTTTCTGTATTTTGATATGCAGGTGTATTATTTTTCTTTGAGTTTGTCTTGTAATTTATTAATTTTTTTCCTGCTTAAAAAGGTCTGTTTTATTTTGAAATCTACTTGACTTCTTTGCTATTTGTTCTGTATGTACACTATTACCTCTTTTTTGCTTTGTAGTTTACTTCATTATACATTGATATCTCTGGTTCCCTATTTTTAGTCTTGCAGGATTTACTTTAAATTCTTCTACATCTGGATTGAATTCTGGGTGGTGTTGTCATATATAGTAATCTAAGTTTATTGTCTGCTGTTGTTGGTTCTCAGTCCAAAGAACAATCTTTAGCATATTTTGTAAAGTTGATCTTGTTGTTGTTGTTGTTAAGTGCCGTCGAGTCGGATCCGACCCATAGCGACCCTGTACAGGGTTTCCGAGGGTGTAAATCTTTACGGGAGTAGAAAGCCTCATCTTTCTCCCGCGGAGCGGCTGGTAGTTTCGAACCGCTGACCTTAAGGTTCGCAGCCCGATTCGTAACCACTACGCTACCAGAGCTGTTCTGGCCATTACAAATTCCTTTAATATCTGTTTATCAGGAAATATCCTAATTTCACCATGTATTTGAGGGACACTGTTGCTAGGTATATGATTCTTAGTTGACAATATTTTTCTTTCAGAGTTTTCTATGTTATCCCTTGCCTTCTTGCTTGCATGACTTCTGCTGAAAAATCAGAGATCAGTCTTAATTGATTCTCCTTTGGTAGGTAACTTCATTCTTCCTGAGCTGCTCTCAGGATTCTTTCCTTTTTTTTTTGATTTTGGAAAGTTTGATTATGGTATGTCTTGGTGATTTTCTTTTGAGATCTATTTTGTATGGGGTTTGTTTTGCTTCTTGTATCCTTATCTTCTTGTCTTTCATAATGTTGGAGAAGTTTTCTTCCAACAATTCTTTGATATTGTCTCAGTGCTTGTCTCTTCCCGGAATTCTGATCACCCGTAAGTTGTTTCCCTTCATAGTATCCCACATAACTCTTAGACTTTCTTTGGAACTTTTCATTCTTTTTTTTTTTTTTTCTGATTGTTCTTCTAACATAGTAGTATTAAGATATTTCTCTTCAAGCTCACTAATTCTGGCTTACATTGCTTCACATCTACTCCTTTGCCCTTTCAAGTTATAGTCCATTTCTGAAATCTTAGTATCTTTTGGATTTCAAATTGCAGGTTTTGTATTGTTTCAAAATTTGCATTTATTTTGTCTGTTTTTGTAGTGTTTTCCTGAATTCTTGTGAAGTTTCTATTTTGCTTTCCTTGATCTTTCTATTGATTCTTTGAAGGCACCTAATTATCATTCTTTTTCGGTTAGTTCCATTAACTTTTCTTCCTCTGAAATGTTTTCTGTCTCTGCTTCTTTTGTTTGAGCCATTCTCTCTTGTTTATTCACATGAGCCAAAATTGTCTGTTGTCTCTAGGACATTGTGGAGTTGTCGTATTTGTTGTGTTCTTTCACCATATTTATTTAATCTGTATGCTGAGAAAATAAACTGAGAAGGTGGATTACATGAAGAAGAATATGGTATCAGGATTGGAGGAAGAGTCATTAATAGCCTGTGGTATACAGATAACACAACTTTGCTTGCTGGAATAAAAGAGGGCTTGAAGTACTTACTGATGAAGATCAAAGATTGGATTACACATCAATGAAATAAGACAAAAATCCTCACCACTGGATCAATAAATAACATCATGATAAATGGAGAAAAGATGGAAGCTGTCAAACACTTCAATTTGCTTGGAGCCACAATCAATTCTCATGAAGCAGCAGTCAAGAAGTCAAATGACATATATTGCCTTGGGCAAAGCTGTTAAAAAGTCCTCTTATCTAAAAGAATAAACAAACCTTTCCTGGAAGAAGTACAGCCAGAGTAGTATACTTCGTCTCTCATGCTTTGGACATGTTGTCAGGAGGCACCAGTCCCTGGAGAAGAACATTGTGTTAGATAAAGTGGAGCATGAGTGAACAAGAGGAAGACCGTCCAGTGAGGTGGACTGACACTGTGGCAGCAACAATGGACTCAAATATAACAAAAACTGAACGTGGTGCAGGACAGGGCCATGTTTTGTTGTATTGTGCATAGGGTCGCTATTAGTGTAAACTGTGGTATTGGTTGCTATTAGTGTAAACTAGCATGAGGGCATATGACAACAACTACAACTACATTCATTTCAAAAATTAGAAAATAAAGGACAAAAGAACAGAAGTTTTAGCTTTTCATGACTGAGCTAAAACTGGGTTTAATCCAGGTACCGAAAGCTTTCACCATTGCACCTACTGTTTAAACCCGCAGGTCTTTTCCATTCTTGGGCTTCAGAGAACGGTGAGGAGTGGGGAGCAAGCACCAGCAGACCATACATTCACCTGTGATATAGTCACAGCTCAGAAGAGATAAGGATTCAAGTACACCACCTTCCCTGAACCAAAAGGAGGACCTTTTGGTTTTCAGAGAAGTTCTTTCTGTCTCATCTTTTGATCTTTTGGATTTTAAATATAATGAATAGTTGCTGTTTATTTGAGGAGCCATGAATAGTGGATTTCCCTTTAGGTAATGTGTGACAACTCAAGGTCACACTTCTTAAACAATAGCTGACTAGATGAGATAATCACCAATCAAAGCATTTAAAGATAAGCTGTTCTTGTTGTTAGGTGCTATCCAGTTGGTACCAACCCATAGCAACCTTCTGCACAGCAGAACGAAACACTGCACGATCCTGGGCCAACCTCACTACTGTTGCCACCATCGATGCTTGAGACCATCGATGCCGCCACCTGGCCAATCCATCTCATTGAGGGTCTTCCTCTTTTTCTCTGACCCTCCACCTTACTAAACACGTTATCCTTCTCCAGTGACTACTCCTTCCTGACAATATGTCTGAAGTATGAGAGACGAAGTTTGGCCATCTTGGCCTTCAAGGAGCACTCTAGCTGCTCTTCGTCTAAAACGGATCTATTGGTTCTTTTGGCAGCCCATGGTACTTTCAATATTCTCCTTCAAGACTATAACTCAAAAGCATCAACTCTTCTATGGTCTTCCTTATTCACTGTCCAGCCTTCGCACGCATATGAGGTTATTGAAAATAGCTTTCAGAATCATAGCAACTCACAAGCCACCACAGTACGACAAACGGACAGACAAGTGGTGGGTAAGTAGATGTCTACTATTTAGAGGTAAGTTTTGTTTTTTTAAAAAGTGCATTTGTAACAGCCCTCAAGAACAGTATATAAATGTTATGATTCTCTCACATGCTATTTCAAAATTACCCCTTATACACACAAGTTATCTATCTGTCTATAGATACACACACACACACCATTTTGAAGATGAAGGTGCTTGTAATAAAGTCTGTTATCTATCCAGTCTCAATTCTCCCCTTCTTCCCTGGTAACATAACCCTACAATGTGTGCATGAGCCCAGGTATAAAGCTATAGTTCCCGGTCTCCATTGCAGATCTCTCTACTCTAGATGGACATAGTTGTGTGAGGCTCCTGGGAAAGCTATTTTAAAAGAGTTGACTCAGCAGACAAACAAGCTTCTTGGCCTGCACCTCTTTTCTTCATTTCCATGCCTGATAGCTGAACTACAATGGTCATCTGTTGGTTAAGAGCTGCTCCTGAGTTTGGAAGCTATGAGAGACAGCTGAGAAAAGAGAACTAATGAAGGAGTTGAGATCCTTCGTGACATTGAATCCACTAATAAAGCCCTGGTCTGATTAAATCTGAACTTACTTTACACGAGAGATAAATGTACATCTTGCTTGAGTGTCAGGAAGTTTGGATTTCTATTTTATGTGGTTACTAGAATAGATGCTGTATGCAGGTAGGGAATCTTTGTCTGTTTCCTTCATTGGTGTGTCTCAAGGACTTGGCACATTCACATATTCAGTAAATAATGTTGTTGAAGGAATACACTTTATTACAATGCTTCACCTCTCACTGTACTAGTATTTTGTAATATCACAAACAGTGAAGCAGAGATCACTGGGGTTCATTTTATAGAGGAAGCTGACCTACTACAATTAGCAATTTTTCAAAATTATTCAGATAATATCACCTTTAACTGTTGAAAAAAATTACCATATATATTTCTCTTTGAACTCATAAATCCATTCTATAG
>NW_006408531.1:14085089-14086110 GCF_000296735.1 Chrysochloris asiatica
ACAATTAAGTGTTCTGGAATACTCATACTTTGCAATGTTGTCCATAGCTTGTCATGATCCACACAATCGAAAGCCTTTGCGTAGTCATCAATAAAGCACAGGTAAACATCTTTCTGATACTCTCTGCTTTCAACCAAGATCCATCGGACATCAACAATGATCTCCCTCGTTCCATGGCCTCTTCTGACTCTGGCTTGAACCTCTGGAAGTTCTCTGTCAATGTATGATTGTAGCCGTTTCTGTATTACCTTTAGCAAAACTTTACTCTCATGGGATATCAAAGAGATTGTCCAATGATTCCGCATTCCGTTGGGTCACCTCTCTTTGGAATGGCCACAAATATGGATCTCTTCCAATCAGTCGGACTAATAGTTGTCTTCCAATTTTCCTGGCAAAGATGAGTGAGTGTCGCCTGTGCCGCCTCACTTTCTTGAAAGATTGCAATTTTTGTTCCATCAGTTCCTGGTGCCTTGTTCTTTGCCAATTCCTTCAATGGACCTTGGACTTCCTCCTTCAGTATCATTGACTCTTGATCATATGCTACCTCTTGAAACAGTTGAACATTAACCATTTCCTTTTGGTACAGTGATTGTGTATTCGTTCCATCTCCTCTTGATGCTTTCTGCATCATTCAATAATTTACCCAGAGAATCTTTCAATAACGAAAGTGGAGGCTTGAATTTTTTCCATCAGTTCCCCCAGCTTGAGAAATGCTGAGCAGGTTCTTCTTTTTTGGTTTTCTGATTCCAAATCTTTGCACATTTTTTTGTAATACTTGGCTTTATCTTCTCAAGCTGATCTTTGAAATTTTCTGTTCAGCTCTTCCATTTGCTTTAGCATCTCTACGCTGGAGACCAAGTTTCAGTGTCTCTTCTGACATCCATTTTGACCTTTTCCTTCTTTCTTATCTTCTTAATGACTTTTTGCTTTCTTCATGTATGATATTCTTGATGTCATCCCACAACTCTTCTGGTCTTTGGTCTTTAGTGTTTAATGTATTAAATTGTTCTTCAGATGATCT
>NW_006408531.1:14086290-14102839 GCF_000296735.1 Chrysochloris asiatica
CTAAAGAAGGTATTTGAAATAAACAAATCATTGATTTTGCAGAATTCTATCATGCATTCTCCAGCATCATTTCTATCACCAAGGCCATATTTTCCAAGTACTGATCCTTCCTCTTTGCTCCCAACCTTTGCATTCCAATCACCAGTAATGACCAATACATCTTGATTGCATGTTTGATCCATTTCAGATTGAAGAAGTTGGTAGAATTCTCCTATTTCATCCTCACTGGCTTTAGTGGTTGGTACATAAATTTGAATAATAGTGGTATTAACTGGGCTTCCTTGTTGTTGTTGTGAAGTGCCGTCGAGTCGATTCCGACCCATGGCGACTCTGTATAGGGTTTCCAAGGAGCAGCTGATGAGCTTGAACCACTGACCTTGCAGTTCAAATGACTTTGCAGTCTGACAGATTAGCCTGTACTGCACCAGGACTCCAGTCTTCCCTGTAGGCACATGGATATTATCCTATCACAGACAGCACTGTACCTCATCACTGATCTGGATATGTTCTTTCTGACAATGAATGCAACACTATTCCTCTTCAATTTGTCATTCCCGGCTTAGTAAACTATGTGGTTGTCTGATTCAAAATGGCCAATACCAGTCCATTTCTGCTCGCCCATGCTTAAGATTTCAATCTTTATGCGTTCCATTGAATTTTTGACAACTTCCAATTTTTCCAGATTCATACTTGGACATTCCATGTTCC
The DNA here is from genome assembly GCF_000296735.1 of Chrysochloris asiatica. Classification (NCBI taxonomy): domain Eukaryota; kingdom Metazoa; phylum Chordata; class Mammalia; order Afrosoricida; family Chrysochloridae; genus Chrysochloris; species Chrysochloris asiatica. Next base: position 14,086,999 of record NW_006408531.1, read on the forward strand.
GATTTTCAATGGATGTTTACAGCTGTTTCTCTTCATTTTGAGTTGTGCCCCATCAGCAAATGAAGGTCCCACGGGCTTTTCTTCCACGGTCTTTACTCCTTTTGCGTCATCACAGTCAACTCCACTTTGAGGAGGTAGCTCTTAGTAATGTTGGCATTACTAAGTAGTAGGCTTGTCATTATTGACCAAAATTACATAAGTATTTTATAAAAATAGTTAAGTAATTATTTTTAAAGACAGAAAATAAAATGCCTCTGGAAATGTGTTGTTTAATATAATGAGGTTGTTAGTTTTGTTTTTTGTTTTTTTAGTTAGTTCATTTATTCTTTCTTGAATATAACTTCTTCTTAGAATCAGTCAGGAACAATTGTGAGGAGCTTGTAAAATATATATTAATGATGGTTGTTAAATACCTTATTTTCAGTGGGACCACATCATATTTCTGACATGAGAAATTTTTTAAAAAGCAGAAAAATGATTGATGAATGATATAGAAAGTTCAAATAAAGATTTAATATTGAGTTAGAATTTGCAAATAACTTTTGGAAAAATTTAATGAAAATGTTTCTTCTACTAGTCTGATTAGATGTTGATATAAATCGAAAACACCAACTTAGCCCCTAGAAAGCAGCACCCCCCAAAAAAAGTCTTAAAATCTTTCCTCCACCTTAGCAGCACAGCAAAGATGCACTCAAGAGAAAATGTGTGCAACACATTGCAGAATTGCTCTTGTTCTGACACAGATTTGTCAGATTCCAAAAACAATGGAAATGATCAAGGCAATAGCAAAGTGTAATTATTTTCAGGGTTCTTTTCTACTGAAATACATGCTTTGGCTCAATGAAAGTGAGAGTCCATTTGGTAGAATGACATATACTCTTTTACTTGCAAGTGATACAATCAGCAGCATGCTCATATTACATGACGAAATTAATATAGCTACTATAATTGGCGTGCTAAAGATGTTTCAATATAATGGGAAATTAGCATAGGATGCTTTTATTTTTCAATTATTGCCACCAACTGTTTCTTCTCAAATTCTCTGCATGCAGAGTAGCTTGAGAGCTGGTACAAACAGTCTTTCTTGTGTGACTATAATGTTTGCATACTTAAGTATCACAAAGGATAGGGGTTCAGAAAAAGCTGATGGGAATAATGTTAGAGGTTTCATGCAAAAGCAGGTTACAGTAGGTAATTCCTTTCAGAGTAGTGCTACCCATTGCTGCATAGCTGATTCTGAGTGACAGTGACCCTACATGGATAGAGCAGAACTGCTCTATAGGGTTTTTAGGTTCGAAGTCTTAATGAAAGCAGACGGTTTCATCTTTTCCTTTGGAGTGGCTGGTGGGTTCAAACTACTAACCTTTCAGTTAAGCAGCCCAATGCTTAAACCATTGTACCACTAGGGGTCTGTCTTAGGCTGGCTTCTCTAGAGAAGCAAAAGCAGTGAAGCTTATACACACACACACACACACAGAGTACAGTGTATATCAAGAAAATGGTTCGCACAAGTTCAAAGTTCATGGGTCAGATGCCAGGCTGAAGGCTTCTCTTGACTTATTGAGCTGCAGGAGCTGATGAACCCAAGGTCAGCAGGTCAGACGGCAGACTTCTGGATGTACAGGTGAATGAATCCAAGGTTAGCAGGTAGAATGGTAGGCTGCTGATGACTCCCAGGATCAGCAGTCAATGATACAAGTGGTTGACTCAAGTTCAAAGAACTGGAGGTCAGATGATGAGCCAGATGTGGGATCTAGACCCAGAAAACAGCAAGCAAAATTCAGAAGGGTTGGAAAGGATGGTGGAAAGGAAACAGGAACCACAGGGAGAGAAAGTGGGACAACTGTTGTTACATGGAGGGGATTGCAATCATTTCAATGAAACAAATTATGTGATTTGTTGGATGTAAAACTGATGATCTGTTCTGTAAACCTTCACTCAATTCACAATAAGAAATTTTTTTAAAAAGCAAGCTTTCAAGAGGGAACCTAGATCCAGCGGGCCTGGAGGAAGGTAGAATCTCCAGTGAGTAGTATCCAATCTGTCTAGCCGGGGCTGATGCAATGAAATGCAGACAGGTCTCTTGTGATACAATAGTGAATAATTGTTATCAGGACTGATTGTGAGGGTTGGAAATGTAAAGGTAGACATTTTATAGCAAGGAGGGGAGTGATTAACTTTTCAGTCTAGGAGCAGAGGTCCCTAGGACCATCAAGAGAGAAAAGCAGAGAGCGGGACCCTACCCAGAGAAGCAGTGATGCCTGAAATGGAGCCAGAGATGATGATGTGGAGCGATGGAGCAGCTGGAGACTTTAGATCCAGAGAGGGAGAGTGACTGTGTGCTGAAGACTTGGGGGGGGTGCACGGGGGAAGGATTGCATGGAGGGGATTGTAACCATGGCAATGAGACAATATATGATAGAATGAATGTAAAACTAATGTTCTCCCATGTAAACTATCACATAATTCACAATAAATCATTAAAAAAAAAAGCAAGTAAGCTTTGCCTGAGTGTCCAATACATTGGAAGCAGGCCACACCCTGAGACAACTTCCTTTCAATTGATTTGCTGCTCTCCGCAGAGCTCACCATGGAAGTGATGATGTTCTATTAGGTCTCATCATGTGGGATTCCTATGGCTTAATTGCTAAACCACTGAGAATCGTTGTCCAATCAAGTTTACCCAAAACCTTAACTACTACAAGCTCCTAGCACTAGAATTAGTAACTCTAAATGCCAGTCTACTCGGCACCCAGAGTTATTCCATGGACTTTTCTAATTGTCCTCCACTTTCAGGAGAAGTTGGATAAAAAGGAATTATCAGGGTAGTTATGAAAGTACTGTACTTTCAATAGGTACCATGCTAGACTAAAGGTGTGTCACAGAAGAAGTTAAGTATACTGAAACTAACTTACTTATGGTCTAAACCTGTGTACTAGAGAAACTACAAAGCAGAATAAACTAGGCTAGAAAGGGCAAGACGGCCAAACTTCGTCTCTCATACTTTGACGTATTGTCAGGAGGGACCAGTCGCTGTAGAAGGATATCATGTTTGGTAAGATGGAGGGTCAGAGAAAAAGAGGAAGACCCCCAGTGAGATGGATTGGCCAAGTGGCAGCATCAATGGGCTCAAACATTGCAACAATTGTGAGGTTGGCCCAGGATCGGGCAGTGTTTCATTCTGCTGTGCATAAGGTAGATATGAGTTGGCACTGACTTGATAGCACCTAACAACAACAAAAACAAAGGGCAAAGGAATCGTGTATATTTTTTAAAAAGAATCCCAGTGAAAACAGGCAGTGATTACCTGTGAGATTAAATAATCATGAATGTGAGGCTCTGATTTAAAGAGTGAGGTCAGTGATTTTTACAGATAGAAGGATCTGTTCTTTCCTCAAAGAACTTGGAATGCTGTAATCATGCAAACATACGATAAGTCTATTGAATTATAAATGGCATTCATCGATCTCAGGACTAAAGAATGATTATCCGAGATCTGTGTATTCCAAACATAATCTAATTGAAACCAGGGAGCCTCGATTTGTAAAACGTATCCAATATAAGGAAGTAAAGATGACATGTTTTCCTTAGAATTTTCTTTAAACAGGAAGAATGACAATGAATGTATATGTGTAAAACTAAAATTATTATAAATTAAACTGCTTTTAAAAAATATACTATCCCCCTAAATTACCTGTAAACTAAAATAAATAAAAATGGAATTTAATAGGTAAAAGGGGAAGAATAGAGACTTCAAAAAAGGAAATAGACAAGGAACTTCAAAGGAAAAAAAAATGGCATCTAATAGCAAAGTCTCTGGGTTTACATAGTGGGGGGATGAACACCTACCTCCCCTTTCTTTGGGAGAAGAATGATTTATGAAACGCAATTCTGTTAAAGCATTTAAAATTTGGGCATTTTGCATTAAATGCACTATTATTTTTTTAAAGGTTCACTTTAGATTTCTAAGTGGGAAGAAATGCTCTAAAATGAATCGTGAAAATTTAAAATATTACCTTAATCTTTACAAAATAGAATTGTCTTGATTTTCTCTAAGTAGTGATCAGTCCAGTTACTAGAGAGTACAAAAGTGGGACTTGTGGTAGGGCATGCTTGACTGCACCAAAAAATAGGAAATTAAGCACTAAAATTAAAGAGTTGAGTTTACGTAAATGTAATAGAAAGCACATTAGTTGGAAAGCAAGGGATTTCAAATTAAATGCATTGTGTCTAAGTATGTAAGCACACAGTCAAAATGATGCTGAAACAATCAAAGAAAAAAAATAATTTCAATACTTCATGGTTGTGGAGGTGGTTGTGTGCCGTTGTTGTATGACTCATAGCGACCCTATATAAGGTTTCTGAGGTAAATCTTTACTGGAGCAGAAAGCCTCATCTTTCTCTCACACAGTGACTGGTAGATTCAAGCTGCTGACGGTGCGGTTAGTAGCCCAGCTTAGCACCCACTGTGCTGCCAGGGCTCCTTCCTTACCTCGTAGTACACACAAAAATGACTAAATGTGAATCCTATGCTTAAATTTAAAGCAACTATGCTTTAAGAAGAAGTGTATCAGTGATTTCCTCAAATACTTCTGCTTTTATGAGATTGAAGCTGTAATGAAATCATCCCTCCTTATTTAGGCTAGCTTGGCATATTGCAGAAGCCTCTTAATTGCTTTTAGGATTAGTTCCAAGTCCAAACTGCCACAGTGAGTCTGAATTTTCTTTCTAAATAGATTCTTTCTATATAGATTGAATCACATGATCCTATATTTAGAATCCTTTTTAAACGCTTGCTTTTTTATGCTATAAAATTAATCTTATCTTCCATCAGGAAACTTCAAAGTCTAATTTGGTTTCCAAATCAAAGTTTGGTCTCCCAACTTGTTAACAACTACCTTTCTCAAATGCTCTCTCTAGGGTAGTAGTAGAAGCGGTTGTAATAATAAGAGTAGAAGTAGACTGATGAAGGTGGTTGGTTATGTGCTGTGGAGTTGGTTCTGACTCATAGTGACCCTGTACAGGGTTTCCAAGGCTGTCAATCTTTACGGGAGCAGAAAGCCTCATCGTTCTCCTGTGGAACAGCTGGTAGTTTCGAACTGCTGACCGTAAGGTTCGCAGCCTGATTCATAGCCACTACGCTACCAGAGCTCCTTAGTAGACTGATAGTGGTGATAGTGGTTTTACTATAAGACTACTACTATTATTACTACAAAACAATTGCTACCATTCTTCTCCTAGCATTAGTACTTGAACTAGGAAGACCCCCAACAAGATGGATTCACACAGTGGTCGCAACAATGGGCTCAAACATAACAATAATTGTGAGGATGGCACAGGACCCGGGCCGTGTTTCATTCTGTTGTGCATAGGGTCACTAGGACTTGGAACCGAGTCTATGGCACTAACAACAACAGAGCTCAACATGCCCTCTCATGTTTGAACATTTTTGTATGCTTTTGCATGGGCCTAGAATCCCCTCTCATTCACCTAGATGACTCTGGCTTTCATTCTTCTTAGATGTGTCCTCTTGTAGCTCAATTTCTTTACATGTCTTTCTCTCCTAATAGGGCTGACCCCAACGGGGATCAAGGCCTTATTCATTTTTTAATACCTAATACATGGGGTCACCATGTGTCAGAATGGACTCTGTGGCACACAACAACAGTAAATGTTTAATACAGTGTGAAATGAATGAATATAATCCCTTTGGAGTATTATGGCAAATAACTTTCTATAACAAGACTGTCCAGTAGAATTTTCTGCAAGAATGAAAAAGTTCTACATCTGCACAGTCCAATGAAGTAGCCACTAGACACATGTGGCCATTGAGTACTTGAAATGTGTCCCATGTGCATTTATATCAGCAGCCCTAAACAAGCTTTATAATTTAATAGTGGACCGACAGAGGAAGGCCTGTTCATAAGCATGGCTGAGAAGAGGCTGTTTTGATGGAACAACTGTGTCCTGAGCATTTGTAACCCTGAACTGTGACCTGTTAACTTCCCTAACAAACCGCAAAATTGTGAGCACTCTGTCTGAATCCTGTGTGGCCATTGCAAAGAATTTTCTAACCCAGCTGAATCAAGAGTGCTGTGGGAGGAATGATTGGTGTCATCAGCATTTATTACAGTTTGGTGTCAGAAGTGGGGTGCTTTGCAATGGCTCCGGGACTCATGGTAATTAGGAGATTTGCAAAATAAAATCTAAAGGGATATGGGAAGTGAAATTTTTTATCTTAAATGGTTACTTTGTTTATTGTTACGTACAGTGGCTGAAAGACATATAAAAGATGTTATACTACAGCTGAGAGGAGAAAAGCTGCTTCTGGAATCAGGTGGAGGCAAAAATCACTTGGGTGTCATAATTACAGAGAGCATGTAGTCTGCCTTCAGCCTGTACTTGATTGGATCTGCTTAAAGGGGAGTTAGGAATTTTCTGGAAGTAACAGGTTCTGTGTTTAAGCCTTTGTAGAGTAAGGGCTTTAGGTGGAAGATGCTTGCCTCTCCCAGTACTGAGTTGATAAGAAAAGACAATTTAGGAATTGGGTATTTAAAATGAGGGGAGATAAAGACAGGAAGTGGCCGGCTTACACATTTTCATGGGTGAATTAAACTTTAAATGATATGGCGAAAGTCAATCCAGTCAATCCGTCATGTAAGAAAGCGACAAGGCCTAGAAGAGCCAGGGTGTGGACTATGTTGTTGTTGTTGTTGTTGTTGTTGTTAATTACTGTGGAGTCGGTTCCGACTCATAGTGATCCTGCACAGAGTTTCTGAGGCTGTAAATCTTTACAGGAGCAGAAAGCCTCATCTTTCTCCCGTGGACCCGCTGCTAGTTTCAAAGGACAGACCTTGAGAGTGGACCGGCTGGTAGTTTCAAACGACAGACGTTGAGACTAGCAGCCCGATTCGTAACCACTAGTACCAGAGCTCCTTTGGGGGTGGGAGGGGTGAGGGGTCTATGGTGTAGTGAAATTTCTATTGTGCTAGTCACAGTCTGTAAGTCACACCAAACAATTTTCCTGCCCTGCTGGGTCCGAGTCCGAGAAGGTGAGAGACGATACTGATTCAACGACATGATTCAGCTGTGGATGTTAGCAGAGGTCATTGTAATTGTAAAAATTTGAAACTCTAGCATGGGTGTAAAATGAACCCTCTCAGAACCAGGAGTAGGGATTCAGTATAATCAGAGAAGAGGCCGGAGTGGAGCGCATCCTAAGAGTTTGAGATTCCTGTGTACTGAACCTCCTTGACCCAGGAACAGAAAGCTTTGATACCAGAGAAGTAGCAGAGGAGGGGCAGCGGCAGCAGAACCAAGAGCCAGAGCCAGCGCAGGAGATGACAGAGCAGTAGCCTTCCCAGTCCGCAGAGCACATAGAGTTGAGGGATTTAAGGCAGGAGGCTTGTTTGCAGAGTGGAGTGTCTCCAGGCACAAAATGGGGGGAGCTAGAGCTGAATGCCTTCAGGCTGAGTAGTGTGTCCCGTGGGGATTTCTCAGTAGCCCTTAAAGAGCCCTTAAAAGGCCAGGCAGAGAGGAGAGGCTGTGCCCTGAGCATTTCTGACCCTGAACTGTAACTTGTTAACTTCCCTAAGAAACCCCCTAGCTCTGAGTTCTATGTGGCCATTGCAATGAATGATCAGACGCAGCTGTGTAGAGTGCTGTGGGCGGGATGGTACTTGTCATCATTTATTACACTGAGGAACTAAAATGATAATTTTGTTTCATTTTAAGTACTTTCAATAGCTATTTTGTGCTTTCTTTTCTTTTTAATTTCACTGCAACCATTTCCTGAGCCTCTTGTTAAATATAAGTCTAAATATTTGTTGCCTTTAGGTGAACCTGGAAGGAGGTATATTAGGGATTGAATTGTGTCCTCCAAAAAACATGTATTGCATAATCCTAGCCCCTTGATCTGTGGCTATAATCCCATTTGGGAATAGGTTTTCTTTGTTATGTTAATAAGGATTTATTGTTGTTGTTAACTGCCATAAGTGGGTTATGACTCGTGGTGACCCTGTACAAGGTTTCTGAGGAGCAGCTGGTGGGTTTGAACTGAATACCTTGGGGTTCGCAGTCCAGTGCTGACTCTATAGCACACCACACCAGGAGCCCCAGGAAGTGTAGTTGTTGTTGTTAAGTGCTGTCGAGCCATTTCCAATTTACAGTGACCTGCATAGGGCTTCTTAGGTGCCGCTGATGACTTTGAACTGCCAAACTTGTGATTCAAATGACCTTGGTTGTGGTCCAGTGCTTATCGTACAGCACCACACCAGGAAGTATTAGTGTAGGTATATCTTAAATCAATATTGTTTGAGCTACAAAAGAACAAATTAAGCAAACAAACACAAAAGAAGGGTTAAATGATCACAAAAGAGCCTAGGGACTGAAGCTGAAAAGTGACAAGAATTTTCCTCCAAAGCAAAGAGAGACTTCCCTAAAGCTGGCACTCTGAATTTAGACTTCCATCCTCTTAAATGGTTACCAATCGGGCTGCTAGCCTCAGGGTCAGTAGTTCGAAACTACCAGCTGTTCCGCAGGAGGAAGATGAGGCTTTCTGCTCCCATAAAGATTTACAGCCTCGGAAACCCTGTACAGGGTCTCTATGAGTCGAAACCGACTCCACGGCACATAACCACCACCACCACCACCATCCTCTTAAACTGTAAGAAAACAAATTTGTTGGTTATCACAAGTCACCCACTTGTGATATTTTCTGTCACAGCAACACTAGATAAGATTAAGTATATATAGCAATATTGTTTACAGAAAAAAAATCCAGGTAAAAATATTTTTTGTCTAAATATTTTCAGATTGGACTTCATCATAACCTTAATAAAGTTATTCACTAAAAATCACAACCAAACCCATTGCATCCAGTTATCTCTGACTCACGGAAACTCCATGTGTCACAGTAGAAGAGCACGCCATAGGATTTTCGGTGACTGTGCTCTATTGAAGGAGTCCTGGTGGTACAGTGATTTAAGCATGGGGCTAACTAAAGGTTGGTGATTCAAACACAACAACTATTCCTCTGGGAAAAAGATGAGGCAATCTGATTCTATAAAGGTGATGGTCTTGGAAGCCCTATGGAGCAGTTCTACTCTACCCTATATAGGCACAGCTCAACTACAATGGGTTTCAAGGAGAACATTTATGTTTAAAAAAAAAAAACGGGCAATGTCAGCATTCACTTCCACGGCTTCTTCAAGAGGATTAGTAGTAGGTCAGCTGTCTATACTTGCCTGAGGAGGGTCAGCGGCATCACTAGGGTTTAGTAACTCAAGCTGTCATAACCCTTCCCACCCCTGCATGGACCTCTCTCCTTACCAAACCACAAAGGGTCTTCAATAATGTTTATAATACATTTCAATCATAGAATAACATGACAATAGAGTTGTAGATTATTTAAATGTAATATTTCTTACATTATGTGAATGCTTAGATTTTATAGAAAATTGTTCTGTAAAATCTTTCTACATTGAATAGCATTAGTTACAGCATTGTTAGTAACTACGCATTTTTGATGTTTGATTTTTCTCCTTTTACTTTAATTACTACTTAATTCTCATCAAAGTTATTGATATAGGTTCAGAAATACTAATTACCACAATATTATAGTGAAAACACCAAGATTTGACAAAATCAGTGACTATAAAAACACTAGCAACAACAAAAGCAACAGTTTGTGTTTGTAGTGAGTACAAACCATTCAGAGCATCCTTGTAATTGGCTAATAATAACAGCTCTTACCTCAGCACTTTTTTGTTAAGCGCCAACAAGTTGGTTCCTACTGACTGCAACAATGTATAGAGTTTTCTAGGAGTGGCTTGTGAATCTGAACCAGTTGGAGCTCAAACTGACCTTGAGGTCCAGTACTTATCCTATGGTGCCACACATTGTTGTTGTTAGTGCTATGGAGTTGATCCCAACCCATAGCGACCCTGTATAGGGTTTCCGAGGAGCAGCTGGTGAACTTGAACTGCTGACCTTGCAGTTCAAAGGGCTTTGCAGTCTGGCTCATTAACCCACAGCGCCACAGTTCAAAAAGTAAATTAGCATAGAGTTTTAACCTTGTAGGTGTATTATGTAAACTGTTGTTGTTAAGTGCCATCAAGTTCCAATTCATAAGGACCCTGTATAGGGCTTCCAAGGAGTGACTGGTAGATTTGAACCTCTAACCTTTCAGGATAAGGCCAGTGCTTATCCTACAGTGCCACATGAGGACATGGTTATGTAAACTAGGCTTCCAGAAAATATTTTTTGTTGCTATAGCTAAATACAGGAATAATTTAATAAAAAAGAATAAATTTCTGCTGAAACACTGCACAAAGGTAGTCATTCTGTTATCACCCCTCTGACAGTGTCACCCCAGGCAGACCAGACTCCACAGCCCCTTGGTGGTGTCACCAAGGAGGATAATGTTACACAACTTTAGAGTGTGAAACTACTATTTACACATCGCAGGCGCCTTAGTGGGGCAATGGTTAAGCACTGAAAGGTCAACACTTCACACCCATCAACTGCTCTGGGGGAGGTAGGAGGGAGACCTGGCAATCAGTTCCTGGAAGGATGTCAGCCTAGGATTTTTCAGTGACTGTGGAAACCCTAGGGAGCAATCCTTCTCTGTGCTTTAGGGTTGCTCTGAGTCAGAATGGACTGAAAAACATACAACCGTAACAATGATGTGCTGTAGACCCTAGTACTTCTGTAGCAGAACCCCAGTACCTCTGTCTATTTTCAAGTATTTATTGAATTGCTTAAATCTTTTAAACATTTTAAGAAGAAGCTCTCTAAAGCAGTGATGCCAGAGATGGGGGAAGAAAGAATGATTGACGTGGAGAGAGAGCAGCTGGGGACTCTGGACTCAGGGAGGGAGAGCGCCTGTGTGCTGACTGCCAGGGGGCAGACTTTTGGGGTATACCCTTTGGTTGCATGCAAGGGATTGTAATCATTGCAATGAAACAAAATACAATAGGATGAATGTAAAGCTGGTATTCTCCCATGTAAATGATCACATAATTCACAATAAAAACTTAAAAAAAAAGAATAAACTCTCTAGATTACAAAATTGCTTTATTAAATCCTATAGTTATATTGAAGGAGTTCCCTTCTTCAATGATGAAATCCCACCTCTGTATTTGGGGTCTCTGAGAGTGTGAGTCTCCTCTGCTGAATTAGATCTGCCTCCGGATTTGCTGACACGAGTGAAGAGAGGGTTTGAAGCTACTGGATAAACATCAGGTTCATCTTTCCAGAGCATAGAATTTCCCTGGAGAATTAAGAAATCCCAAACACCATTTTTGTATTCAACCAAATAAATATGGGTATAAATTATGAAATAGGGGGCAGACTTCAACACAAAAAACAGACAGCAAACAGAAGGAAATTCATCTTGTTTTCTTTAGCCTCAGGCTGTGCCCCAAGCATTCCCTCTTCCTAGCTTCTGATGGAAATGTTTGAACACACAGTTCATATTCACAACTACCAGAATAAGAAGGAAGAATGGTCTTTGAACATGATATTTTAATTCAACTTTAGCAAAATAGATGACTCACATCATCCTTTTAAACTGACATTTAAACAGCTTTATGCAGACCTTAGATGAAATAATTGTATGTCCTCACACTAGTGCAAAACGACAAGTGTTTGTTCTTTTCTGGTGAGATGATGTTATCCTGATGTTATAAGAAGCAGCGGATCCTTGTATAGGCTCTGAATTGGAACCTTGTTACTCTCTGTACCACATACGAACCTTTCCCCCTGGGGTTCCTCATCTATAAAGGTGAGACCTATGCAATATGCATGTCAAGCAGTTAGCAGAGTGATTTACTAGTATTTTTTTATATATACTAGAAATAGTCCTCAGACACATTTGATGATGTTATTAATAGAAAATGAACTTAGCACCAGTTACAGTGGCAGTAAAGAACTCTCGGGTCTATAATTTGCGTTTCTTCAGGATTTAGCTCTGTTGTTGCTATTGCTAAGCGCACTGAAATCAGTTCAAACTCATAGTAACCCTGTATAGCAGGGGAAGGGAAACCTTTTTCTGCCAACATTTTAAATATCATTTGTGGGCCATGTAAAATTTGGTCAAACATTTAATTAAATTACCCCTAATGTGATGGCTGGAATCCTGGTGTGGCACTGTGGGTTAATGCTCTGGACTGAAAAGTTGTTTGAACTGCAGGGTCGGCAGTTCAAGCTCACCAGTTGCTCCTCGGAAACCCTATACAGAGTCACTATGGCTTGGAACCAACTCGATGGTACTTAACAACAACCATGTGAGGGCTGCCTGGTATGGTACTATAAGATAAACACTGAACTTCAAGGTCAATTTGAACTGCGAAGTCAGCAGTTCAAACTCACCAGCCACTCCCTAGAAACTCTATACAGGGTCACTATGAGTTGGAACTGACTCCATGGCACTTAACAACACCAGTATTGTTGCTGGAGTCCTCGTGTGGTGCTGCAAAATAATGCACTGGGCCTTGAGATCTGCAGTTCAAACTCACCAACCGCGCCTTGGAAACCCTATACAGGGTTGCTATGAGTTGGAACCTATTTGATGGTACTTAGTAACAACAACAATGTGGTGGCTGGAACTGTTGTTGCCTTGGCAGAGCCAGACCAAATGATTTTGATCTGGTCTGGCAGTTCTCCACCATTGCTGTATAGAGTTTCCAAGGTGGCTATTAAGTTTGAACCACTGACTTTGCAGTTCAAACCAACCTTTCAGTTCAGTGCTTATCCAACACCATACAATAGGTCTTAACTACAGGAGAGAACAATAAGGTTATGAAAAGGGAGACTTTTATTTTTTTTAATTATCAATAGGATTCTATAACGATTTGAGGTTTCATGGTAAAAAAAATCACAATTTAATGAAGAATAGCCTTCTTCTGCAAGATTCCAGCAGGAACAGCCCTGTCCTATTTTCCCTCCACTCCACTGGCTGTCAACTGGTCCAGTCATATCCCACTTCCTTCCTTCCTTCATGGTACACCTCTGTCCTGTGCTAATCCAAGTTTCCCAAGTCCTGTTGCTGAAGAGAAAAAATACATTTTACCTCTTGTGGAACTCAGAAAGGCCATTGGTCTGTATTTACACTCTTGTTTTGTGGAAAAAGCACTTTTGTTTTGCTTTGTTCTATGACTTCCTTTCACCAGGATACTGACTCAAATGAGAATGAGCATGGGGCTGGGAAGAGTTGGCAACAAGTGGTGGGGAGGTTTGGGCAGGAAGAAAGGGGGCAGGGCAGCAGATCTGCAATGGACATATGCAGGCCTTGAGGCAAGAGTTCAAATGGAGGCCCACAAACTTTGTGTTCTTGTTAAGTGATATTAACAACCCTGTATAAAGTTTCTAAGGAGTAGCTGATGGTTTTGAACTCCCAACCTTTTAGTTAGCAGTCCAGAGTTTATCCTACAGTGCCACACCAGGATTCCATGTAAAATGATATATGCATATGTTGTTGTTGTTGTTGTTATTGTTAAGTGCTATTGAGTCAGTTCCAATTCATAACAACCCTGTATAGGGTTTTTGAGGAGCAGCTGGTGAGTTTGAACTGATGACCTTGAGGTTTGTAGTCCAGTGCTGATCCTACCATAACAGCATATTAAAAATTATCAAGTTAATGTACTCATACTACTAAATAAACACATTCTTACAATATACTTGACAAATGTAAAGACCTGGAAGATGAGGTTTGAACATAGAATTCTTGAATGTCCTACAATTTCACCCTCAAATGTGGTGGCCTGGGGAGATCGCTTTTCTCTCCCCTTCACTAGCTCCATCAGGATCTTACTGCTATTTGTGCAGACATTCCAGAGACCTCACAAACAGGCTTTGGAAATGAGTTTGAATCTGGCTAGGCAGAGAATCCCTGTGTAATGTGCTTGACTACCATCTGGATAGTTGGAGGTTAAAATCTACCCAGAAATACCTCGGAAGAAATACTTAGCTATCTACTTATAACAAATCAACCATTGGAAGTCCTATGGAGCACAGTTTGATGCTGACACACCTGGAGCCCCTTTGAGTAATAATGGACTTGATGGCATGTGGTATGGGTAGTATTAGGGTCCCCGGGGAGCACATTTGAAGAGTGGAGTTTTGTGTCGGCACATACTGTTGACCCTGTGCAAAAATGGCTTGGTGGCTATGTTTGGCCTCCTCTGACTTCATAAGGGGCCAGGAGAATCAAACGTAAACATCAACCTAAAGGTGATTCTGTGAGAGACGTCAGACATCCCTCCACTCTCCAACCTTCTTCGTTAATTCTGATTCCAATTGTCTCTCACAGAGCATTTTTTTTTTTGCTACTCTGCTGGGTTAGATAATCCATTGCAGTGGCCACATAGGATTCACAGGAAATACTCATAGTTATGGGGTTTATTAAGGAAGTTAACAGGGTACAGTTGAGGATCTGAATACAATCCTTTGGTTCTGGAGGACCTCTTGTCAGTCTACTTCTCTCAGATTTCACAGGCATCCTTCTCTCTTGTCCTCCCCTCTCAGTCAGGAAAACCTTTGGCCTCTGCCCTGCTTGAGCAAATGTTACAAAGTTCCTATAGCACTGTGGAGAAATGCCCAAAAGGCACCCTACTCTGTAAGCCAGCCTCCTGCCTGAAGGTACTCAGCTTTACTCATCTGTGGGTCAAGAAGCCTGCCACTCTGCTCTGTCTCAAGTTCTCATTTTCATTGCTGCTACCTCCACCTCTAATGCCACCAATTCTCCCTGCAGGGACCTCAGGGTTGAAAGGTGGCACTCCCCCTTGTGGCTCCTGGTTGTTCTTTCTTGATGTTTGTGAGGTTCCCATTCCTATTTCTGAGATGGCTTAGTTTAAACCTAGTGGACTCTCAAAACTGACCAATCTCCACATTAGAGTCCCATACACTTTATTTACGTGCTCCCACCAGCACATAACCACCACCACCATCTAGTCATTTAAGGAGTCCCGGTAGTGTAGTGGTTATGAACCGGGCTGCTAACCTCAAGGTCAGCAGTTCGAAACTACTAGTGCTTCCATGGAAGAAAGATGAGGCTTTCTGCTCGCACAAAGATTTATAGCTCGGAAACCCTACACAGGATCTCTATGAGTCAGAACCATCTCAGAGTGGTATTAATTATTATCTATGTTATGTGGTGGTTGTTATTATTGAGACATTAAACACTTTGAAAAATCAGTCATGTCTGGGTATATTTGTAAGTTTGGGAAGGATCCACAAGGAGATTCAACATGCAGTAAACAGAAGAAGTTTATAAAGGTCAATAACCTCAAGGAAAATGAACAGGGACAGTAAGTCATTATGAGAGTGGGTAGGAGATGGAAGTACAAGAGGACAGAGGTGACTTAATTTGCCCTGCACTGCTGCTTAGATAAGTCCTGGCCATTGGAATGCAAACACCGAAAAAAAGAGGCAGCATCAGTAAAAAAATACAGTCTTGGTGATAGAAAGGATGCTGGAGATCACATGATAGAATTTTGTAGGACCAGTGACTTCTTCATTGCAAAGACCTTTTTTTTTAATGTTTTATTGTGAATTGTGTGATAGTTTACATGGGAGAACATTAGCTTTACATTCATCCTATCGTGTATCATTTCATTGCCATGGTTACAATCCCCTCCATGCATCATCAACCAACCAAAGGGTATACTGTGCAAGCCTACCCACCAGTTGTCAGCACACAGCCCCTCTCCCTCTCTTGGTCTGAAGTCCCCAGCTGCTCCATCTCTCCACATCATCATCTCTGCCTCCATCTCTGGCATTACTGCTTTTCTGGGTAGGGTTCCATTCTTCACTCTTCTCCTTTGATGGTCCCAGGGACCTC
>NW_006408531.1:14103829-14173644 GCF_000296735.1 Chrysochloris asiatica
TTCATCAAATTGTATGAGAATACTTTTTTTTTCCCCTCTTTGTAAAACACCTTTTTTAAAGAACGTAATAAACAACTGTACATATGGACCTCACCAGATGGAATACACAGAAATTAAATTGATTACATCTGTAGAAAGAAATGGTGGAAAAGCTTCATTACCATCTGCTAAAACAAGGCCAGGGGCAGACTGTGGAACAGACCAACAATTGCTCACATGTAAGTTGAGGCTGAAGCTTAAGAAAATTAAAACATGTCCACAAGAGCCAAAATATGACCTTAAACATATCCCACCTGAATTTAGAGATCATCTGAATAACAGATTTGAGGTATTAAACACCCAAGACCAGAAGAGTTGTGGGATGCCATCAAGAATATCATAAAAGAAGAAAGCAAAAGGTCATTGAGAACACAAGAAAGAAGGAAACGACTAAAATGGATGTCAGAAGAGACACTGAAACTTGCTCTCCAGCTTAGAGATGCTAAAGCAAATGGAAGAAACGAGGAGGTAAAAGAGCTGAAGACACAATTTCAAAGGTCAGCTCGAGAAGACCAACTCAAATATTACAACAAAATGTGCAAAGACCTAGAGTTTGAAAACCAAAAGAAAAAACCACACTCAGCATGTTTCAAGTTGAGGGAAATGAAGAAAAAAAATTAAAGTCTTGACTTAGGCAAATCTGCTGCACAAGACCTCTTTAAAGTGTTCAAGAGAAAAGATGTCAGTTTGAGGACTAAAGTGTGCCTGCCCCAAGCCATGGTATTTTCAATAACCTCATATGCTTGAGAAAGTTGGACAGTGAATAAAGAAGACCATAGAATGGATGTAATTGAGTCATGGTGTTGGAGGAGAATATTATAAGTATCAGGGACTGCCAAAAGAACAAACTCAATCTGTATTGGAAGAAGTACATCCAGAATGCTTCTTAGAAGCCAGGATAGCCAGAATTCATCTCTCATACTTTGAACATATTATCAGGAGGGAACTAGTTCCTGGAAAAGAGCATCATGTTTGGTAAAGCGGAGGGTCAGAGAGAACAGGAAGACCCCCAATGAGATGGATTGGCAGCATGGCAGCAGCAATGGGCTCAAATGTAACAATGATTATTAGATTGGCACAGGACCAGGCAGTGTTTTGTTCTGTTGTGCATAGGGTCACTATGAATCGGTACCGACTCGATGGCACCTAACAATAATAACTGCTAGATGAGGAGCCCTGGTAGCATAATGCTGAAGAGTCAGCATTTCCAATCTACCAGCTGCTTTCTGCTCCCATAAAGATTTACAACCTCAGAAATCCTACACAGGGCTGCTGTAAGTTGGAACCGACTTGGTGGCACATCACCACCACTGCCTAGATGAGCAGAGCCTCTGCCGTGGGTCCTGTGCTTTCGAGGATCTCAGCTCTGGTCATCCTATAGCCATGTCCTCCCTCACAGGGTCATAGGCTTTGCAACTCTCACCAAATGACTAGGTGATGGTGGCTGTGTGAAATTTTCTCTTCAGCTCTTTTACTTCCTCATGTCTTCCATTTGCTTTAGTGTCTTGACATTGGAGAGCAAGTTTCAGTGTCTCTTCTGACATCCATTTTGGTCTTTTCCTTCCTTCTTGTCTTCTCAATGACCTTTTGCTTTCTTCTTTTATGATATTCTTGATGGCATCCCACAACTCTTCTGGTCTTGGGTCATTAGTGTCAAATACCTCTCAAATCTGTTATTCAGATGATCTCTAAATTCAGGTGGGATATGTTTAAGGTCATATTTTGGCTCTTGTGGACATGTTTTAATTTTCTTAAGCTTCAGCCTCAACTTACATGTGAGCAATTGATGGTCTGTTCCACAGTCTGCCCCTGGCCTTGTTTTAGCAGATGGTAATGAAGCTTTTTCACCATTTCTTTCTACAGATGTAGTCAATTTAATTTCTGCATATTCCATCTGATGAGGTCCATATGTACAGTCATTTTTTATGTTTTTTAAAAAAGGTCTTTGCAATGAAGAAGTCATTGGTCTTGGAAAATTCTATCATGTGATCTCCAGCATCCTTTCTGTCACCAAAACCATATTTTTTACTGATCCTGCCTCTTTTTTTCGGCGTTTGCATTCCAATGGCCAGTACTTATGTAGGCAGTAGTGCAGGACAAATTAAGTCACCTCTGTCCTCTTGTACTTCCATCTCCTACCCACTCTCATAATGACTTACTGTCCCTGTTCATTTTCCTTGAGATTATTGACCTTTATGAAACTCTTCTGTTTGCTGCATGTTGAATTTCCTTGTGGATCCTTCCCAAACTTACAAATACACTCAGACGTAACTGATTTTTCAAAGTGTTTAATGTTTCAATAAGAACAACCACCACACATAGATAATAATTAATACCAACAATTACAAGCGATTCCATTTAGCTTCTTGAGGATATAATTTTCAGATGTAGCTCTACTCAGACTAAGATGATCTATATGAGATCTTGATCCAAATATTCTATTTTTGTTTCCATAATTTTATTTTATTTAATGAAATTTTAGAACATACAAAAGTAGTGAGAGTAGTATAGTGAATCTACGTATATCCATTAGAAAAATGTTTTAGCCTACAGCTAATCACAAGGAAGTAGAACAAGGGATAACATTGCTGGATCTTGGCTGAAAGCAGAGAATACCAGAAAGATGTTTACCTGTGCTTTACTGACTATGTAAGGACGTCTGACTGTGTGGATCAGGACAAGCTGTGGACAACATTGCAGAGAATGAGTTTTCCTGGACACTTAATTGTGTTCATGTTGTTGTTGTTGTTAAGTGCCATCAAGTTGATTCCAACCCATAGTGACCCTGTATAGGGTTTCCAAGGAGCAGCTGGCGAGCTTGAACTGCTGACCTTACAGTTCAAATGACTTTGCAGTCTGGTGCATTAACCTACAGACCCACATGAGGAACCTATAAATAGACCAAGAGGCAATTATTTAAACAGAACAAAGAGACACTGAATGGTTTAAAATCAGGAAAGATGTGTGCCAGGATTGTATTCTTGCACCATGATTAGTCAATCTATATGCTGAGCAAATAATTCAAGAAGATGGATTATACGAAGGATAACATGGTATCAGGATTAGAGGAAGACTCATTAACAACCTGCGATATGCAGATGATACAACCTTGCTTGCTGAAAGTGAAAAGAACTTAAAATACATACTGAGGAAGATCAAAGACCACAACCTTCAGTTTGGGTTGCACCTCAATATAATAAAAACAAAATCCTTACCAATGGACCAATAAACAACATGAGAAACAGAAAAAAGATTGAAAAGACATCATTTTATTTGTATTCACTATCAACACTCATGGATGCAGCAGTCAAGAAATCTAATGACATATTGCATTAGGCAAATCTGCTTTACAAGACCTCTTTAAAGTGTTCCAAGAGGAAAGATGTCAGTTTGAGGACTAAGGTGAAAATACCCAAGCCATGTAATTTCAATAGTCTTATTTGCATGTGAGTTGGGCCATGGATAAGGAAGACAGTAGAAGAATTGATACATTCCAATTATGGTGTTGTTGTTGTTGTTAGGTGCCATTGAATCGGCACCGACTCATAGCAGCCTTATGCACAGTAGAACAAAACAATGTCCAATCCTGGGCCAACCTCACTGCTTTTGTCACACTTGAGTCCATCGATGCTGCCACCTGGCCAATCCATCTCGTTGGGGGTCTTCCTCTTTTTCTCTGACCCTCCATCTTACCAAACACGATATCCTTCTCCAGTGACTGTTCCTTCCTGACAATATGTCCTAAGTATGAGAGACAAAGTTTGGCCATCTTGGCCTCTATGGAGCACTCTGGCTGCACTTCTTCCAAAATGGATCTATTGGTTCTTTTGGTAGCCTATGGCACCTTTAGTATTCTCCTCCAACACCATAACTCAAAGGCATCAATTCTTCTATGGTCTTCCTTATTCACTGTCCAGCTTTTGCACACATATGAGGTTATTGAAAATACCATGGCTATGGTGTTGTAGAGCAATATTAAAAGTAGCATGGGCTGCCAGAAAAACAAACAGACCTGCATTGGTAAAAGTACAGTCAGAATGCTCCTTAGAAGCAAGGATGGTGAGACTTAGTCTTTTGTACTTTGGACGTATTAAGGACATCATAGTTGGTAAAGTGGAGGGTCAGTATAAAAGAGGTAGACCCTCAATGAGATGTATTGGCACAGTGGCCACAACAATAGGCTGGTTGTGAGGTTGGCACAGGACCAGACAGTGTTTTGTCCTATTGTGCATAAGGTTGCTATGAGTCAGAACCTACTCAATGGCACCTAACAACATGGTCAATCTTGTTGTTAAGTGCCGTCGAGTCGGTTCCGACCCATAGCGACCCTGTAACAGGGTTTCCGAGGGTTGATCTATACTCTCATATATTTCCTGACCTTCTACCATATTCTACCATATTTAATGTCATTATATCTTAGTATGGAGTCTCAGAAATATGACATGTACATTTTAGCATAAACAAAATATCATTATTTTTATCAAGTTTCCCCTTCCATCTCTTTCCCTGTGTATTATTATCAATTTATTTGTGTAAGAAACGGGATCATTTTTCTTATAAAGGTTCTCACAGTTTATATTCTGTTCATTGCATAGCCACAGTATTTTAACTTCTTTTCCTGTCCTCCATATTTCCTGGAATAGGTAATTGAATCCATGCTTGTTGGCACTTTATTGGTGATTGTATGTACTTCCACCAGGAAACACACGATAACTGTTTATCTCTCTTTTAGTGATGTTGGTGACTACTGATGATGATGCCTGGACAAATTCATTACAAATTGCAACTATTCAGATCTTCTATTTTTGTAACTGGGATAGTTCTAGATGAGAAAGTTCCCTCATCTACTATCTGGTTATTCAGTGGTATTTTTGTTCTTTATACATTTTCATTTAATGTAAGAAATGCTATCTCAACTGAATTCTTTAACACAGTGCGTTAGAGTTTCTAAGGATGTGCAATTTCATCTAATTCAAATCCAGTTTTATGGATGAGGAAGCAAACCCAGTGAAGTTCAGTTCATTTTTTCTTTTCTAAAAGAACTTTGGCAGTCATCAGTTAGAGTGCCAATAGGAAACAGGAATATTATGGGTTTATTTACAAAAACACTAATTACAAAGGTATGGGAAGGGCATAGAGGAGTTCCAAGGGATATTGCAGGAATTGGGGGCTAGCAGCTACAGAGCTATCACCATTTCTAGGTCCCAACAGACAAAGTAAGGGATGAGACCCTAGTGCAAAAAATGAGTCACCATGGAGTCTACCACTTTGAGAAGAACCATGATATATTGGTGACTCATGGAGAGAGAGTCAAGGAAAGAAATGCTTTGTCCCCACTTATATCTCCTGCCAGGACCTCCAATTATCAAACCCAGCTGGCAGACAGAAAGCAAGGGAACCCTTTGATTTAATACAACAGCTTACCTCCTGAGGCTGAAAGTACAGTGGATATGAACAGAAAGTAGATCTGGAGGAGAACTGAGGTACAGGTGGCAAAATCAGGACTGGACTTCATATTCTGGCTCCTGATCCACCAGCTACCATGCAATCAAATGCTTGATTATACTCACAGATCTTATATTTGTAGAAATAATTTGTGACCCAAATTCTATTACTTTCCTCTAGTGAATTTTGTTCACTTATTTCTGGAATCATCTCAGTTCAATTTCAAGGTGTGAGTTTTTGCTGTTGTTTTCTCAGATGTCTGGAAGCATGGTTGCTGTCCATTTAATTGTATTCTTGTTCACTTTTAGTGTAGTGGTTATGAATCAGGCTGCTAATCTCATAGTCAGCAGTTTGAAACGATCAGCCATTCTGAGGAAGAAAGATGAAGCTTTCTGCTCCCGTAAAGATTTACAACCTTGGAAACCCTATGCAGGGTTGCTGTGAGTAGGAACCGATTCCATGGTGCATAACCACCACCGCCATCCTTTATGTTTGCTCTTCTAGATGTTGTAAACAGTGCAGGATCCTAATCAGTAGCCTAATCTAGGTCCTCCAAAATGCCCAAAGCAGCCTTGAATGTAGGCTTACCCTCTCTGCATCCTGTCTTCTCTGCCAAAATCTGACCAGAAATTTCCTCACTAATCTCATTAGTTCTTTGGTACCTCTATGTATATATTTAACTGTTTCCCAGCATTCTTACTGTTCTTCAGTAAGAGGGGTAATCAGAATGATCTGTTATAATCAGAAGCAGAAATCTCTCTTATATTAGTATTTCTTCAGCTCGTTAGGAGGAAAATTCTCTGCTCTACCTGTAAGTGTTCTCCAAGTAGAAACAGGATGGACTGTGAGTGAGACCACAATTCCAGGCAGAACATTTCAGATCTGCCACTCTACTTCTCTAGCACCTAGAGATGCCATATTCTCTATGATATTATAATTTTATCATTACAAAAATGTTTTATTGTGAATTACATGATAATTTACATGGGACACCATTAGCTTTACATTCATCCTATCATATATCATTTCATTGCCATGATTACAGTCCCCTCCATGCATCATTAAACAACCTCATAAGCTTGCCCCTTGGTCATCAGCACACAGCCCCTCTCCCTCTCTGGCTCTAGAGTCCCCAGCCACTTCATCTCTCTCTCCACATCATCGTCTCTGCCTCCATCTCTGGCATCATTGTTTCTCTGGGTAGGGTCCCGCACTCCGCTCTTCTCCCTTGATGGTCCCAAGGACCTCTGCTCCTGGACTGCAAAGTCAACCACTCCCCACATTTTGTTGCAAAATGTCTACCTTTACATTTTCAACACTCACAGTCAGTCCTGGTAGCAATTATTCACTATTGACCCCAAGAGACCTATCCTCTTCTCCCTTCATCAGCCCTATCCCAACAGATTGGAAATCACTCAGTAGAGATTCTACCTTCCCCTATACCCTCTGAATCTAGGTTCCCTCTAATTTCTTACCTTTGTAGTACCTCCCTGCACCCCTCCCCCATTTTGGGCAGCCAATGTCCAAGTTGCCCATCCCTGTTACCCTGTATATCCAAGGGGATGGGAATGATCCTCTCTGTAAATATGTCTTCCCTCTTTTTGATCTACTGAATCCATAGGTGTAAGTCAAGTTTATCAAATTATATCAGATTACTCTTATTTTCTTCTTCTAGTTGAGTTCTGATCATCCAGCCATTTAAGCGAGGTCAAGTGGGTATTATCTGCAAGTGTGGGTTTTTTGTGCATATCCCCTCACTTCTTATCAGTTGGACATTTTACTCTCCACTCTAGTCCTCTGTGGCTATGTCACTGACTCTGGGCCCAAGAGTCCCCAGATCTTGCCATACTGCTGGCCAACCAGGTCTCCACCCGGCTTCACAGGAGTCCATTGAACATGGTAGGACTTAGCTCACAACTTCATTGCTTTTTTCCCCTTACTTCCCCTTATCTGTAACCAACGTGGTCATCAGTCTGAGCACGTGTCTGCTCGTGTATTCCCCTTGAGTCTGAGTCTTGGAAGGGGGTTTGCCTTGAGGGGACCCGACATTAGCCTTGATGTCTCCTGGGCGAGCACCTTGCTTGTTCTTGTAGTAGTCACTTGGACTGCCATTATTGTTTTTTTTATTTTTCCTGTCAGTCTTTCTTTCAAGAAGTATCTTCTGTTCTTCTAGCTGTTCCAGGCTGGTCTACTTGTCCTTTACAGTGGAGATTTCCCACCTCAAGAGGTTCTGGATGGGGTTCAGGATTCCACCTATGGTCTTATGCAATGCAGAGGCTCCACAGGAAGCCTACTTCATTGGGCAAGTTGTAGCCCCATTTTAGGTATTCCAATCAGTTATAGACAGAAGACAGACTTATAAGCTTTCTATAGTGATATTTCTGGCTATTCCTTTCTCTCCCCCTCAAGTGTCTATTTTACAATGGTATGCAAGGGAAACCAAGATTCAAAAGACTGCCAAGAATCTTGACATTATTACCCCATTTTCCCCTTTGATACATTAAACGTTAAAGACTGAAGACCAGATGAACTGTGGGATGACATCAAGATCATTATATAGGAAGAAAGCAAAAAGTCATTAAGAAGACAAGAAAGAAGGAAAAGGTCAAAATGGATGTCAGAAGAGACACTGAAACTTGCTCTCTAGCATAGAGATGTTAAAACAAATGGAAGAGAAGAGGAGGTCCAAGAGCTGAACAGAAAATTTCAAAGATCAGCTCAAGAAGATAAAGCCAAATAGTACAACAAAATGTGCAAAAATCTGGAGTCAGAAAACCAAAAAGGAAGAATACACTCAACATTTCTCAAGCTGAGGGGAGGGGAACTGAAGAAAAAGTTCGAGCCTCAACTTTTATTATTGAAGGATTCTTTGGGCAAATTATTGAATGATACAGAAAGCATCAAAAGAAGATGGAAGGAATACACAGAGTCACTGTATCAAAAGGAAATGGTTGATGTTCAACCGTTTCAAGAGGTAGCATATGATCAAGAGCTAATGATACTGAAGGAGGAAGTCCAAGATGCATTGAAGGAATTGGTAAAGAACAAGGCACCAGGAATTGATGGAATAAAAATTGAAATCTTTCAAGAAAGTGATGTGGCACAGGAAGCACTCATTCATCTCTGCCAAGAAATTTGGATGACAACTATCTGGCTGACTGATTGGAAGAGATCTGTATTTGTGCCCATTCCAAAGAGATGTGACCCAATGGAATGCAGATATTATTGGACAATATCTTTGATATCCCATGTGAGTAAAGTGTTACTAAAGGTAATACAGAAATGGCTGCAAGCATACATTGACAGAGAACTTCCAGAGGTTCAAGCTGGATTCAGAAGAGGCCGTGAAATGAGGGATATCATTGCTGATGTCCAATGGATCTTGGCTGAAAGCAGAGAATATCAGAAAGATGTTTACTTGTGCTTTATTGACTTTGCAAAGGCTTTCAATTGGGTGGATCATGACAAGCTATGAACAACATTGTGAAATATGAGTATTCCTGAACACTTAATTATGCTCATGAGGAATCTGTCCATGGACCAAGAGGCAGTTGTTAAAACAGAACATGGGAACACTGATTGGTTTAAAATTAAGAAAGGTATGCAACAGGGTTGTATTCTTTCATCATACTTATTCAACCTGTATGCTGAGCAAATCCGAGAAGCTGGGTTCTATGAAGAAAAACGTGGCATCAGGATAGCAGGAAGACTCATTAACAACCTGTGATATGCAGATGTTACAGCCTTGCTTGCTGAAAGTGAAGAGGATTTAAGATATTTAGTGATGAAGATCAAAGAGCACAGTCTTCAGTATGGATTTCATCTCAATGTAAAGAAAAAAAAAGTCCTCACCACTGAACCAATAAACAACATTCTTATCAATGGAGAAAAGATTGAAGTTGTCAAGGACTTCATTCTTCTTAGATCAACTATCAACACTCACTGAAGCAGCAGTCAAGAAATCAAACGACGTATTGCATTAGGCAAAGCTGCTGCACAAGACCTTTTTAAAGTGCTGAAGAGCAAAGATGTCAGCTTGAGGACTAAGGTGCGGCTGACTCAAGCCATGGTATTTTCAATAACCTCATATGCATGTGAAAGCTGGACAGTGAATAAGGAAGACCATAGAGGAATTGATGCTTTTAAATTATGGTGATGGAGGAGAATATTGAAAGTGCCCCAGGCTGCCAAAAGAATCAACAGGTTTGTGTTGGAAGAAGTGTAGCCATAGTGTTCCTTGGGGGCCAGGATGGTCAAACTTCGTCTCTCATACTTTGGACATATTGTCAGCAGGGACCAATCGCTGGAGAAGGATATCATGTTTGGTAAGGTGGAGGGTCAGAGAAAAAGAGGAAGACCCCCAACGAGATGGATTGGCAAAGTGCAGCATCAATGGACTCAAGCATGGCAATAGTAGTGAGGTTGGTCCAGGATTGGACAGTGTTTCGTTCTGCTCTGCATAAGAAAGCTATGAGTTGGTACCTAACAACAACAACAACAACCCATTCAAACCATGCCTCAATCCCTGTATCCCAGAGCCCTTTTGTTCCAAGATTTGCATGCTTCATTATTTACCTTTGTCCCACTTAGCCCATGCAAACCTGCCTAACTGTTCTCCCATCCACCTTTTTCTTCCATTCCCCTCCCCTTTCTTGTGTATTGTCTCCCTCCCTAGCACCCAAACTGTGCTATTTGTATTCCCTACCCTGTGCTCCAACTTCCCATCCCTCCCCTCACCCCGCTTTTCACATCTTGGTAACTAGCAAAGAATTCCCCTCCCCCCCCCCTTTTATTATGGGTTCTTTTTCTTAGTCTTTTACAATAGTGGTCCTATGTAGTATTTCTCCTTTTGTGACTGACTAATTTCACTCAACATCATGTTTATCCATATTATTTAGTGGCTTACAGCTTCCTTAATTTTATCATTTTTTGAGTGTGATTAATCTTTGCCAATAGATCTGTTTTGGAAGAAGTGCAGCCAGAGTGCTCCTTGGAAGCTTCGTCTCTCCTACTTTGGACATATTGTCCGGAGGAAACAATCGCTGGAGAAGGATGTCATGCTGGGTAGGGTGGAGGGTCAGAGAAAAAGAGGAAGACCCCCAACGAGATGGATCAGCCAGGTGGCATCATTGATGGACTCAAGTGTGGCAGCGGTAGTGAGGTTGGCCCAGGATCGGACATTGTTTCGTTCTGCTGTGCATGGGGTCGCTATGAGTCGGTTCCGACTTGATGGCACCTGACAACAACAATCTTTGTCAAGAGCTTCTAGAAATGTCTACTTCTAGTAGGATTTAAGGGGTATGCACAGAGTCCTGGTGTGGTGCTGTAGGATAAACGCTGGACTGCAAACCACAAGGTTGATGATTCAGTGGTTCAAACTCACCAGCTGTTCCTCAGAACATTGAGTTGGAACCAACTCAATGGCACTTAAAAACAACAAGGAGTATGTAGTCTCTTGATTTCCTTTTCTGCCCCACAAAGCATAATGCTAAACTATATGTTTATAATGAGAAATGCCATCCCTTAGATTTTACACATGAATTAAGGTAATACAACCAGAAAGCATTTGACTTAACTATATTATTTTAAATTCCTTCTGATGTACCTTAATTGAGTTAATATTTAGTGTTATATTTTTGGATCTTTAAATATTAAGCATAGATTTTAAAGATCTCATGCAATTTTTTACAAATCTATATTCAATTGTTTTGCCCAATGCCCACATTGTCAAATTTTATGTAATAAGTCTTTTCTTTTACAATGCCAGGAAAAATTTTTACTTTTCACATAAATATATATATAACTTTATGAACTATGAGTATGTGTTTTCATTTTATTTTGGAAGCCAAAAAGAACAGAGCTATGTTTAGCAATTATTTGAATTAAGAATTCAATTGAGTGAATAATCCCAGGTGCTGGATAGCTTTTATTATTAATTTGCTTAAAATTATACCTACTCCATTTTGTAAGTGGTCTAAAATATCTTTTAGAATTCATAGTACAAGGTGGCTTCAAAAAAGTTTGTGGAAAGATGGAATTAAAAAATAATGGTATTAAAAAAATATATATATATTAATAATAATGGTATTTTCTATGAACTTTTCAGAGCCCCCTTGCATATTGGATTACCTCACCTCAGGATGCAAAGAGACAAATTCATCACTTAAAACAAAGACTAGCTAGGAGTCTCTTTCGCATTTTAGACTGAAAAGTCACAAATTTATCTCTTTAGGACCAACCCTGAAAACTCAAGATAAGTAGTAAATTTGCTCATGTCCAGCACCATGTAACAAATCCTCTTCCATTAGAAAAATGCTCCTTGTAGTCATATGGGAACAATGTACACCCTCTGGGTGGGGTCATCTAATAGAAACAGTGTTTCAGTCCACCAGGCTGACCCCCTGAACCAGGCTTGGGGAATTTTACTAGCATACATGTTTTACCCCAAATCTGATGTCCCTGCCTCACATAGGCCCTGAAGTTTAGCCATCCGAAATGGTGCATATTTGGTTTTATTAAATTTATTAGACACAACTCTAATGAATTTTTTTGTGTTCCATTTTCTTGGCCAGTACGAGATGTGGGGATTATCTACTCTCACAGGAGTTTGAAGGTTTGGCAGGTTGTAGGGAGTATTAAAAAGCACATATCGATTAGTGGCTGTGATCGTTAAAGTTTTGTGTCAGCTTGACTGGGCCAGATTTCTCAGTGGTTTGGCAGCTGAGATGTAGTTATCCCCCATGATGGGATCTAATACAATGCAAGCTAGTCTATGATGAGGTCCACTATGAGCAGCCAATCAATTCAAAGGAAGTTTCCTACATCCAATATATTAGACACTCAGGCAAAGCTTGCTTGCTCTCTTGGGTCTGGATCTTGCATCTGGCTTATCCTCTGACCTCTGGTTCTTTAGACTTTTGCCAATCACTGGCTCTGTTACCTGTTGATCCTGAGAGTCCTCAGCAGCCTGCTTTGTTACCTGCCAGACCTGATTGCCTGCCAGGTCTCTCTGCTGTCTGATCTGCCTGACATCTGACCTGGACTTGGGACTCTACCACTTCTACAACTGTGTGAGCCATTTCCTTGATACGAACTTCTCTTTATATGTTGTTGTTGTTGTTAAGTGCCATCGAGTCGGGTCCGACCCATAGCGACCCTGTACAGGGTTTCCGAGGGTGTAAATCTTTACGGGAGTAGAAAGCCTCATCTTTCTCCCACGGAGCGGCTGGTAGTTTCGAACCGCTGACCCTAAGGTTCGCAGCCCGATTCGTAACCACTACGCTACCAGAGCTCCTTATATATATAACTACATAAATAAGTTTCCTTGGTTTTGCTTCTCTAGAGAACAGGCTGAAGCAGTGGCCCATCAATATTTTGTTTCTATATGATTCCTGGATTCACGAAATATCTACTTTAATATTGATATCAGTTCCAAAAGGAGGAGAGGAATCACAGAAACTAGTTCACACAAAAAGCAATAAAATCGCTAGTGGGATGCGTAAGCTATGGACTGCACCAATGATACCATCAGAAGGGATGACATCCAAATGTCTCGAAAGTTTTTGTGTAGTCTTTTGCCAGAAATTTATTAGTTTTTACAAAAATACTCCTGTAGTTATAACAATGGTGATGGTGGTTTGCCATGGAGTTGATGCCAACTCATAGAGACCCTTCATAGGGTTACCAAGGCTATAAATCTTTATGGGAGCAGAAAGCCTCATCTTTCTCACACCGGAACGACTGGTAGTTTCAAACTGCTGACCTTGAGGTTATCAGCCCAACTCGTAACCACTATGCTACTAGAGCTCGTTAGTTATAATAGTAAAAACATTTTTTTTTTGTAAGCCCAGCTTACTACCTATACCTGTAAGGCTAAAACGCTATGTTAATTTACTTTTTGAATCTTCTAATATGTTATCTGGAGTCCTGATGTAGCACAGTGGGTTAATGAGCTGCACTGTAAAGTCGATTTGAATCACAAGGTTGGTGTCGTTCAAGCTTACCAGTCGCTCCTTGGAAACCCTATACAGGGTTGCTATGGATCGGAACCAATTCGACATAAACAACAACAATATGTTGTGGGAGTATGGTGGCTTTGTAGGTTAGGCACTGGATTGTGAACCACAAGGTCAGCGGTTTGAACCCACCCATAGCTCTGTGGGAGAAAGATGAGACTTTCTGCTCTTACAAAGACTTTCTGCCTTGGAAACGCTATACAGGGTCCCTATGAGTTGGAACCAATTCCACAGCAATGAACAATAACACAACAACAATGTGCTGTGGTCAGAGCTGTCATTTCCCAATTACAAAGATGCTTTGAATCATATGGTCTTTTTTGCATACACTTTCGTTTTTGCTTTTGCTATTGTTTTTATAGTCACTGATTTTGCCAAATTTTACGGTGTTCTAGTTATAATACCAATTAGTATTTGTGAATCCATACCAATAACCTTTTTGAGAATTAAGTAGTGATTAAAAGGAGAAAAATTTTAAAAGCTCAGTTACTAATAATGTTGAGAACAATAATACTGTAATTCAAATCAGAAAGATTTCACAAAACAAGATTATAATTGTTGTTATTGCTAAGGGCCATCGAGTTGTCTGATTCACAGCCACCCTGCATAGGGTTTTCTGAGGCTGTACATTTTTATGGGAGAAAAGAGCCTCATCTTTATCATGCAGAGTGACTGGTGGACTCGAACAGCCAACCTTATGGCTTGTAGTCCAGTGCTTATTGATTTATTACATGCCATTCTATGATTATAGTTGATCATAGGCCTTGCTAAGGATTCCGTATGGTCTGGTACAGGAGGGGGCCCACAGAAGTGATGGGACTGTGAATTATTACACTGGGTGATACCAACCCTAGTAATGCCACTGACATAGGCATTAGGTGCCATCAAGTCAGTTTGGACATGTTGCAACTCTGCATAGGGTTTCTGAGAGCAGCTATTGCATTTGAACCAGTGACCTTGTGGTTAGCAGTTCAGTGTTTATCCTATAGCACCACACCTGATATAGTGTATAGTTCCTTTCATATAAATTTGTTTCTATTACTTCATTGTTGTTAAGTGTCATCGAGTAAGTTCTGACTCATAGTAACCCTGTATAGGGTTTCTGAGGAGTGGCTGGTGGGTTTGAACTGCTGATTTTGTGGTTCAAACCGAACTTGCAGTCCAGTGCTAATCCTATAGTGCTACACCTTTAATAAAAGCTGGCACTTTGCTTCATTGAGGATACAACTGTGTATTAACTGCTAGGTTTTTTCTATTATTTTCTCCCTTTCTTTAATGCTTAACAACTCAACTGCTTAATCTGTCTGGTTTTTTCCAGTCTTGAAATTGTAATTCACATGTTTCCTCTGCCTTTTTCATAGGACATTGTTGTTGTTGTTAAGTGCCGTTGAGTTGATTCTGACTCATAACGACTCTATGTAGAGGTTCCCCAAGAGCAGCTGGTGGGTTTGAACTGCCAACCTTGTGGTTCGCGGTCCAGTGCTGATTCTACAGCGCCACACCAGGACATTATGTCCCATTAATCTAAGTTCCTGGAAATAGGAATTCCAAAAGCTGTTACTTTATTTCAGTGCTGCTTCACGGACTTTACTAACAGTGCAGCGTTCTGGAGACTTCTCTGAAGCAGAGTCCTTATTGAACACAAACATTTTTGCTCCCCCAGTAAGTAGGTAGATACTTTCTGAGTACTCTTGCGATGCCATTTAAAAAATAAGGTCTGCCAATTTCCCTCCTTCATCGTGCGGCGGACTGTCCATGTGATGCTCAATTTTAAGTAAGTGGATGATACTCATAGGGGAAATTAAAGCACAGGACTACTACAAGATCAGCGGTTCAAATCCACTAGCCAATCCTTGGAAACCCTACACACAGGGCTGCTATGGGTCAGAACCAACTTGATGGTACTTAACAACAATAAACGAGAATGCTGAATTGTTCAACAGTTGGAGCTAACCAATTAATGATAGCAAGTACGTTATTAAAATGAAGAGTACGAGGGGCAGACCAGTACTTTTGTTTTTTCATTCCTGGAGTGCCACTGTAATGAATAAATCACCCTTTAGTTTAGGCTCTGGTTCTAGAGTACTAGTTGAAATCTTCCCATCTTGTGCAACACTAGCCTCCCGGAGGCCACCGGGCCTGAGCCCTGCCCATGCCGCACGCAGTCCCAGTCAACGCTGAGGTAGGTGTGCGGCTGGCAGGGGGCGCTGTGGCTGCGGGAACCGCAACAAACGCCGCCGGGACTAACTCGGAAAACCAGAGATTTTGCCAGAGAGACTTTTTTTGCGCCAAGATGCAGTTGCTTGCACGTGGGGTTTTACCCACTCTGGGTTGTCTTAGGTAGGAGCCTGCCTGCTGACGGCGGAGAAGCTTGGCGCCTCACCACGCTGGGGAAGGGCTGAGGTCCGGGAACGCAGCACGTTTGGTTTCGTCCGGACTGGAGCCTCCCAGCAGCGCCCTCCCCTGGGGCCGTCCTGCCTATCGGTGCCGCGACGAGTGGGCGGTAAGAAGGGAGTGGGTGGCCGAGAAGGCGAGAGGCTTCAAGGAACCGCGCAACTCCAGTGGTTAGACTGCACTCCACGCAGCGGCCGCGGTGATCCAAAGAGCAACGCGGACTCGGGAGGAGGAGGAACTAGAGCCAAGGAACTGGAGCTGCCACTGAAGAAGGAGGCGGATCTTTTCGGCTGTAGCTGCCACACTTCCCGGACGCAACCCCAGGGACCAGCCTGCCAGTAAGGTGCTCGCCAGGTAGCCTGGTTTCCTGAGGGTCCCTGCCCCTCCTGCTCAGGACGGAAGAAACGGGGCCGCGAGACCAGTGGCTGGGCACGCCGAGCCGGAACGCGGCGCCCAAGAGCAGCACCGCCGCGCAGGTTGGCAAGTCAAGAAAAGGAAGCGCTGTTCCTTTGCGCCCAGCCGGGCGTCCCCACCCCTGTACTCTCAACCTTGCAGCCGGTGAACAGCGCGGCCACGGAGGCACCGAGGAGGGGCGAGCCGCCGCCGGGTAGCGGCGTGCCACCAGGGGAGAGGGCGCCGGAGAGGAAGCGACGGCGTGGTGGGGAAGGCGCGGCGCGCGATGGCAGCTGCTTAGCCGCACGGGCGCGGAGCAGCCCCGAGCTGTGGCTGACCAGGCGAGGTGGCGGGACGGGGGAAGCCGTTGCCGCACCGGTAGCGATGAGTGTGGAGGCGGGCGAGGGCATCACTTTCTCCGTGCCACCCTTCGGCTCCTTGGGCTTTTGCACCTTCGCCGAGGGTGGCAGCAGCCGGAGGGGAGCAGCAGCGGCGATAGTGGAGGGCGAAGAGAACCAGCTGCCACCGCCGCCACCCGGCAGCTTCTGGAACGTGGAGAGCGCCACCGGCCCTGGCACCAGCTGTCCCGCTGCCAGCTCTGGGGGAAGCACTACTCGGAGCCGGGGCAGCTCTGGTGGCGGGGGCGGCCGACGGACCACCGTGGCATATGTGATCAATGAAGCAAGCCAGGGACAGCTGGTGGTGGCCGAGAGTGAGGCCCTGCAGAGCCTGCGGGAGGCGTGCGAGGCTGTGGGCGCTGCACTGGAGACCCTGCATTTTGGTAAACTGGACTTTGGGGAGACCACTGTGCTGGACCGCTTTTACAATGCAGGTACGTGTGTAACCCCTTCCCATCCTTGGCGGCACCTTTTCCCTGGTCGCCCTTTGGAATGCCCCTTCCCCCCTGCAACCCCTTCCCCCCAAGCAGGAAGAGCTCTTGCTGCTTATTTACTTCTTGCCCCACCTTGGGGACCGCGAGGGGCACTGCGTGACCTCACTTCTCATGGTGTGCTCCCTGCAGCTGGAAGATTGTATATGTGCTTGTGCAAGAACCTGTGTGTGTTTGTGCAAGAAACCAGCTGACCCAGTCAGCGCCGGGTGCTGGAGCCCTGTGGTTGTTGTGTAAGTCTTGGAGAACTTCAGTTCTCCCGAAGTATTAGATAATTTGCCCAAATCAACCTTCTCGGTTTTGCTTCTGTTAGAGTTGGCCCATGTTTTCCTTCTACATATACCTGTATCTGCTTTAGATGGCGCTTTCCTTCTACTTGTCTTTTTGCTGTACTTTTAAGAGTACAAAAACTATGGCTCAGCCACGTGTCCAGCACAAATTTGCATGTCATGTCATGACCTTACCAACTCATTTTACCTTCAAGTTTTAGTGGATTGGATTTTCCATTGCTTATCAATTTGAACTTCCAAATAATTACTTCCAAAAGTGATAACGTTGTAGTTTACACTGAATTTGTCTTTGTCAGGAGTTCTGTGGGAGACTCAGGGTCAGTTTTTTATTGCCTATATACCACTATGTGTCTCTATTCCAAATGAGAGAAAGATGGGGCTTTCTGCTCCTGCAAAGATGTATAGCCTTGGAAACCCTTAACAGGGTTACTATGAGTCACCAACTGGGTGACACTTTACAACAACAAGTACCAAGATGGGAGTTTCTTAGGCTGCAAAGTTTTCAATTAACATTGTTTGAAATGCTAATATACTATTTTGATAACTAAGACTATATTGGCCATTGACGTGATTTCTAGTAAAATCCATGGGAAAAAAAAAAGTATCTTCATCTATTCCAGATTTCAAAAAATGTTAATCAGTTCTTGTCACTGAAGTAATTAACTATCTGCTAGCAAATATGAGGAATAACATGCTATTGAAATGTATCTTTAGCACCCTTTACACAATGTTGAGAAAACTTGATTTAATTGTGGTTTTGAAACAATATAAGATTCTTGCATTTGTGCTCACATGAAGGGTTTTATTTGTTAATCTTCTTTGCAGTTTTCATTCAATTCAGTCTCTAAAGCACCTGAAGTAGGTTTATGCCACTTTTGGGATTCAGCCAAAGCTGAATATTTTAAGAACAAGAAGAACTTCGTGTATGGAAGCCAGACTAAATAAACTAGGGCTTTCTGGAGATGGTAATTTTTTACAGTCCTACACTTTATAACTTCACAGGAGTGTAAAATATTATATGTTGGTTCTTTGGGTGGCTTGCTATAAAAGTTACTTAAATGTAACTTTTCTAAAAATCAAAACTAAATGTAACTTTCATAAAAATATAATCATATTTGGATTATAGTTTGGATGATATGAAGGATATGTCAAAGAATGAAAAGATGTAGGAGAAACCCACCCATCTGTACTTAAACCTGTTTTTATTGCACTGATAAGTTTTGTTTTGTTTTGTTTTGTTTTTATGTGGTGGTATGTGACGTGGAGTCCGTTCCAACTCATGGTGACCCTGCACAGGGTTTCCGAGGCTGTAAATCTTTACGGGAGCAGAAAGCCTCATCTTTCTCCAGCGGAACACCTGGTATTTTTGAACTGCTGACCTTGGGTGTGCAGCCTGATTCGTAGTCACTATGCTACTAGAGCTCCTTATTGTTTTTAAATAGGCCTCTACAAAAAATCTTATACCCTAAACTAAGAAATTTTTTCTGACAAGGCTTACTTACTGTTTTTTCTCTAAATACTATCTCTGGGAAAGGGAGCGAGGCAGATTAGGAGGGACTTGACATTTCAACTGTATTTTATTTAATCCTCCAAAAAAGCTTATGAAGGAAGTTCTTGTTAGGCTTCTTAGGTGAGAAAAGTAAGGGAGACAAAACCAGCTCCAGGTCACATAAGAGCCCTGGTAGCGCAGTGGTTAGGTGCTGGGCTGCTGATTGAAAGGTCACTGACTTGAATCCACTAGGTGCTCCACAGGAGAAAGAAGAAGCCGTCTGTTAAAGATTGCAGCTTCAGGAACCCTATACTACTGTGTCCTGTTGTTAAGTGCTGTCACGTCGGTTCTGACTCATAGTGACCAGGTACAGAGCTCCTTGGAATAGCTGGTGGACTTGAACGCTGACTGCGTGGTTAGCAGGCCAGGGCTTATCCTACAGTGCCACACTTTGTCTTACAGGGCCACTGTTCGGTGGAATCAATTCAACAGCCCTGGGGCTTGGTAATATAGGTCAGAGCAGGATTCCACTGTAGGTGACAGACCCTAAAAGATCATGTTTGGGCTCTCCTACCTTCGGTAGTTCAAATCCACCAGCTGTTCCTCAGAAACCCTACACAGGGTTGCTCTGAGTTAGAACCGCCTGGATAGCACTTACTAACAACCTCCATTTAGGGAGTTCTGGTGTAGTGCTGTGGGATAAAGCACTGGACTGCAAAGTTGGTTTGAAACACAAGGTTGATGGTTCAAATTCACCAGCTGTTCCTTGGAATCCCTGAACAGGGTTGCTATGAGTCGGAACTGACTAGAAGGTACTTAACAACACACCTCCATTTAGGTGGGCTCACTTGCTCTCAGAATCAGTGGAAACTGCCCGTGTGTAAAGCATGTGTGACAGAGAAGGTGAGACCTTCTAAGCCACTGAGGTGCAGTGTGGACATGTGGGGAGGGCAGTTTCTGGGAAGAGCCACGTTCCTGGGCCTCTTCTGTCCACTGCTTCATTAAACTGGGGCAGGCCCTATTTCAACCCCTGCCCACTGGAGTGACATGAATTCTACATGCTTCTGTTCAGCATGAAGATGTAACAGTATAATGTTATCAGTTTCATCCAAACCCTTTGTTTTTCTAAACTGCGGGCTGCAGACTTTGATAGTAGTAGAACTTATCTTCTGCCTTCACAGAGAAAGCTTGCTTCTCTTCACCAGGGGAAGACAAACTTATCTGTCAAGACCCAAACTAAAAACCAACCCTGCTGCCAAGGAGTCACTTCTGACTCCTAGTTAACTTAAAGTACAGAGTAGGACTGCCCCACAGGGTTTCCAAGACTATAAATCTTTAGGAAGCAGACGGCCACATCTTTCTCCCACAGAGTGGTCTAGTGGGTTTGAATTACCAGCCTTTTGGTTAGCAGCCAAGTCTTTACCCACCCGCCGTGACACCAGGGTTTTTTTGTCAAGACCCCAGAGCGTCATCATTGTACGTTTTGCTGTCCAGGAGGTGTCTCTCCCAACTGCTCAGCTTCTTGTTGTTAATTGCCATGGAGTTAGTTCTGATTCATAGCCACCGCATATAGGGTTTCCAAGGTGCGGCTAGTGGATTTGAACCACCAGTCTTGCAGTTCAAACCGACCTTGTGGTCTAGTGCTGATCCTACAGTACCACACCAGGATTCCCAACTATTCAACTGTTGTTGTTGTTGTTAAGTGCCGTGGAGTCGGTTCCGACTCGTAGTGACCCTGCACAGGGTTTCCAAGGCTGTAAATCTTTACGGGAGCAGAACGCCTCATCTTTCTCCTGCGGAACCGCTGGTAGTTTCGAACTGCTGACCTTGCGGTTCACAGCCCGATTCGTAACCACTACGCTACCAGAGCTCCTACTCAACTAGATAGCCACAAATAGTACCTAGTCACATGGTCATGTGCTTATTGATGGATGTTGAAAAATGAATTTCTAATTTTTATGTTTCACAAAATAGAACTACTTTTTTTGTTTTTTTTTTTCAAATGATTTGTAAATGTAAAAGTCAGTCTCTGCAGGCCATGCAAAAATATGTCACCTTTGGGTGGTCCGTGGGCCATGCTGACCTTTGCTCTACGAGCACTACCTCCTAGTTGAAAGACGAATCATTATGATATAGTAGAAACTACATCTCTTCAAGTTAGATCTGAATTTTGAGCAAGGCTTCTCATTTTCTCAAATGGTGGTTCTTCGCTATAAAATTGACCAGTAATGGAGGTAGATTGGGTAATAGAACTACATTTATAAGCTTTCTGCATTTCTTGGCTGTTGTTGTTAAGTGCTGTCGAGTTGGTTCCAATTCATAGAGACCTTGTAGAAGGTTTCCAAGGAGCAGCTGTGGGTTTGAACCGCTGACCTTGTGGTAAGCAGTCCAGTGCTTATCCTGTAGTGCCACACCAGGACTCCTTTCTTCATTCAGTCCTGTGACTTTACAAAGGTAAGGCATTATGGTGTGCTGGGACAGAGGGTTAGAATAGGAGACCCACAGTCTGAAATGTAGTCCTGACTCTTCTCTAACTTGTAGCAGGTCATTTACCATTGTGGGAAGTAGTGGAGGGTATCTGAGATTTCCTTTAGATCTCAAATTTTGTATGTTAAAATTACAATATTATTTTAACATTATTAATTGAAATGAATCATTTCACTCCATAGATATTGATGAACTCTTCTGGAAGAACTCATAGTTGTTGTTGTTGGTGGTGGGGCAGGCTCACAGTGAGGCCTACACAGAATGAGTTGTGCACTCCATGCATCGAGAATAAAATTACGGTTGAGGCGAGTCTGAGCATGGCTACCCCAAAGGAGGTGATTCCTGAACTGAGCTGGAAGGGTCACGGTGACTTAAACACTGTCTTACATCCAGCAGAGAACTAATGGTGTTGTAATAACTCAATGCAGTGAATAAGAACATAAGACGTGGTTACATTTTTACAAACTTCTTGTTAAATGCTGTCCAGTTGGTTCCAGCTCATAATAACCCTCCCTGTATAGTGTTTCTGAGGAGCAGCTGGTGGGCTTGAATTGCCAGTCTTGTGGTTCACAGTACAGTGCTGACCCTATAGCACCACACCACGAGTCCTCATATAAACCAAAAGCAAACAAACCTGTTGCCATCAAATCAATCGGCACTTATCATGATCCTATAAGACAGAGTAGCGTAGTGGTTACGAATCGGACTGCGAACTTTAAGGTCAGCGGTTCGAAACTATCAGCCGCTCCGCGGGAGAAAGATGAGGCTTTCTACTCCCGTAAAGATTTACACCCTCGGAAACCCTGTACAGGGTCGCTATGGGTCGGAACCGACTCGACGGCACTTAACAACAACAACAACATAAGACAGTAGGACTTCCCTGGGAGAGTTTCTAAGACTACCATCTTTACGTGGAGTGGCTGGTGGATTTGAACCACTGACCTCTCAGTTAGCAGTTGAGTGCTCAGTCCGTGAGTCATCAGGTCTTCCCTCATGTTTGTATTCCACCACCATGAAGTTGATTCTGCCTCACAGCGACCCTTGTGTAGGGGGTTTCCGAGGCTGTGCATCTCTGTAGGTGCACACAGCGGCATCTGTCTCCCTCAGAGTGGCTGGTGGGCTTCAACTGCCACCCTTTCAGTTCAAGCCAGTGCTTTTCCTATGGGACCACCGGGGCTCCTTTATCTTTGTATACTGGTGTATTTTTCAGGAATAGACTGCGCTAGAAGATGTCCCCCTATTTGATTAATATTTAACTCTATTTCTAGTTTGTGGTTTGACTGCTGCACTTGGCATTTACTCTTTCCTTGTCATTCTGAGAAGATACTTCTGTTTTATCAATGCTTTTATGAAAATTCACCCTATTTCCAAGTACAAGAAACTCTCTCCCAGAGATGGCAAATGCCATGGAAACAGCACCCCTTCCCACCCCCAGCTAAGCAAGGTCATTGATATCGGGCTGCTTTGAATAAGTACATAGGCCTCAGCTGGCAAGATCTCAAAATTGTTTTAATGACTATCCAGCTTGTGAATTATAGATAGAATAGTATTTGTCATTCTCCTGTTTTGCTTATAAGAAAACTGAAGTGTAAAAGGTTGTATTCAGTCATTCATTCATTCAAGTTAAAGGATTTATGGTTGATGCCTGGAACCTGATGCACACTTTTCCTTGGAAACTGTTATAGATGATAGTTAGAATCTGAGACTACCTTAAAAAGCCTTAATTCAGTGTGCTCCAACTCTGGAATGCAGCTACCATTTTAAACTTTGTTGCTGTGGACAGTTATATTCCTTGAACCCAACATTGAACGCATCCTTTCCTGTGGCAGAGTCAATAACATTTGCTTTCATTCAGCTCTTGGACACATCTCAGCAAGATTCAGGAGCATCGGCTTTGATTGGTGGTGGTAAAGGGTGGGGATAAAGAAAGCACTGGAAGGCTGAGGCTGCAGGGAGGAAAAGGGTGCTCAGTGAAGGTGAAGGTGGGTGTGATGTCAGCTGGGTCTCCACTGACAATCTCACTCCTTTAAATCACTGCTAACCAAGTAACAGCCCTCCCTCCACTTTCCTGCTCTGCTCTAGACCCCCTGGCTCCCTCTCAGTAGCACATGGATTAGACTGGTATCTGGCATCCCCTCTGCCTGTCACCAGCCATTACTTCTCCATCACATCCTTTCTCTCTTAGGCCGGCTCTCTGCAAACCGCAAACCCTTTCTCAGCCTTTGACCCTCTTACAACGATAGGTGACTGACTGGAAGGAAATGCAGGATGCTTGAAATGTTAACAATATAACTTTGATATTCTCATGCTTATTATTTTCCACTTAAGAGTGTGATAAAAGTGGCCTACTGATGCCATGTCACTTGGGTTCCACTTGTCTCCAGCAAAGCTCTCTAGGACTTCCAGTCTTATTTGGTAACAAAACCAAGCTCAAACTTTGTATCGTGTCCTTCCCACACAGTGAAGTTCTTAAAAGTCTTCCATTCCACTTCTGTATTTTCTACTTTCAAATCCAATGGGGCTTTTACTCACACATTGAGAGGAAGGATGATGATCTGTATTTCGTAGATAGGGTTTCCCATGATGGTGGTAGTGGTGGTGTACCATCCAGTTGGCTCTGACTCATGGAGTCCCTGTGGATTTCCAAGGCTGTCAATCTTTATGGGAGCACAACGCCTCATCATTCTCTTGGGTTTCGAACGGCTGATTTTACTATTAGCAGTCCAGAGCATAACTCACTCTGCCATCAGGGAACCTTAGTGTTTCCCATGGGTCAGGAAAATAATATAAAAAGAGAAAAAATTCAAAGACAAACATATGTTGTAAACCTTTTAATTTTTTTCTTGTACAAATATTATAAATAGGGAAAGAATACCCCTGCAGCTAGCTACCTATTTCTTTGGGGGTAAAAGAAGGGCAACCTAGGTTTAAAAAAGTAGAAAGATCATAACTTTAGGAGTCCCTGAGTGGTGCAAACAGTGAACATGCTGTACTGCTAACCAAAAGGCTGGAGCTTTGATTTTTTTTTTTTTTTTTTAGTGCTTCAACTATTTATTGTCTTGAAAAGAATAGAGATTACTGTTTATCTTTATACCTCTACACAACACAACCTGGTTTGGCACTGTAGGATAAACACTGTACTTCAAAGTCAGTTTGAACCATAAGGTCAGCTGTTCAAACTCATCAGTTGCTCCTCAGAAACCCTACAGAGGGTTGTTTTGAGTTGTAACTGACTTGACAGCACTTAAGAACAAGCAACACTTGTTTTCACTGCCCATCTGCGGAGTGGAGCTTTGATTTTATCCAACAGCACCTTGGAAGAAAGGGCTGGTGATCTACTTCCAGGAGCTCAGTCACTGACAGTCTCAGGGAGCACTATTCTACTCTGACATCCACAGACGTGCCATAAGTCAGATTCAGCTCTGCAGCAGCTGGTTAACTAACCTCAGACTACATACAGATGGGCTGGTGAGGAAGGGAAAGGAGGAGGGAGGGGTCCAAAGAGGTGAGATTCTTAATGGAACGCCTGCTGGTGTCACAGGTAGAAGAGGGGAGGCATCCCCACAACCTTTGCAGAGTGTCCTCCTCTCCTTTTTCTTCTTGCCATCTCTGCCTCACAGGAAATGTTTGGGAAAAGTCGCTATTATTCATTTGAGCGAATGCCAATCAGCACAGTAGTGCTTGAGACTCAAACAGCTCCTTCTCACACTTCCATTCTTCTGCATTCTCAAAAGGATAGCATACCAAGTGCATAGGAAAAACTGGAGATTTTAAAGGGATCACATATATCCCAGTAGTGTGCCCCGGCACATGGCTGTTGTACGGTTGGTTCACTGACATGCCCTTGGGGCAGCTGCTGACCACCCTAGACAGACCCAGAGCCCTATGCTTCTGCTTGCTTTCTTGGTTAGGTGGTCAGTTGAGGCAAAATTACAATTTCCAAAAAGATTTACTAGAATATTGGGGAAGAGCAGAGCAGAAAGGAAAGCCTGAAAGCACAAAAATAGATTTTCATTTTTTAGAACACCCATTTCTTACTCCGAATAGTCAACTACAGAGGGCCCTGACCTGCGCTGCTTCTTGGCTCCTGATTTCTTCCCTCACCTTTGGTCATCTTTGGTTTGCATGAGACATCCACAGTTGGCAGTGTTAGCCAGTTCCACCTCTAGGTGAAGCTCATTGATATGTGCACAGTGGGACTCGTGCCAGCCTTCTGGGTGCTCTTGGTACAGGTCAGTGGTTCCGCTCCGGTGGCTGCAGACACTGTCTCCTGCTTCCCGTGTCAGAGGCCTGGCTAGTGGCTTATTCAGTTCCTGTTTCTGGTTTGTAGGATAAAGTTGGTTTGCAGCCTCTTTGTGGAGCTGTGGGAGATTGACAAGCATGAAGCCTAATGAATGTGCACGCCCTTCCATGGCCAGGCACTGCTGTTTCTGCTTCCCAAGTACTTGCCCCAAGCAGTCCCTTCAAACACCACTCGAAACCTGGAAACAGTCATAGGAAAATGCATTTGGCCAGTGACTACTGGGATGACAGTCTGTTGTGAAGGGACAGCCCCCCTCCCTGAAGGCACTTGTAGGCATTTTATCCCATTCTTCCCTTTCCACCACCCATGGGATTTTGAGTGTGGCTGTAGAACATGCCAGCTACTTCACTCTGTATTCAACAAGATGAGAATTAGAAATGTGGGCAGTGTTGCCGGAACCTGCAGCTGTGTGGATGCCAGGAAGCAATGGAGAACGTGTAGCTCTGGGAAAAGTAGATCTTGAAGGCAACCTTACCTTCTGGTTATTTGTTTTTGTTGTTAAGTGCTGTTGATTTGGTTCTGACTCAGCGACTCTATATAGGGCTACCCAGGTGGTGTGAACCTGATCTTGAGGTTAGCAGTCCAGTGCTTATCCTACAGCACCACACCAGGACTTTTTCTGGTCATTTGGACATAGGGAAACTACCTGTATTTAAGAAAGATACCCTTATTTTCTAGAAGCAAAATTAAATTGGTAACAGTTTATTAGTGGTTGGGTGGTGTTAATGGTTTGCACTCAGCTACTAACTGAAAGATTGGTGGTTCAAATGTATCCAGTGGTCCTGTGCAAGAAAGGTCTGGCAATCCACTTCTATAGGATTACAGCCGTTGAAAACCCTAGGGAGTGTAATTCAACCTTGACATGTATAAAATGCTCTAAGTCAGAACCACGTCAGTGGCTTGTTTTTATTGTTTTTGTCCTTTTTCTGTAAAAGGAAAAAGACAAGGACATCAAGGCAAAATTGTAGAAATCTATTGGTGATCCTAATACAGTAATTCCTGTTTGAAAGAAAATAATTTGTTGTCAAGAATATACACAGTAGATTATATACAGATTCAATACAATGTATTAGTTTCTTGAGTTGCTTTCAGCACATAACTTTTCTCCTAGGCTAGTAGCTCTGGAAGCATGGTGGTTACGAATCAGGCTGTGAACCTCAAGGTCAGCAGTTCGAAACTACCAGCTCTTCCATAGGAGAAAAATGAAGCTTTCTGCTCTAGTAAAGATTTACAGCCTCAGAAACCATGTACAGGGTCACTATGAGTCGAAACCAACTCCATGGCACATAACCACCACCACCACCAGAGATATTGACTAGAGAAACTAGTCAAAATACATGCCAGGTTGTTACACAAGGAGAAAGGAGATGAGACAAAACTGATTTTCAAAGTATGTTAGTATTTTGTGGCACTATAGGATAAGCTCTTAACCTCAAGTTTGGTTTGAACCACAAGGTCATTAGTTCAAAACTCACCAGCTGCTCCTCAGAAAAACTATTACAGGGTCGCTATGAGTTGGAACGGACTCGATGGCACTTAACAACAATTATTTTTCTTTAAATTAAGGAGCAAATACTTAACGTCTTAGGATAATTATATAGTTTTGGATTTTATTTCTCCCCCCCCCCCCAAAAAAAATCCAAAAATGAATAACTCAGACTACATTGTGATAACTTTATTAGGAAACAGGGGGAAGGAAAGAGAAATAAAATGTTAAAACCATCCCGTACTTACTAAAATCATAGCATAGGTCTGTATAACACAAATGCCCCAGAAGTTGTACAAGGTAACAGTAAACATTTCATTATAAGCAAACCTTTTCTGTGACATTAATCAGCAATGAGGAAAGCAATTGCCTTCTGTTTATGATTCATACAGGAAGGAAGTTATTTTCCTTTGCACAGGAAGTCTCTAAAAGTAGTTTGCAATCAATTATATCAGCATTTCCAACACTTGTAGTCTCTTATATACCTATGAACTCTGATGAAGCAGACATATAGGAGGACACCACTGCCATAGTGAATGTGGGTATCAGGCCATTTCTCCATTGACCCCAAACCATAGTAAACCAAGTGTTTGTCTATACTTAAGAGAATTTTATAAATCTTGGCTACCCTTGTTTCTTATTAAAAACAAGGACAAGTAAATAAATCTATTGAATGCCAAATTCCTGCTAACATCATATTCAAGTTTTCTAATGTTAGCGTAGTGGTTACGAATCGGGCTGCGAACCTTAAGGTCAGCGATTCGAAACTACCAGCCGCTCCACGGGAGAAAGATGAGGCTTTCTATTCCCGTAAAGATTTACACCCTCGGAAACCCTGTACAGGGTCGCTATGGGTCGGAACCGACTCGGTGGCACTTAACAACAACGACAACAATGTGTTTATTATGATAAAATATTAGCATTGAGTGAAGGCAGTCAGAGCCAGGAGTGCGATCATCTTATCAACTTCGTGAAATAAATAGATGGGGCAGTGCGATTGCCTATAGTTCCCAGTTGAGGAAACACCTTCTTGGGAGTGGGACATGACTTGGCCACAATCAACCAGGAGTTAACTCTGGTCTTTGAACTTGCAAATAAACCAGGTATTTTTCATTGGACCACCCGTCCCCAATGCAGGGACACAGTTCACAGCATATTATCTGTATAAGAAGATCATTTCTATGACGTTGGGTCATGATAGCAAAGGCACAGTAATCCAGTTCTGTAAACATTCATTAATTATTAATTGTTGTTATTAAGTGCCATCGGGTCAATTCTGACTCATAGCGATCCTGTATAGAGTTTCTGAGGAGCGGCTGGTGCGTTTGAACTACCAACTTTGCCATTAGCAATCCAGTGCTTATCCTACAGTGCCATACCAGGACTCTAAT
Organism: Chrysochloris asiatica; assembly: GCF_000296735.1. Lineage (NCBI taxonomy): Eukaryota > Metazoa > Chordata > Mammalia > Afrosoricida > Chrysochloridae > Chrysochloris > Chrysochloris asiatica. The sequence continues at coordinate 14,132,451 of NW_006408531.1, forward strand.
TTTGTAATTTTTGTTGTTGTGACATGCCATTCAGTCAATTCTGACTCATACTCTATATAGGGTTTGGTGTAGTGCTGTGGTTAATGCTATGGACTGCAAAGTTGGTTTGAACCGCAATGTCGGTGGTTCAGGCTTCCAGTTGCACCACAGAAACCCTATACAGGATCTTTATGGGTTGGAACCTACTCAGTGGTACTTAACAACAGCAACATAAGGTTTCCAAAGAACAGCTGGTGAGTTTGAACCGCTGACCTTGTGGTTCACAGTCCAGTGCTGATCCTATAGTGCCATGTGCACTGGAATACTAAGAAAATGGAGGCTGAAATCTGTAGCAGTGTCGTGGCTTCTGACATGGACAAAACTCACGCTAAGAATGAAATCAGGAGGAGTTAGCTGTATTCCTCATTCCAGTGGAGTATTTTTAGAAACATGTAAGTTATTAAATAGTTTAGCAAGAAAGTGCAGAAAATAGTATAAGAGATATTTAGGTATCCCCTTTCAAATATAATATAGCTGTTAAACATCTTGTTATGTTTGCCTTACCTCTTTCTTTCTAGTTTAAAGAAATCATTATGGATACAATATAAGGCCCCTTTCTACTTCATCGATTTTCCCTCTTGTTTCTTATGAGAAGTGATAAATTACAATTAAAAAATTAAAATTATGACAAAATTTTTCAAACTATGTGTTAAGGTACCCACTTGGTTTTTTTTTCTATGAAATCAATATCAGATTGAAAACTAATAACTTACCAAATTTTATGAAAAATTTTAAGATCATTTAAATATTGATAAAATAAAATTTCATTAAATTGGTTTTCAAGAAGGTATTATAATTCATTAAGAAGACTTTTAATATAAGTTGTAGAGAATGGCATTGCTGCCTGAGATTTGGAACTCTTTTTTCTTTTATATTACTTTTTTAGTAATGAGATTTGACCTGAATCTAAATTCTCTTACATTTATCTGGATTTTTTCATAAACTAAAAAGATCCATGTAAGAGAATTTAGATTCAGGTCAAATCCCACTGTTAATGAAGTTGTTGTTGTTAGGTGCCATCAAGTCGGTACCTACCTGTAGCGACCTTATGCACAGCAGAATGAAACACTACCTGATCCTGGGCCAACCTCACTACTGTTGCCACGCTTGAGTGCATCAATGCTGCCATTTGGCTGATCCATCTTGTTGGGGGTCTTCCTCTTTTTCTCTGACCCTCCACCTTACCAAACATGATATCTTTCTCCAGCGACTGGTCCCTACTGACAGTATGTCCAAAGTATGAGAGACGAAGTTTGGCCAAGATCTTGGCCTCCAAGGAGCACTCTGGCTGCTTTTCTTCCAAAACGGATTTACTGGTTCTTTTGGCAGCCCATGGCACTTTCAGTATTCTCCTTCCAACACTATAACTCAAAAACATCAATTCTTCTATGGTCTTCCTTATTTACTGTCAAGCTTTCCCATGCATATGAGGTTATTGAAAATACCATGGCTTGGGTCAGGCACACCGTAGTCCTCAAGCTGACATCTTTACTCTTTATCACTTTGAAAAGTTCTTGTGCAACAGATTTGCCTGATGCAATACGTCATTTGATTTCTTGACTGCTGCTTCTGTGAGTGTTGATAGTTGATCCAAGAAGAATGAAGTCCTTGACAACTTCAATCTTTTCTCCATTGATAAGAATGTTGTTTATTGGTCCAGTGGTGAGGATTTTGTTTTTTTTACATTGATATGTAATCTATACCGAAAGCTGTGCTCTTTAATCTTCATCAGTAAATGTTTTAAGTCCTCTTCACTTTCAGCAAGTAAGGTTGTATCATCTGCATATCACAGGCTGTTAATGAGTCTTCCTCCAATCATGATGCCACGTTTTTCTTCATATAACCCAGCTTCTCGGATGATTTGCTCAGCATATAGGTTGAATAAGTATGGTGAAAGAATACAACCTTGTCGCACACCTTTCTTAATGTTAAACCATTCAGTGTTCCCATGTTCTGTTTTAACAACTGCCTCTTGGTCCATGTACAGATTCCTCATGAGCATAATTAAGAGTTCTGGAATACTCATACTTCGCAATGTTGTCCATAGCTTGTTATGATCCACACAATTGAAAGCCTTTGCGTAGTCAGTAAAGCACAGGTAAACATCTTTCTGATATTCTCTGCTTCCAGCCAAGATCCATCGGACATCAGCAGTGATATCCCTCATTCCACAGCCTCTTCTGGATCTGGCATGAACCTCTGGAAGTTCTCTGTCAATGTATGATTGTAGCCGTTTCTGTATTACCTTTAGTAAAACTTTACTCGCATGGGATATCAAAGAGATTGTCCGATGATTTCTGCATTCTGTTGGGTCACCTCTCTTTGGAATGGGTACAAATGTGGATCTCTTCCAATCAGTTGGCAGAGATGAGTGAGTGCCTCCTGTGCCGCCTCACTTTGTTGAAAGATTTCCATTTTTAGTCCATCAGTTCCTGGTGCCTTGTTCTTTGCCAATTCCTTCAATGCACCTTGGACTTCCTCCTTCAGTATCATTGGCTCTTGATCATATGCTACCTCTTGAAATGGTTGAACATTAACCATTTCCTTTTGGTACAGTGACTCTGCGTATTCCTTCCATCTTCTCTTGATGCTTTCTGCATCATTCAATAATTTTCCCAGAGAATTTTTCAATAATAAAAATGTTGAGGCTTCAGTTTTTTCCTCAGTTCCCCCAGCCTGAGAAATGCTGTTCTTCCTTTTTGGTTTTCTGATTCTAGATCTTTGCATATTTTGTTGTAATATTTGGCTTTATCTTTTTGAGTTGATCTTTGAAATTTTCTGTTCAGCTTGTGTTCCTCCTCATTTCTTCCATTTGCTTTAGCATCTCTATGCTGGAGAGCAAGTTTCAGTGTCTCCTCTGACATCCATTTTGACCTTTTCCTTCTTTCTTGTCTTCTTAATGACTTTTAGCTTTCTTCATGTATATGATGTTCTTAATGTCATCCCACAACTCTTCTGGTTAACGAAGTAGTAGATATGAAAAAACGTTCCAAATCTCAAGCAGTAACTTTACTTTCTAATTAATGAATTATAACACCTTTTTGAAAGTCAATTTAAGGAGATTTTATCACTATTTAAGAATTCTTAGTGTGTGTGTGCATATCATTCCTTACCAAGCAGGTCTAGGGTACAAGTTGCTTGGCCTGACCTCATGAAATTAGAGAACAATGTTGTAGCTTGCATGTGAATTATGACAAAAATAGTTGGCATGACTTTTCTTGCCAAGCAGCTCAGTGCTGCCAATATTGTATGTGCTTAAAGTACACTTTGGCAGTTGGCAAATCTGAAATAAAATTGGAAAGGAAATGAATGCTTGAATTCTTAACTGAGTTCCAAATGCTTCTTTGCCTTATAAAACTAGTAGTGTAGAAAATAAATTTCATTATTAAATTTGATACATGAGGGGGTGATCTAGGGACTGACCCTGCTGTGTTTATCAGAATGTTATCCTGGAGGTCTGCATTGTTTGCTTCCAAAGTATGGAATTAAGGGCTGTTGGCATTATATAATGTTGGCACCGTCATTGATACTTTTGACTTGACTAACATTTAATTTCTAGTGGGAATTTTGTTAGTGTTTATTCGTCTGTTTAGCATATAAGAAGCCACAGTAACACAATGATTTGTCACCGAGTTGCTAAGGTATGAATCTACCAGCAGTTTCGTTGGAGAAAAGGCCGGATATTCTGCTCCCGTAAAGATTATAGTTTAGAAAACTCTATAGGGTAGTTCTACTCTGTTATATGGGGTCACTGTGGGCCAAAATCAGCTCAATGGCATATATACATACATGGCACACAGTATAGCATATATTCAAATGAATGACATACTTGCATTATATGTGCTGATTTTAATTTATTTATGACATAGCAAAGTAATAAGTGACAGAAGTTCATACCTACGAGGGACACAGTATGTTTACAAAGTTTACTTCTTAAGGTTCTTTTGAAAAAAATGAAGGAGCTCTGGTGATGTTGTAAGATAAGCACTGGACTTCTAATTGCAAGGTTGGCAGTTAAACCCATCAGCTGCTCCATGGGAGAAAGATGAGGCTATCTGCTCCCATAAAAATTTACCACCTCTAAAACCCTCTGGAGGAGTTGTTATGCGTCAGAATCTGCATGATGGCAGTGGATTTGAAGAAATGAGTTAACTGCAAAGGCACCCTAATTACAAAGGCAAATTGCAGGAGCAGTTAAAAGTTGAGAACTTGTATAAAACATACAACATTTCTGGCTTGCAGTCTTGGGAATCTTGAAGCAAAGTAGTCCTATGATTCATCTATTGCTGTACCTTAATTTCGCCAATTCACAGCTATTTAATATGTTTGTGCTTTCTGCTGAAACTGTTTTTAGACATATTGGAATAAGTTTGCAGGGGCAAATACACGAAGTTGCCATGATTTTTCTGTTTCCGACCTCCTGTGGTCTTCAGTTTGTTCTCCTTGGTTTACTTGTTGGAGGATAAGGACTAAGCTACCAAGAGCTGAGAGTGTAAATCCCACTTAATTTGAGAAGATATTCCGATAGCATAAAAGGTGAAATAGGCTTTGGCCAGAAAACTCAGGGTCCTGATTTGCTCCCAGTTTTCAGTTACTTGTCCACAAGGCCAAAGGCTCAATTTGAGACGTTAAATAGGTTGCAGACTTGTGATGACCTTATATTTAGTCTATGAGAATGACCTTTTCAAAGCTTGTAATTGTCCCATTTAGCCTCAGAAGAAAGTATTACCCAACTTTTGAGCCATAATATGTACCTAATATGTGGTTACCAAGGAAATTTCTTCCTTAATCCAACATATTGCATCGTTATGTATGAACTTGAGTTTAGTGTCTTTGTCATTTAAGCTAAGAGTAACCATGGAAATATTTATCTTGCTATTTTTATTCTCTAAAACCTGTGCCATTTTTTATTGCATGCCTATATCAGTGCCCCCTGCCTACTACCTCTTAAAAATTGTTAAATACATCTTGATTTTCCTTAAGGGTTCAGTATTCAGAGCATACTTGGTTGTTGTTGTTAGGTGCCATCAAGTTGGTACCAATTCATAGCGAACTTATACACAACAGAAATAAACACTGCCCAGTCCTGGGCCAACCTCACAATTGTTGCCATGCTTGAGCCCATTGATACTGCCACTTGGCCAATCCATCTTGCTGGGGGTCTTCCTCTTTTTCCCTGACACTCCACCTTACCAAACATGATCTCCTTCTCCAGCAACTGATCCATCCTGACAATATGTCCAAAGTATGAGGGACAAAGTTTGATCATCCTGGCCTCCAAGGAGCACTCTGGTTGCACTTCTTCCTTCACAGATCTGTTTGTTCTTGTGGTAGCCCATGGCACTTTCAATATTCTCTTCCAACATCTTAACTCAAAAGCATCAATTCTTCTACAGTCTTCCTTAGTCACTGTCAAGCTTTTGCATGCATATGAGGTTATTGAAAATACCATGGCTTGGGTCAGGTGCACCTTAGTCCTCAAGCTGACATCTTTGTAGGTATAAAAACAAAAATCTCTTGTTCTGAAAATATTGCATCCTATTTGGTATGACTGAGAAAGAACAATTTAAAAAGTCAATCAAATGTTATAGGGTAATAAATCCTTTCTTATAAGTGTATGACATAGAAGGAGCAGTGGCAGGTACTTTAAGGGTTTGTTAATATATAATTCCATGTCTTTTTTTTTCCTTATGTCTTGTTTATCCTGTTTCTCTAAAACCTAATATAGTGCTTGGTCCACATTGTTGTTGGGTGCTGTGCTGTTAACTTTCCAACTCTTGGAGCCCCCTGTGGGTTGTAGAGTAACACTGCTTCATAGGGTCTTCAAGACTGTATCTTCTAGAGCATAGACCCCCCACCCCCAAACCTGTCTTCTGAGACACCTCTGGGTGGTTCCAGAAGTAACCAACTTTTTGGCTAGTAGTTGAATGTTTAACTGTGTTTGTACTACACAGAGACTTCTGATTGCTACATAATAGATACTTAATACATATTGATTGATTGATGGCACTTTTGTTCACTGGATTTCTAGTGATTAGTTTTAATATGTCTTTCTTGCTTATGTGTGAGTTAAGCTCCTAGATGCAATAGGCCACAGCGGATGGCTCTTGATACTTCCTCACCCCTACCCCAGCCTTCCCACCCCAGGCCTTCTGTGTCTGTGCTTAACCCCTAGGAGATGCTTGCTGCTGCTTTTAGATTTAATGACAAAATCATCCCTTCCCTTGAGGGGCTCACAGTCTGGTATGGGAAATCAGCCTATAAAATCCACCTCTAATGAGTTAATTGTATACTAAACCAGTTGCTGTCTAGTCACTTCTGACTCATGATAGAATTGTGCTTCAGAGGGTTTTCAAGGCCTGCTTTTTCAGAAATAAATCGCTAGACCTTTCTTCTGAGGTGTCTTTGGGTAGACTCAAACGTTCAACCTTCTGCTTAGCAGTTGAGCTGTTAACAGTTTGTATCACCTAGGGACTCCATTTGTTAACTACAAGTTCTTACTCTTAAAAAAAAAGTACTTTAAGGACAAAAATGTTGGATGATTCTTCTGGGGAAGAAGGGAATGTGGAGGAGGTTGGTTGGGAAGGTGATAACATATGAATCGGGCTTTGAAGGATAATAATGATAACTAACATTAATGAGCACTTACTATGTGCCAAACATTATTATAATTATGGGAATAGAGAAGACTCACCACCAGGAGGGGGTGGAATATAAAGGGGGCTTATGATGGAATCCTGAAAAATATCAGCATTTAAAGATGGACAGAGAAACACCAATGAGACAGGAAGAGAGAGTGGCCGTTGATGTGGGACAATGCATTGGCAGGGGGGCTTCAGGGAGAGCATAGGAGAGCAGGTGACACAGAGCTCTGGAAGCCACGTACAGGGAGCTCATCAGAAAGCTGGTAAAGTGAATTTGGAAACTGGGAAGCATAACCTTTGGAGTCCCTGGGTGGTGCATGCTCTAAACGCGTGGCTACTGACGGAAAGGTTGGAAGTTTGAGTCTCCCCAGAAATGCCGCAGAAGAAAAGCCTGGTCATCTCCTTGTGAAAAACCAGCCCTGAAAAAACCCTATGGAGCACAGTTCTCCTCTGACATATGGGAGGCCGCCATGACTCATAACCAACTGGATAGCAACGAGTTTGGTCATTTCTTTATTTACTTTTGATGTCTTTACCAGAGGGGAGCGGGGAGCGAGGGAAAACCACTCTTAGGATAGGGAAAAGGCTGTTAAAACGAACAGTATGAAAGGACTTGAAAAAGTTCATAGGAAAATGGGATGAAAAAATCATGGAATTTTTCCATGTACTGAGAGGGGCATGCTCGAAAGTTCTTTCTGTAAGAAAGCAGGCTCAGGAGAGCCTGGCGGTGGCAGACAGTGGCTTCCTTGACTGCTGGTAAGCAGAGGCAGTGAGGGCTATTGTGTAAAGAGTGCTGGTGAGAGGAGGAGAGAGAAGGCAGTAGCTCTAGGAGCTGTTCACACTGCTCCCAGGACATTGTCCTTGCCAAGTCCTACCAGTATTATGCCTCAGAGCCATGATGAGGTCAGTAGGCCTTTGTGGGCTTGGGTATTAGTTAGCATTGTTTATGTGGGAACCTGAAACATAAATTCCTAACCACTTTCTTACGGAAAAAAGTTTGGGAGCATACCCCTCTCAGTACACGTAGTAGGGTGCTTCAAAAAGCTCTTGGAAAAATTCCACGGCCTTTTAATCCCATTTCCCCATAAACTTTTTAAGGCCCTCTCATACTGTTAATTGTACATAGAGGTGTTTTTCCGTCTGAGATTCTGTAACTTAAATTAGCAATGATACAGCTAAAATGGAGTCCTGATGTGCTGTAGGATAAGCACTAGACTACAAAGTCGGTTTGAATAACGAGACTGGCAGTTCAAACCTACCAGCCACTTCTTGGAAACCCTATACAGGGTCAATATGAGTCGGAACCGACTTGACAGCACTTAACAACAACAACACAGCTAACATGGAGGGCTTTTCCCTGGCTGAACTCAGTGTTCAGAAGTGTAGGACTTATTCCGGAAGTGAAAGCATTAAGAAGTGGCCATCTGAGGTTGTTGTTGTTGTTAAGTGCTGTCGAGTGAATTCTGACTCATAGTGACCCAGTATAGGAGCAGCTGGTGAGCTTGAGCCACCGACCTTGCAGTTCAAATGACTTTGCAGTCTGGCACATTAACCCACAGTGCATCACCAGGACTCCAGACATCTGAGGTTAGGTATGGTTTTTTTCATTCCTGTGTTTTCAGTGACTGGATTTTGCAGCCCTTTGAAATCTCAAGAATCAGAGCTGGAACCCAAAATGCTTTTATTGTCGTCACAGCCACTGAAATGCCTTGGCTACTGAAAACGATAAAACGTGCTACACTCTTAAAAAAAAGATATATATATTTTTTGCCTCTGCCACCTCACTTTGTAAATTTGTAATGGCAACACATTTTTAATTTTGATTTTTTAAAAGTGTCTGGCTACTATTTTAGACTTTCTTCTTATCACCTTCCAAACCATTCCCAGTGAAGAGTTTCTTGAAACCCTGGATTAGTTTGGAGGTCTCTCACTACCGTATATGCACATTCACTTGTTTTTTTCTGTATGTTTGTCCATCTCAAAAGAAAGAAGACAACAAACCGCCTCCTTCTCTGAATTTTTGTGATTGTTTTATTGAATGTCTTAGAAGCAGGTACAGTATCTTTTATAAATACTCTGTATGAGTCTGGAGTCCTGATGTGGTGCTGTGGATTAATGCGCCAGACTGCAAAGTTGGTTTGAAACCGCAAGGTCAGTGGTTCAAGCTTACAAGCTGCTCCTCGGAAACCCTATACAGGGTCACTATGAGTTGGCATCGACTCAACGGCACTTAACAACAACAACAATATATGAGTCCTGGTGTGGCACCGTGGGTTATTGCTCTGGACAGCAAAGTTGGTTTGAACCTCAAGGTCAGCAGCTCAAGCTCACCAGCTTGGAAACCCTATACAGGGTTGCTATGGGTTGGAACTGACTCAACAGCACTTAACAACAACAATATATGAGAAAAAGAGTCCTGGTAGTGTGGTGGGTTAAGCATCGGACTGCTAACCACAAGATTGGTGGTTCAAATCCACCAGCTGCTCCTCGAGAGAAAAATGAGGCTATTCTGCTTCCTTTAAGGTTGCTATTGGTCAGAATCAACTCAATGACAGTGGGTTTACTTTTGGATTTTTGGTGTAAGAGACGTGTTTTTAAAAGTAATATATATATAAAGTATTGACTGATTTTCCTGGTGACTCTCCTCATGAAAGGAGTGTATCTTCGGAGCCATATCTACCATGGCAAAAAAGGGAAGGAATGCATTTGATTACGAGTGGTTTTTACAGTTAAGAAATCAGGGATTACTTTGCTAAAAACTATGGAGTGCTAGTGTGGCGCTGAAGGCTAAGCACTGGACTGCTAACTGCAAATAAGGTCAGTGGTTCAAACCCACTGGCCACTCTTTGGAAACCTTATTCAGGGTCACTACGAGTTGGACTCCACGGCAGTTAACAATAACAACATGGAATCTACTCACCCTTACCCTCCACGATGGGGAATGTAGATCATTACAAAGTAATAGAAACCTTGGTGGCACAATGGTTAAGTGCTTGGCTGCTAACTGAAAGGGTGGTGGTTCAAATTCACCCAGACACTCTGAGCGAGAAAGATCTAGCAATTTGCTCCTGTAAAGAGTACAGCCTAAGAAAGCCTATGGGGTCGTTGTGTTCTGTCCCATGGGGTGGCTATGAGTCAGAATCAACTTGACAGCACCTAACAACGACAGCCAAAGATTTGGAAACTGTGCTGTGACAATGAGCTCGGAGGGTGAAACTTGAACTTTGTAACACAGCGTTTCTAAAGAGAACAGATTGTGAATTGTTTGGTTGTCAAGATGATAGGGACTATTTTTTGATAATAGGAACAATAATGGTAATAATAATGAAAAGATTCGGGTCGTAATCTAGTTGAGCAATCATTTAGTGTAGGAATCGGCTTGATTTCATTCCTTTTGAACACGTGAAATAGGAGTTAAAATGCCTTTTTTGTTATCAGATGAAGTAGAAATACGAATTTCTAACCCCAACACCTTATTCTCAGAGATTTGTAGGTTTAACTTCAGCTGCACACTCTACCTGACTAACTCACAGTGACCTCACACTTACTTCCCTAGAGAAATTATTCCCCTCCTTTGCTTCTTAATATTTTATGAAATCAGTTTTCAAAACTAGAAACCTGTTCTGAATTCCTTTAAAATAATAATTTCCTTCTGTTTTAAAATGAAGGAACTCTGGTAGCATAGTGGTTACGAATTGGGCTGCTAACCTAGAGGTCAGCAGTTCGAAACTACCAGCTGTTCTGTGGGAAAGATGAGGCTTTCTGCTCCCGTAAAGATTTACAGCCTTGGAAACCCTGTACAGGGTCACTATCATTCAGTACTGACTTCATGGCACATAACCATACCATACATACCAGTTAAAAAATGTATTTTACTATAAAATTTCTTTTTAAATTTGAAATATGATTCAAGTACCATAAAGCTCATCTTCTAAAAGTATACAATTCATCAGTTTTTAGTAGATTCACAAAATTGTGCAACCATCACCAATTCCAGAATATTTTCTTCATCTTTAAAAGAATACCAATACCATTTAGCAGTCATTCCCCATGTCTGCCCCTCCCTTCAGCCCATGACAACCAGGAACCTACTTTCCTTTCTACGCGTGTCCCCATGCTGGACATTAAATGTAAATGGGATTCTACAATATGTGGCCTATGGTAGCTGGCCTTCTTTCACTTCCTGTTAAGCATAATGTTTCCAAGGCTCATGCTGTTGCATGAAGCAGCATGTGGTTCCTTCTTTCGGTTAAATAGTGTCCTGTTGCAAGAATGTATCATTTTTGTTTAGGTAGACATGTCGGTTGTTTCCAGTTTTAGATATTAATAAAGCTGCTATGAATATTCATGTCCAGGCTTTTGGGTAGACATATGTTTTCAAATCTCTAGGGTCATATGGTAGTTCTAGAATTGCCAAACTATTTTTTTTAACATGACTGCACCATTTTTCAGTCTCAACAACAATGCATGAACATTGCAGTTTATCCACATCCTAACCAACACTTTTTATCTTCCTTTGTTTGTTTTTGGTTACAGTCATTCTAGTGAGTGTGAAATGATTTCTCATGTGGTTTTGATTTGTGTTTTTTTAATGACTAATGGCCACCACTGATCGTCAGTTTGTCATACTGTGGTGGCTTGCATGTTGCCGTGATTCTGGAAGGTATGTCAGCAGTATTTTAAATACCAGCAGGGTCACCCATGGTGGACAGGTTTCAGATAAAGCTTCCAGATGAAGACAGACTAGGAAGAGCAACAGACAGACTACTTCCCAATATTTAGTCACCTAAAACTTTATGAATAGCAGTGGAACACTGTCAGGTAGCACTTGAATATTGAACATTGAAACATGGTGAAGAGCACCAGAATATTGTAAGACATAGCACTGGAAGATGAGCCTGTGCTTTATTGACTATGCAAAGGCTGTCAGTTGTGTGGATCTGACAAGCTCTGGACAACATTGCAGGGAATGAGTATTATGGAACACTAAATTGTGCTCATAAGGATCTTGTACATAGACCAAGAGGCAGTTATTTCAGCAGAACAAGGGAACACCGAATGGTTTAAAATAAGGAAACATGTATACCTGGATTATATTCTTTCACCATACTTATTCAAACTGTATGCTGAGCAAATAATCTGAGAAGATGATTTATATGAAGAAAAATGTGGCACTAGGATTAGAGGAACCTGTGATATGCAGATGATACATTCTTGCTTGCTGAAAGCCAAGAGGACTTAAAATATTTACTGATGAAGATCAAAGACCATAGCCTTCAGTATGGGTTGCATCTCATTGTAAAGAAAATGAAAACCTTCACCACTGGACTTAATAAACAACATCCATATAAATGAAGAAAAGATCGGGGTTGTCAAAGACTTCATTTTTTTTTTTTTTTAATTTTTATTGTGAATTGAGTGATAGGTTATATGGGAGGACACTGGTTTTACATTCATCCTATCATATTTCATTTCATTGCAATGATTACAATCATTGGATTGGCCCCATGGCAGCATCAATGGGCCCAAACGTAGCAGTGATTGTGTGGTTGGCGTTGTTTCATTCTGTTGTGCATAGGGTCGCTATGAATCTGTTCTGACTTGATGGCACCTAACAACAGCAATGACTAATGGGGAGCGTGGGGACTTCATGTGATAAGCACTGTCCTGCAAACCACAAGGTCCACAGTTCAAGCCTGCCATCTGCTCTGCTCAGGAAAGATGAGGCTTTTTGCTCTCGAAAAGATTTAAAGCCTCAGAAAGCCTATACAGGGTTGCTATGAGTTGGAACCACTCGATGGCACTTAGCAACAACAACAATGACTAATGACGTTGAATTTTTAAAATATACTTATTGGACAGTTGTTCATCTTATTTGGTGAACTGTCTATTAGAATCCTTAGCCATGGATTGAATTGTGTCCCCCCAAAATTTGAGTCAGCTTGACTAGACCATGATTCTCAATGGCACGGCAGTTATGTAATGATGTATTTCAGTTGTTTTGTAATGAATTAATCATCTCTTGTGATATGATCTTATGTTATTATCCTCTATTTGTGCTGTGTTGTAAATCCTGGTCCCTGTTGATGTGATGCTGTAGCATAACCACTGGACCACAAAGCCAGTGGTTCAAGTTCACCAGCTGCTCCTTGGAAACCCTATACAGAGGCACTATGAATCAGAACTGACCTGGTGGCGCTCAATAACAACAGCATATGTTAAATGAGGTCAGATTAGGGTCTGATGCCACACCCTTCCTCAGGTCACAGTCTGGATGGCATGTAAGAGGTATTTACCTGGGGTGTGGCCTACCTCACCTTTTTGTTTTATAAGAGATGAAAGGACAGAGAAGTAAGCAGAGAGAGGTAGCCCACTACATCAAGAAAGATAAGCTGCAAGTGGAGCACATCCTTTGAACCAGGAGTCCCTGTGCTGAGAACCTTGTAGACCCAGGGGAAGACTGATGTCAAGACATGTGGAGATTTCCAAGGCATTCTGGGCCCACAGATATTGAAGGCAGACAAGAATCTTCTCTAGAGCCCACAGAGAGAAAGCCTTTCCAGAGAGTAGCCTCTAATCTGTGAGAGAATAAATTTGTTTGTTACAGCCATCCATTTGTGGTATTTCTGTCATTTAAAAATTTGTTTTTTTATTGTTGAGTTATAATAGCTCTTTATATATTCTGGGTACAGTCCCATATCAGATACAGGGTTTGCAAATGCTTTCTTCCATTTTGTGGGTTATTTTTATTTATTTATTTTTTCATTTTTTAAAAAAAGTATCCCTTTAAGCACAAAGGGTTTTAATTTTGATAAAGTTCTTTTTATCTTTTATTTGTTTGTGCTTTTGATATCACATGTTGGAAACCATTGCCCAATCCAAGGTCATAAAGATTTACAGTTATATTTTCTTCTAAAAGTTCTGTAGTTTTAGCTCTTACACTTAGGTCTTTGGTGGTGGTGGCTGTGTGTCGTGGAGTCGGTTCCGACCCATAGCGACCCTGTACAGGGTTTCCGAGGCTATAAATCTTTACCGGAGCAGAACACCTTATCTTTGTCCCGTGGAACAGCTGGTAGTTTCGAACTGCTGACCTTGCGGTTTGCAGCCCGATTCGTAACCACTACGCTACCAGAGCTCCTACTCTTAGGTCTTTAGTATATGTTAATTTTTATATGGTATAAGTTAAGGGTACAATTCATTCTTTTGCATGTGGAAATCTAGTTTTCTCAACACCATTTGTTGAAGAGATTATTCTTTCCCTATTGAATGGGCTTGGCATCCTTGTGAAAAAATCAATTAATCATTAACTTATGGGTTTATTCCTGTGTTCTCTGTTAGATTCTACAAAAATAATAGCACCAACCATTATTCCCTATTCAGCTAGACTCCATAATTCACTGCATTGGTCACTAGGAACTCACCAGGTTTGGGTTTATTAGGAAAGTTGATAATTTTCAGTTCAGGGTCAGAAATATTTAGGGCACAGTTCTTCCAGTTAAGATGGCCTCTCCTCAGCCATGCCCACAGGCAAGCCTCTCTGTCCTATCAATGTTGCAAAACTCTTTTGTTGTTGTTGTTAAATGCTGTTGAGTCGAGTCTAATCTATAGCAACCCTGTATAAGGTTTCCTAGGAGCAGCTGGTGAGCTTGAACCGCCTGCCCACCATAAGCCTCAGCCTGACGCTGTCAGCTCTAAGTCCATAGATCAGTCAATTTAGCTCCTCCAAATGAGGGTCTAGAGGCACCCCACTCTTGTAAGTGGTCCTCCTGCCCAGTCACTCAGCTTTACGTGCTCTGTGGCCTGGAAAGCCCACTGCTCTCTCTGTCAGGTTCTTGGTTCTGCTGCTGTGGTTCCTCTGCCACTCCTCTAGTGTCACAGCTTTCTCTCCCTGGGAAGAGGAGGTTCAGTGCACTCCATTCCTGGTTCTCTTCTTTGATGGTAGTGAGATTTCCCCGCCTCCTGCTTCTGAAATGACTCATTTTAATACCATGTTAGAGTTCCAAGTTTTTACAATCACAGTTAACTCTTTTAACAATCATTCACATGGAATCATATCATCCTATCAGTATCTTTTCCCATCTTCTCTTACCCAGACCCACCAGGAAAAGAGTCATTTGCTGGGAATTGCACAGACTAAGGCTAGAAGAGACACGTTAAATAATTCACTACACCGCAGATTCCATTGATATGTTGGATATGTTCATTCTTATATGTGCACCACACAATCTTGATTATTTTAGCTTTGTAGTAAGTTTTGAAACCAGGAAGTATGAGTCCTCTAGTTTTGTTCTTCTTTTGCAACATGGTTCTGACTATTTTGGCTTTCTTTGTATTTCCTGATGAATTTTAGGACAGGCTGGGTCTTCGGTTTTTAACTGTGTTCAATATTACTTTTCTCACAGAATTTATTTCTTTTCTGTTTTTCTTGCCTTTCTTGGCTTTCCCAATAACTGGACTTTGCTTTTGTTTCTTACCTGTTAGCGATTGCCCTGAGTTTTGAATCACAGATTGCAGAGTTTTCAGGTATTTGGCGTGAAGCACAAGGTGGTTGCCCTTCCTTTCTTCCTTCTTTCCTCCTTCCCTCTCTTTGCGTCCTCCCTCCCTACCTCTCTCCCCCTTATCAGAATCATGGATGTTTGCAGAGTTTCAGAATCAAGGAGGCACCACTGTGTACTTTTGTCTGCTTATTTCCCAAAACTTAAAAATTTATGTGTGGAAAGTAAAAATATTTCTTGAAAGGATCATTGTGGTGATAAAGCCCCTTGTAAATTAACTTTTATAAAAATATATATTTTTGATAGACAAGAAAAAAAGCAAGCATTTTGATGAAAAATGTATCAATTTCCCTGTGACTTTATTATTATTAGTTCATGCTCTTTTAAAAACTAATCACTCTCTGTGGGTATTTCTAGGGTGAGTGGTTTAGCACTCTGCATTTTTCAGAACTATGCATGTTAGCATTAAAATATTAGATGAAGAAATGGAGTTTATTACAGAATTAAATTGCCTAATGTAGTCTTCACTTAACAACAACAACAACAATATGGTCTTAAGTTGTTTTAAAATATGAAACTTTCTCTGAAATGTTACCTTAACTTGGGAGATCATATCGATTGACCTGCTCTTTGTAAATCTTTTAATGATCTCTGTCCTTAACCATAAATTCTGACCCATCCAGTTTTGCTGAGCCAGGTGTCCCACTACCTTGGACCCTAAAGTTCAGTTCTTGGCATAACGTTTGTGAATAAAGGAAGTTTAGTCACCGCTGAGTTACCACAGTTGAGCTGAGGTAAAGGAAGAGTGGAAGTGACAGAGGCCTCAGTCTTGACCGACTTGGCGATGAGATCCTCGGTGCCCAGCTATTTTTGTTTTAAATTGCAAAGTCATCCCAGAGGTCATCCCTGTGGGCATTTTCTTGCTGAGTTACTGCTTGGCTTTGTTCTGAAAGGTAAACTAGAGCTTCAACTCAGATAGGAATCGATCCTGTTTACCAGTTGGTGCGGGTTTGTTGGTGAAGTGTTTATTTAGTCAGTTTCTGACTGTCTCCTGGAGAGAAGGTGAAGATTAAGTTGGGGTGAGTCCTGGGTTGGTGTGAGCCCTGGCTGCACCTACAGCCCTTTGGCCTTATTCTGAACCAGAAAGATTGTTGTCCACTCCAGGGCCTGTGGTGTAGCTCGGATGGCACTAGGATAGATGAACCCTTTCCTGGAGCATGGATAATCCAAGCCTACCCACATTGAGATTTATATCTCCAATCATCAGAGAATTTGAAAAGACTTAGGTCTTCCTAGTAAAAGAATGGAAACCATATATTGTTATAATCAAAACTTGGACTATGGGTCTGGCAGACCCCCTGTTTTTGACTCTTGATTACATTTTTGATGCTGTGATCTTCTCTAATCCTCAGTTTTCTCATTTATAAACTGGAGAAAAGAGCAGTCACTGCCATACAGGCTTATTGGGAGGGTTAAATGGGATCATATATGTGAGGAGCTTTATGCAGCGCCTGGAAAGGCATGGACTGTCAAAGTAAAAAGGGTCTGACCACATTGCTGTGGAGTCTATTCTGATTCATAGCAATTCCGTAGGGCAGACTAGAGCTGCCCCACAGGGTTTCCTAGCCTGTAATCTTTACAGAGGAGTTATGGTGACACAGTGAGTATGTGCTTGACTGCTGATATTGATAGTTCAACCTTACCAGTTGTTCCACAGGAGAGAGATGAGGCAGTTAGCTCCCATAAACATTTGGTAGTAGTGCTTATTATGTGCTGTGGAGTCAGTTTAACTCATAGCGACCCCATATAGGGTTTCCGAGGCTGTAAATCTTTACAGGAGCAGAAAACCTCATCTTTCTCCCATGCTGACCTTCAGGCTAGCAGCCCTACTCATAACCACTGCACTACAGCCTTAGAAACCTTGTGGTACAGTTCTGCTGTGCCCTGTAAGGTCACTGTGAGTCTGACTGAGTTGGTCTTTCGGTGTGATTGGAGGGCTTTAATCTTTATGGAAGAAGATTGGCACATCCTATTCCTATGAGGCTCCTGGTAGATTTCAATTGCAGCTGAGTGCTTAATCACTGTGCCACCAGGGCTTCTTGGTGGTGGTGATGGTGTACGTCTAGTTGGTTCCAACTCACAGTGACCCTGAATAGGGTTTCTAAGGCTGTAAATCTTAATGGGAGCAGAAAGTCTCATCTTTCTCCCATGGAGTGGCTGGCTGGTGGATTCAAATGGGTAACCTTGTGGTTAGCAAGCAGCCCAGTGTGTCATTCACTATCTTACTTAAAAGTCATTAAATCCGATACCTCATCTAATGCGTGATCTACCAAGAGGATTTTGTATTTACGTCAGCTTTTGTATTGAATTGTTGTTGTTGTTGTTATGTGCCGTGGAGTCGGTTCCGACTCATAGCGACCCTGTACAGGGTTTCCGAGGCTGTTAATCTTTACGGGAGCAGAACGCCTCACCTTTCTCCCGCGGAACAGCTGGTAGTTTCGAACTGCTGACCTTGCGGTTCGCAGCCCGATTCGTAACCACTACGCTACCAGATCTCCTTGTACTGAATGTTACCTTATAAATTTAGTTTCTTTTTTATGGACGGTAGGTGTTATTGGAAGGAATCTAGCAATAGCTTTCAGAGTTTTGTTAAGCTACAAAGATTTTAAAGTTGGAACCCCTAACAGGGTCTCCAAGAATCAGTGGTATTTAACAACAACAACAACAATGGCTGTTATAAAATGATCTCTACTGTGTGGGCATGGCTGGCTTGCTGGTAGAGATATTTCTGAAAGCAAACATATAGTAATAGTGGTCCCTAAAACAGACAGACTTGTAGGTCCCTGAGAGCTGACCCCAGATTTTATTTGCCTTAGCCTCTGAAGTAGGTGGGAAGAACACATGATTTAGAGTCAGGAGGTTTACATTTGAGTTTCTGTTCTTATACAACGTTTTCTTCAAAAAGTTCATGGAAAAATTCCATTATCTTTTAATTCCGTTTTTTGATGAACTTTTTAAAATCTCCTTGTGTATTATGCTCTGTAATGAGAAAGCCTATACTTTGGTGTTATTTTAAGGATTAATAGAGAAAATGAATAAGGGGGCTTAAAAAAAGTTAGTGGGACAATGAAATTGAAAGATAATGAAATTTTTCCACAAACTTTTGGAAACCCCCTTGTATATGAAAGGAGCAAACACACAATAGATACTTTATATATATTTTTCCATGTTGGTTATTTTCTTGTGAAATCTGTGTTTCATTGGTTTCTGTTGCCACATAACAAATCATGCAAAACTTAGGTGCTTACAACAATTACTGTGTTATTCTTTAACAGGAGTTGTTCGGTGGCACAAATGGTTAAGTGCTAGGCTGCTCATTGAATGGTTGAAGAAGTATCTCAGAAGAAAGACCTGGTCATCTACTTCACAAAGATCAGCCATTCAAAACTCTATGAACACAGTTCTCCTCTGATACACAAGAGTCCCATGAGTCAGAATTGACTCCATTACAACTCGTTTTCTTTCTCACAACTTAGTGGGTAGACAGAAATCATGGGTGATAGGAGGTGCAGGCTGTCTGGTGGGAAGTCCACCAGGGCTACCTTTAGGGGTCTCAGGTATCCTCCACATGGTCTCTCCTCATGACTTGGTTGGATTTCTCACATGGGGTCTTTGTTCTGACTTGGGGGCATTGTTACCGGAATGAGCTACAGAAGACTAGAAAGTCATGAGATACGGTATAAAAGAGATTTATTAGGAAAAAAACACCTGCAGGTGAAATGTACCATAGGCAGCAGACTCGCACCATGCTCACAGCCTGACGTGTATTTATACGGAGAGGTTTATTTGTACAGTTGCAGTTGTTTCTATTTTAAAAAGTAGCTTCTCTCTTGTGTGTCACTTCTGCCTCTCTGTTTTTTCCATGCTGTGTGTGCATCTGGCATCTATGATGGAGTCTAAGAGCTCAATATAGATTCTGTTGCTGAGGCGTCTGGGATACTTGACATGACCGGTTTTGCACCTGTGCTGAAAACTAGTTAAGGGGGAGGTTAATGTGTGTTGTTGTTGTTGTTGTTGTTGTTAAGTGCCGTCGAGTCGGTTCCGACCCATAGCGACCCTGTACAGGGTTTCCAAGGGTGTAAATCTTTACGGGAGTAGAAAGCCTCATCTTTCTCCCACGTAGCGGCTGGTAGTTTCGAACCGCTGACCTTAAGGTTCGCAGCCCGATTCGTAATCACTACGCAATTAGTTAAGGGGGAGGTTAATGTGTAGCTGACAGTTAACAACCCCTGCTGGGTTATTCAATAGGGAGAAAGTGTTTACAAGCCCCACTGGGTTCCAGATGCACAAGGAGATTTTTTTTTAATTTTATCTTGTTTATATCCTGCCTGCCTGACAAGGAGACAGAGTCTATCATTTGTCCACATTCTGTACCTCTCTTTGCATTTGGAGGTTTTTCTTTTTAATGGTTCTACTGATCTTTTCTCAATGCTGTTTTTCCATATTGCCCCTGTAATTTTCCTCCTGTTCCTTTACCCTAACAGTGTGTTATGAATGAAAATTCCAGGAAGAAACAAGAGGAAGCTTTTAATTCTCTTAACTTTTGGTCTCAAAAGTCACTTTTGCTGCATTCTATTGGTCAAAGTAGTCACACTGCCAACTAAGACTTGGTGTTGAGGAGAGATAACATAATGGGGTAGTGGCATGCCCATACAGAGGGCAAGAGATTGACTGGTTGTCTTTGGATACCCCAACCACAGTCTGAATGTTCTTGTACAGTTGAGCAGGTCATGTGGTGTGCATATGTGTTGTCAGCAGGAAGGAAGCTCTTCTGCATGCTTTGCTTCCACCTGACATTCAAATCATGGAGAGAAACCAAGGCCTGTCCTTCAGTGTGGTCATCAGATTTTGAAAAATAAATAATCAAAACTCAAAGTGGAAGGTTCAACTTTATACAGAAAATTATTTTCTCCTGTGTAAGAATTCAGTTTCTGCTGATAGGCTAATAATCTGAGAGTTTGGGTTCTATGAAGAAAAATGCAGCATCAAGATTGGAGGAAGACTCATTAACAACCTGAAATATGCAGATGATTCAACCTTGCTTGCTGACAGGGAAGAGGACTTAAAGTACTTACTGATGAAGATCAAAGACCACAGCCTTCAGTTCGGCTTGCACCTCAATGTAAAGAAAACAAAAATCCTCACCACTGGACCAATAAGGAGCCCTGGGTGCAATGGGTTACACATTAGGCTGCTAACTGCAAGGTCAGCATTTCAAATCCATCAGATGTCTGGTGGGGTAAAGATGAGGTTTTCTGCTCCCAAGATTTTTGGCCTTGGAAACCCTAGCAGTTGCTATGAGTTGAAATTGACTCCCTGGAACACAACCACCACAACTGGACTAACAAAACCATGATAAATGGACAAAAGGTTTAAGTTGTCAAAAACTTTATTTAGCTTGTGTCCATTATCAGCACACAGAAGCAGCAGACAAGAGATCAAATGACATATTGCATTAGGCATATCTGCTCCACAAGACCTCTTAAAAATGTTCAAGAACAAAGATGTCAGTTTGAAGACTTTGCGTCTGACTTAAGCCATTGTATTTTCAGTAGCCTCTCGTATATATGTGAAAGTTGGACAAAGAATAAGAAAAACCGCTGAAGAATTGACACATTTGAATTATTGTGTTGAAGGAGAATACTAAAAGTACTAAAAGAACAACAAATAAATCTGTGTTGGAAGAAATATAGCCAGAATGCTTCTTATAGAAGCCAGGATGGCGAGATTTTGTCTCTCATACTTTGGGAAAATTATCAGGAGGGACCAGTCCTTGGAGAAAGATACCATGCTTGGTAAGGTGGAGGGTCATCGACAAAGAGGAAGACCCCCCTAAGGAGATGAATTTGCACAGTGGCACCAGCAGTGGGCTCAAGGTTGACAACAGTTGTTATAGTATGAGGCAGGACATGGCAGTATTTTGCTCTGTTGTGCATAGCGTTGTTACAAGTTGGAACTGACTTAACAGAACCTAAAAATAATTATGAAAGATAGGCTTGTAGAAAATGTACTGTCAAAATACTGAGCCTGAGACCAGCCGGAGACTTACTGAAAAGCTCCTGCCTGAATGCTGACCTCTGCTTCCGTACGCATTTGGGAAGACTGGGATTGCTGGCTGAAGAATGACTGCATGTGGTTCATGGACTGGTTTAACCTGCAGCAACCTGCTTATCCCTAGAGGAGTTTGTAGCCAACACTGAAGTTTCCAGAGAGATAAAAGACAGAGTAGAGTACAGGAGGTACTTTTCCCTTGTGTCATTGCCCTTGGTGCTTTCCCCTGTGTCATTACAGTCAGCTTTAGAAACACAATCAGAACTATCTTTTTGTACGTTTTTCTGATTGGAAACCTTCTCCCATCATTCCCCACACCCTCACTGTCTCATTTCTGGTGCGGTCCATGGATGGTGGAGCCAGTGACAAGCATGAGCCAACTTCTCTCCTAATCTTTGGCCGCAGAACACCTGAGAGTCATGTGCAAATACTGCTGGACAGTTCTTGGCTGTGTGTCCTATCAAATGTACTGTGTATATTTAGAAAAAGCAGTGGTTCTTCTATTCAGTAATCAAACGTTTCCAGCTTTAACTATTGCAAAGCCAAGAGCACTGTTGTTTTTGTCCCCTCTCATTCTCATACCCATTTTCTTTTCCTTTTATTATACTCATTTTAAGGAACCCTGATGCACTTTGGGTTCAAGATTGGCCTGTTAACCGCAAGGTCTGTGGTTCAAGTCCACTAGTCTCTCCATGGGAGAATGATGAGGCTGTCTGCTCCCATAAAGATTTATGGACTCAGAAACCTTAAGGAGCAGTTCTACTGGGTTCTGTAGAGAGGCAATGAGGTAAAATCGAGTCATTGGCAGTGCTTAAAAATTATTATTTTTTATTCTTTCTTTCTTTAACAGCTTGCTGACTGTCATCAGTATATATTTTCCTTTCATATGTTAAATACTTGCTCCAAGCAGTGTTGTCTTCTGCTAAGATTATACATAAACCGTATTTATATGAATTTCTTTAAGGTTTGAAAATTTAAGAGAGTGAGGAATTCTAAATTCTTTTGTTGATTTTATAACATTTTGTTGGTGAACAAAGACACTCTCGTGATCTTTGATTGTTGGTAGATGTACTGGCTGGTTACGAGATTCTGCCTACTCCCTCCCAACTGCATTAAACCTGTTGCCATGGAGTCAACTCCAATTCATAGCAATCCCACAGTTTGAAAGGACTTGACTCTCCAACCTTTTGGTTAGCAGTCTAACATGTTAACTGCTTATACCACTCAGGGACTCCCCCTGAAACTTGAAGTCCCTTCTGTTTGAGAAGGACTGGTCAGTGACTGGGTCTGTTTACTTTCCCTCTGTTTCCCTTTTCCTCTGTGCTGGCTAAGTGATTGCTATGCTCAGCAGCTGTCTGCTTAGAATTCATTGGCTCCTGACTAGCTACAGGAGAAAACTAATTTGTTAGCGTAGCATGCTAAGTCTGTGTAGTAGTAGTCTGCCTCATTGTATTACCCCCGCATCCCCAGTCCTGAGATTGGACTCAGCCACAGGCCCTCGTGCCTGTTCCCTAGTAAAATGAGCATGACTCCGTACAGTGTGCAGCTCTCATTCTACGTTTACTTTTCCATTTATCCCTTTCAAGGTCTATAGTTTACCATGTTAACAGTTCATGGAACCAATGATTGGGAAGCAGGAACAATCTTCTCATGTTTCTTCCTGCTTAGAATTCATTTCCCTCACTTGTTGGCCAACTCCTTTGCTGCCACCAGAACTGCTCTGTGAAGAGACTTCTCCCTCCTCACTGCAGCCCAATCAAGGTACTTTTCTCTCCTCTCTTCCCACAGGCCTGCTCCCTACTTCACTGCATTCTAATGATCTGGCTCCTGCCAAGATGTTCATTGTTGTTGTCTTAGGTTAGGACCTCTTCTAAAAATTTTTTTTGTTGTAAATTGAGAGAAGGTTTACAGAGCAGATAATCAGTTTTACATTCACAAGTCACACATTTAGTTTCATCTCACTGACTGCAATCCCCTTAATGCAACATAACTTATCCCATTTCCTCCCTTTTTCTTGTTTCCATTCCTTCTTTCCCAATACTTCTCATTTAAAAAAAAAATGTTTGCGTCCTTAGTGTTCACATTATAGATGCTCTATAAGTATTCGTTTAAATAAATGAACATTTGTTGTTGTGTAGTGCCGTAAAGTTGGTTTCCAAGGAGCAGCTGGTGAGCTTGAACTGCCGACCTTGCAGTTCAAACGGCTTTGCAGTCTGGCTCATTAATCCAATAATGCCCTTAATTGAATTCATTGATCATATAGGAATCAATGATTCCATCATTTTGACAAGGAGTATCTTAAGTAACAGCTTCCTTCAGAAATTCTTCTGTTCTAGTTGTAGCTTATAACTAAAAAGGAAAGCTAAGTAGTATGTAATGTGATTAGTACCATGATATTTAGTGTATATTTTTGAGTTTTAACTGTCTTTAAGTCCTTTATTGTTTCTAGAATAAAAAGAATCCATGCACTGATATTATTCTTTGCTACTGTTTCTGCATGAGATTGCATGTTCCTATCACCTGTGGTCATTGGAATATCCTAATTGGATAAATTGTATAATGCCACATCCTCTTCCTGCTAAGTAGCAAAGGACTTACTGAATACTCCCATGTGAATTCTATCCTATTGTTTGCGCTGGTGGCCCTTTATTCACAATACTTGGCTGATAACTGAAAGGTTAATGGTTCACACCCACCAATTGCTCCATTGTGGAAAAATGTGGCAATCTGCTTTCATAAAGATTTGTTGTTGTTGTTAGGTGCCATCAAGTCACTACTGTCTCGTTGTTGTTATGTGCCATGGAGTCAGTTCTGACTCATAGCGACCCTGCGTAGGGTTTTCGAGGCTATAAATCTTTACGGGAGCAGAAAGCCTCATCTTTCTCCCGCAGAACAGCTGGTAGTTTCGAACTGCTGATCTTGTGGCTTGCAGCCCGATTCGTAACCACTATGCTACCAGAGCTCCCTTAGCAAGCCTATATACAACAGAAAGAAAAAGTGCCTGGTCCTAGGGAAACCTCACCCCCATTGCTACACCTGAGCCCATCGCTACTGCCACTGTGCCAATCCATCTTATTGGAAGTCTTCCTCTTTTTCTACAACCCTCCACTTTGCCAAATATGATATTCTTCTCCAGTGACTGGTCCCTCACGGTAATACATCTGAAGCAGGAGAGACGAAGTCTGGCCACCTGGTTCTTAAGGAGAACTGTGGCTGCACTTTTTTCAGTACAGATCTATTTGTTCATTTGGTAGTCCATGGTACTTTCAATGTTTTCCTCCAACACCATAATTCAAAAGCATCAATTCTACGGTCTTCCTTATTCACTGTCCAGCTTTCGCATGCCTGTGAGGTTATTGAAAATACCATGGCTTGGGTCAAGCGCACCTTAGTCCTCAAGCTGACCTCTTTGCTCTTCAACACTTTAAAGATGTCTTGTGCAGCAGATTTGCCTGATGTCATTTGATTTCTTGACCTCTGCTTCCATGAGTGTTGATGGTTGATCCAAGCAAAATGATGTCTTTGACAACTTTAATTTTTTATCCATTTGTTGTTGTTAAGTGCCATTGAGATGATTTCGACCCATAGCCACCCTGTATAGTGCTTCCAAGGAGCAGCTGGTGAGCTTGAACCACCAATCTTGTAGTTCAAGTGACTTTACAGTCTGATGCATTAGCCCACAGCGCCACACCAGGAATATGGATGTTATTTATTGGTCTGGTGGTGAGGATTTTTGTTTTCTTTACATTGAGATGCAACCCATACCAAAGACTGTGGTCTTTGATCTTCTTCAATAGTTTAAGTCCTCTTCCCTTTCAGCAAGCAAGGTTGTATCATCTGCATATCACAGGTTGTTATCTCCAATCCTGATGTCATGTTTTTCTTCATATAACCCAGCTTCTTAGATTATTTCTAAAGCATACAGATTGAATAAGTATTGTGAAAGAATACAACCCTGTTGCACACCTTTCCTAATTTTAAGCTATTCAGTGTTCCCTTGCTCTGTTTGAACGATGTCCTCTTGCTCTATGTAGTGGTTCCTCATGAGCACAATTAAGTGTTTCAGAACACTCATTCTCTGCAATGTTGTCCATAGCTTGTTATGATCCACACAATCAAAAGCCTTTGCGTAGTCAATAAAGGACAAGTAAACATATTTCTAGTATTCTCTGCTTTTAGCCAAGAGCCATCTGATGTCAGCATTGATATCCCTCATTCCACATCTTCTTCTGAATCCAGATCTTTGGAAGTTCTCTCCCAATATATGGTTGCAGTCGTTTTTGTATTAATTTTAGTAAAACTTTACTCACATATGATATTAGTGAGTGATATTGTCCAATGATTTCCTCATTCCTTTTGGTCACCTCTCTTTGGAATGGGCACAAATATGGATCTCTTCCAGTCAGTTGGCCAGTTAGTTGTCTTCCATATTTCTTGGCATAGATGAGTACCTCTAGTGCCACATCACTTTGTTGAAAGACTTCAATTTCTATTCCATCAATTCCCAGAGCCTTGTTCTTTGCCAATGCCTTTGATGCACTTTGTACTTCTTTCTTCAGAATCATTGATTTTTGATCATATGCTAACTCTTGAAATAGTTGAGTACTGATTTTTTCTTTTTGGTGCAGTGACTCTGTGTATTCCTTCCGTCTTCTTTTGATGCTTTCTGCTTCATTGAGTAATTTGCTCATGTTGTTGGTAAGTGCCTTCGCATAGGTTCTGATTCACAGCAACCCTGTATAAGGTTTCCAAGGAGTGGCTGGTGAGCTTGAACTGCTGGCCTTGCAGTCCAGTGCATGAACCCATAGCACCACACCAGGAGTAGAATCCTTCAGTACCACAAGTTGAGGTTTGAATTTTTTCTTCAGTTCCCTTAGCTTGAGATATACTGAGTGTGTTCTTCCCTTTTGGTTTTCTAACTCCAGGTCTTTGCACATTTCATCATAATATTTGACTTTGTCTTCTTGAGCTAACCTTTGAAATTTTATGTTCAGCTCTTGTATCTTTTCACTTCTTCATTTGTTTTAGCATCTCTACACTGAAGAGCAAGATTCAGAGTGTTTTCTGATATCTATTTTGGTCTTTTCAAATAATAATTGTAGGTTGGTCCATTCTATGAAAGTAGGGGCCAATTTTTTATGGATAATTTTTACTCCTCAAACTTTATATTTGGTTTTGGAACAAAGGATATTTTAGGAAATTTACTTCTTTAAAAATTATTTGTTACTCAAACCAAATCCAGTACTGCTAGGTCAATTTCAACTTGTAGTGACCCTGTAGGAGAGAGCAAGAACAGCCCCATAGCTCCATATGGTAAATATTGGACTGTGAACCACAATGTCCGTGGTTCAAGCCCTCCAGCTATCTGTAGGAGAAAGGTGAGGCTTTCTATTCCCGAGAAGATTTAAAGCTTTGGAAACCCTGTACAGGGTTACTATGAGTTGGGACCGACTCAGTGGCACTTAACAACAACAGTGTAATGATCCTAACCTCATCTTAGGTTGGAACTGCTGACCTTTTGGTTAGTAACTGAGCTCTTAACCCTGGTGCCACCAAGACCCCTTAACGTACAAATAAGGGAGAAATGATTTGCTTCTAAAATTCAAGGATCTGGAATAACTGCCCAAACTGTAAAAATAATTTGATATGCGGACTCCTGGTGTGGCACTGTAGGATCAACACTGGACTGCGAACCACAAGGTTGGTAGTTCAAACCTACAAGCTACTCCTCTTAAACCCTATATAGGGTCATTATGAGTAGGAGCTGACTCTATAGCACTTAACAACAACAATAACAGTGCTACTTGAAAATGGTTGGCAGTCCATAGATCCTTTTTGTGGCAGTAAAAACTATTATTATGATCAATTTGGAGCCCTGGAAGAATGAGAGCTATAAAAGCAATATAAATGAAAGATTTTTTCATATAGTATTTGACTTTGGACCTTAGTTACATATTGTAAGGCTTCTCCCCACCTCACTGCCCCCCCCCCATTTTTTTAACATGGGAGCATTCTAAAGGAGACAATCATCAAAATAATAAAAAGAACTGAAAAATTACAAGACTGTTATGTCATTATTTTTGTAGTTTGGAATCCTGGTATGGTGCTATGGGTTAATGTGCTGGACTGCAAAGTCAGTTCAAACTGCAATGTCAGTGGTTCATGTTCACCAACCACTCCCTGGAAACCCTATTCAGGGTTACTATGGTCTGAACCCACTCTACGGCACGTAACAACAACAACATCGGAAATAGATAGAATAAACTTTGCAGGGACAAAGAAACTTTTCAAATTCATGAAGACTATTTACAAGTAATAGTATATAGAAAAGCACAAATTTACAGTGTATATGAATGAAAGTAAACTTCAAGCTATTACTTTTTCCTGATTAATAAAGATGGAGTCCTGGTGTGGAACTGTAGGATAAACACTGAACCAAGAGGTCAGTTTGAACCTCAAGTTCTGTGTTTCAAACTCACAGCCACTCCTTGGAAACCCTATAAAAAGGGTTGCTGTGAGTTGGAACCAACTGAAGAGCAGTTAACAACAATTACTAAAGCTACTGAATGGTTTAAAATTAGGAAAGGTGTGTCTAGGCTTTTATCCTTTCACCATACTTATTCCGTCTGTTCGGTGAGCAAATAATCTGAGAAACTGGACTATATGAAGAAGAATGTGGCATCATGATTTGGAGGAAGACTCATTAACAATCTGTGATATACAGATTTTATAACCTTGCTTTCTGAAAGTGAAGAGGACTTCTAAAAATACTTACTGATGAAGATGAAAGGCTACAGCTTTCAGTATGGATTGCACCTCAATGTAAAGAAAACAAAAATCGTCACAACTGAATCAATAAATAATATCATGATAAACTGAGAAAGAATTGAAATTATCAAAGGCTTAATTTTGCTTGGTTCCACAATTAATGCTCATGGAAGCAGCAGGCAAGAAAACCAATAACATATTGCATTAGGCATATCTGCTGCACAAGATCTCTTGAAAGTGTTAAAGAGCAAAGGTATCAGTTTGAGGACTAAGTTTTGCCTGACCAAAGACATAATATTTTCAGTCATCTCATATGCATCTAAAAGTTGGACAGTGAATAAAGAAGATCCTAGAAGAATTGATAAGGAAGATCATAGAAGAATTGATGCATTTGAGTTATGGTGTTGGAGGAGAATATTGAAAGTACTATGGTCTGCCAAAAGAACCAACAGATCTGTGTTGGAAAAAGTGCAGCCAGAGTGCTCCTTGGAGGCCAGGATGGCCAGACTTCGTCTCTCATACTTCAGACATATTGTCAGGAGGGACCAGTCCCTGTAGAGGGATATCATGCTTGGTAAGATGGAGGTTCAGAGAAAAAGAGGAAGATCCTAGCAAGATGAATTGGCAAAGTGGCAGCATCAGTGGACTCAAGTGTTAGCTCAGGACCGGGCAGTGTTTCTTTCTGTTGTACATAGGGTCGCTATGAGTTGGTACCAACTTGATGGCACCTAACCACAACAGAAGAATCGATGCATTTGAAATAGTTGTGTTGGAGAAGAATATTAAAAGCACCATAGAGTGTCAGAAGTATCAACAAATCTGCGTTGGAAAAAGTGCAGCCAGTATGCTCCTTAGAAGCCAGGATGGCTTGACTCCTTGTTCCTTACTCATCCATTTATCTAGTGAGTGCTTTCTGGGAATGCTAACATCTAGGGATAGATTAAACCATATTTGTTGTTGTTAAGTGCCATCGAGTCAGTTCCAACCCTTCGCGACCCTTTATAGGATTTCCAAGGAGCAGCTGGTGAGCTTGAACTGCCGACCTTGTGGTTCAAGCTGACTTTACAGTCCTGCACATTAGCCCACAGTACCACAACTGGACTCCTTAACCATATAGTCCCAGCTTATCCAGGGAGATCTTGGTTATAAAATATTCCGTCCATTTATTTACAAGTGAAGTGCTCAAAAGGAATAGTAGAGGGCTTGGAGAGTGGGTTGGATGAGAGGGTGAGGGGGAATTTCTCACGTCAGACTTTGGAGCAGGGAAGAACAGAGTTGTACATGAGCATCTAGGAGGAAAGCAGTGGCTAGGACAAAGGAAGCAAGGGGCAGAGAGAAGTTGACTGAATATGGTGCAGGAGGTGGAAGCAAAGTGAAGCAGGGCATTAAGAGACTAAACAAGGATTTTCAACTTTTTTTCATAAGTCACTAAAGGATTTTCTTCATGCAAGAGCGTGTCATTGTCAGTTTTGTTGTTGTTTTTAAGTTCCATCGAGTTGGTTCAGATTCATAGGGACCCTGTATAGGGTTTCCAAGGAGTGACTGGTGAGTTTGAACCGTCAACACGTTATGGTTCAAACTGACCTTGCAGTCCAGTGCTTTCTCACATAGCGCCACACCAGGACTTAGCATTTTAAAAAAAAGACCAATATGAATATCATGTAGCAAATGGAAAGGAGTTAATGGCAAATGGAGAGAAGTAAATTGATTCAACAAGAAATAGAATTGGCATGACTTGGTGATGTGAGTGGTGGTAAGATGAGGAGGAGAGACGTTATCAAGGATAAGCCTTAGATTTCTGGCACGAGCAATTGGATGAATAGAACTTCCAAATAATTCTAAGTCTTGTAAATGGGCCTCAACCTTCTCCCCTCCTTACTTTTACACAGCCATTACTAATGCTTTCCCTATGCTGCTGGGACACTTCCTTGAAGTATCTTCACCTGTGGTTTTGCTTTCCTCCAATCAGGTGCCTGAATATTCTTCCTAAAGCACTCCTATGGACATGTTACTCCACTGATGCAAAACCTTTGGTGGATCCCCATTTTCTGCAAATTAAGCAGTGATTGGGCAGCTGGAGTATTAGGGTAAACTGTCAAACTGAATATTCTAACAATCCTTTTTTTCCCTACCAAATCAAACTCCTTGCAGTTTCTGACAAATACCTGCCACTTTCTTGCATTTCTGCTTCTAGTCCCACTTGCCCTAAATGCCTTCTCCAACTCAGAAGAGCCACATTTAACCTGCACTTCAAAGCCCAGTCTAACACCTCGATCTGCTCATGCAGTTTCTTTGCCTCTTTCGTGGCACTTGGCATACTCAGTTGTAATATTATTTATGATTATAAGCTACTTGAGGTCTGACTCATCTTTGTTTTTCACTCAGACCTAACACATATGCCTAAGCAAAGCACACTAGAACATTGTGGAAAGCCTGAATGAGCATTCGGAAGATTCTTTCCCACCTGACCCAAGAATAATTAGTGTTCAGATCATTTACTTTGCCTCATCATTCAATATTTTGCCTTACTTTTTGTGTACAAACTTTAAACTTTTTCTTGAAACCAACTTTAAAATCATCAAAATCCTTTCTAAATCCTTAGACTCAGAGGGAACAAATCAGTGCTTCCTGAGTGTCACATTTGTGGTCAAGAGAGATACATGTCTGGTCACCACCATCCTGCCTACTCTACTCATGGTCATTGGCAGGAAGTTGACCCACCCACCCCCAGAGCAACACTACCACTGCCTAACACTAACTAGTTGCCATCAAGTTGACTCTGACCCATGGCGATGGTGTGCAGTTCTGGTCACACGGCTTTAAAAAGTTCCCATTTTCTAGGCTTCTTCTAGAACACTCTACAGACGGAATTTAACTCGTTTTCTCCCTCTCCCCACCTCATTCTTGCCTTGGTGTTGGTTGTGTCTTCCTACCAGAGCACTTGGAGTGTCTCAAACTTGCCTCCAGTTCTGAGTAGGTCTAGAGAACACCCTTGTTAGAAAGTTTGTGGGAAAAGTTGGGTGCCCTGAGCATGCCCAATCCATCAGCGTTATCCCCTTCTGAGGAAAATGAAAAGGAGTATTTTGTCTGGTGAAGAATAGTACAAGTAAGAATTGAAGGCTTGGGAAATACAAGGAAGACCAGAGGAACGACTTTTATTTCGGCCATGGAAGAAAAGGTAATAGAAGATTTAACAATTCAGAAGTAGGTCAAGTATTCATTTAACAAATGAATTTGAGGTCTACTATGCTGGGCGTGGTGGTAATGCTGGGATGTGACTTCGAATAAAGCAAAACCCGTCCCTGCATTGAAGATGAATGCGAGCAAACAAGCAGACAAATCAATGTTGACTCACGACTGGGGTAAGTTCTATGATGAGAAACAAAACACCACAGTGTGGAGGCGGGCTGGAGACTAGGGATTGCTGATGGAGGTGGTGTTAGGACAGAGCCTGAATGGTGTGAAGTAACAATCATGCAAATATCTGGAAGGAGCTCCCACCTTCTAAAACCCCACTTTGGCATCTGAACCCCAGACCCTTCACAGCCTAACCTCTGTCTCCCTCACCTCCAGCCACCCCGCCACCCCCAAGTCACACTGAACACTTCCCTTTCATGCTTCGTCTATATCCTCTGTCTAGTGTTCCCTTCCTCTTATTCCTCGGGCAAAATCACACTTGAGAAGCCAGATGAAACATATTTTAACCACCTCCCTACCCACTCTCCCACCCTCGCCTCCTTATTCTTTCTCGCCCACCTCCATGCTCCCTCTGTTCCATTGCTATTTCTAACAGAGGCCTTATTGCATTGAATTGTAGGTGAGTTCTTGAAATTTCTGGCCCCTCCCACTGGAAGCTTTTGACAACAGGAATTATGATAGCTTGATCGCCTCAGGACACCAGTGCCTAAAGCCATGCCTAGTACATGATCCAGACCAGTTATCGTCAGGGCAACTCAACTTATGGTGACCCCATGTGCCACAATAGAACTGTGCTCCATAGCATTTTCAGTCTGTGATTTTTTTCAGAGACCACTAGGAGTTTGAGGTGACTGTGGGTGGACTCGAACATATAAACTATTAGTTAGTGACCAAACACTTGGACCAAACAATTTACACTCTCCAAGGGTGCTTGGGACATGCTGTTGCTGTGTGCCAGCAACTCTGTTCTGACTCATAGTGACCCTTTATAGGGTTTCTGAGGCTATAAATCTTCACAAGAGCAGAAAATCTCATCTTTCTCCTACAGAGCGGCTGGTGGATTTGAACTATTGGCCTTGCTGTTAGCAGCCCAAAGTAACCCACTACGCCACCAGGGTTCCTTTTGGGACATGTTGTTAAGTTCCACAGAGTCAGTTCTGATTCACAGCGAGCGTGTATAGGGTTTGCAAGGATTGGCTGGTGGTTTTGAACCACCAACCTTGTGGTTAGTAATCTAGTGTTTATCCTACAGCACCACACCAGGACTCCATGTTGCTGTTGCTGTTAAGTGCCGTCGAGTTGATTCTGACCCACAGCGACCCTGTATAGGGTTTCTGAGGAGCAGCTGGTGAGTTTGAATCTCCGACCTTGCGGTTCAAACCGACCTTGTGGTTGAGTGCTTATCCTACAGCATCACACCAGGTTATAACTAATCATCCAATACTCTAACAAGTGAGAGAGAGAAGCAAGAAGGAAGGAAGAGAAAAAAAATGAAGGGAGAGAGGCAGGGATTTAAGGTATGAGTGTACTGAGAAAGATACAATTGAATTAAAATTAAGAAAACATTAAAATAATTCCAGAGATATTTCTATGAATGTAGCTAGAATATGTCCTGCTCCACCGCAGCCATTGTGATCCCAGGTAAGCATAATCAAATTCAGTTTACCTGTATGTCTAGGGTGGCAACCTTCTGAAAGTAGGAGTGGTTTAGCTTTGTTCTTTAAGTCAGTGTGTTTTTGAAATTTGTACATGTTTGGTGGGTTAAATTACAAGAATGCAAACCTAAATCTGCTTTCTGTATAACCACATCCCTTCTTTCACAGCCTGGGTTGGGAAATAATTCTCCGTGCTGAAAACAAGAAAAAACAATATGTACTCTTCTTCCCAAGTAGTGTTTACAGCTTTTTGAGATTGAGGTCACATTTTTAAACTTCGTAAAACATTACTGCCTGATTACTGAGTAGGGTGTGAGGGGGTTGTCTAATTCAGTTACCGTGGGCTGTAGAGCTGCTGGCAGATTCCTACATTGAGAAGGTTTTTGGTATTTCTGTGTTCATTGGCTAGAAGAGAGAAATAAACAGGTCTTTAATTACCACAACGTTCCATTGAGAAAACAATCAGTAGATGAGACCAAAATTCTCCTAATTGATATTAATTTAACAGTCTGCTAGTGTTTTCTTTGGAGTTCTGTTGTGACGCTGTAGGATACGCATTGTACTGACAATTGCAAGCTTGGCGGTTTAAACCTACCAGTCACTCCTTGGAAACCCTATACAGGGTCGTGAAGAGTCAGCATGGCCTTAGTGGCACTAAACAACGCAGCAGTGGTGTTTATTGTAAATGCTGGTAAACTCCAACTTTCACAGATTTCTATGGGAGTCCTGGTGTGGTGCTGTGGCTTAATGCTCTGGACTTCAAAGACAGCTTGAACTGCAAGGTTGGCGGTTCAAGCTCACCAGCAGCTCCTAGGAAACCCTATACTAGGTCGCTATGGGTCAGAATCGACTTGATGGTACTGAACAACAGTAACAACATAGAAATGTAGGAATCCTGATGTGGTGCTGCAGGATAATGCACTGGACCTCAAGCTTGGTTTGAACCACTTGTTTGGGGTTCAAACCCACTGATCGCTCCTCAGAAACCCTATCGGGTCACTGTGAGTCAGAACTGACTTGATGGCACATAATAATAATAACATAGCAATGTAATCTAGAATTCTGTTCATTTTACTAATGTGTAATTTAAACAACAGAAAGATAATGCAGTAATCCCCAAATAAACAATATGTGTGGCAAGATTCAGGATTACAGGCCCTTTCAAAAGTGAAGACCTAATCAAAAGTGAAGATGGCAAATTTTAGAAGTCAAAAGAATAGCCAGGTCCCAAAGGAGTAGCAATGATTATAAGCACATTTCTGCAGAGCGCTTGAACTAGAGCAAAGGAATGCTACTCTGGAAGGACTAACCAATCAAAGAAAAAAAAAAAGAAACAAAACTCATTCACTGGGGTTAGAAGTCATGAGAAAATCGCATCTACCAACAATCCCAAATGACAGGAACGAATTGTTAGTGTAGTTGAAAAGTTGCATCAGAAAAACCCAAGGCTTTCAACATCCCTGAAAAACTAAGTAAGAAGATTAATGGAAAGTTTTGCCTTGAGTAATTGATCCCCAGAAGCAGGAAATAATTGAATAAACACATTTCAGGACTATGACTAAACTGCGTTTATTAGAGGAAGACAAGGAAATGTGTAAGAATGACAGATTGGACAAGTTGTAAGACAGACCTTTGCCCCAACCAATTGAAATCAAAGGTGAATTGGAAAAAACGAAAATTCACTTAACTTTAAAATCTAGATTCAAAATACCTTTTTAAAGCAGTGCATTCTAAATCTGTCTAAAGAGGCTGCATGATCTTGTCAAAGAGGTAATTTGACAACTTATTTTTAAACACCAAAATACTTCAGTGTAGAATGAACTCTTACAGTTAGACTTGGCAGAGAACCGTGGACCCTAGGTAGTCCTTTGAAACACCTAACAGGCATGATGAAGTGTGGGAATGGAGGGACTTGTTGTCTTTGGGGGTTTGTGGAACATGCTTTTGGACTGTTTTGCATTGGCTTCTGAAAAGCAGGAAGGAAAAGGGCTGAGACTTTTCCCCAGTGTCTCAGAGAGAAGGTGACTGAATTACTTGTCTCTGATTTCTGCCTGGATGAGCATGTTGGGTAGGGTTTTGTATAATATTTGGTTGTTTGTATGTTTATAAGTTGAAGGAAGATAAATTTGAAAGGCATATTAGTTTGAGTGGTTTACTAATAAAACTGCCAAACACTCACCATGAGCAGCCAAGGGCTGCTCCTTTAACATTGGAGGAATGCAGCAAAGCTCAGCCTGGTCCTTGTCCCCTCCTCTAGCTGCCTTTCTCCCCACCCTCTGTCTTCCAGCCTTATCACTCTATCAGTAGACATCCATGTGCGCTTTCCATGTTGTTGTAAATGAGACACATTTCCATGTATATACAGAGCTCTGGTGGTGGTGTAAGATAAACACTGGACTGTTAGCTGCAAGGTCGGCAGCTCTAACATACCAGCCAGTCTGTGGGAGGAAGATGAGGCTTTCTGCTTTAGCAGATCCACAACCTCTATAAATACCAGGGTTGCTGTGACTCCAAATCGACTTGATGACAAGTAGGTTTGGTTTTGGGTATATTTGGAGTCCTGGTGTGGCACTGTAGAATAAGCACTGGACTGCAAGGTTGGTTTGGATCTCAAGATTGACAGTTCCAACTTGAATTCACCAAAAGCTTCTCAGAAACCGAGTCAGTTCCAAGTCTTAGCGACCCTGGATAGGGTTTCCAAGGCTGTAAACCTTTACAGGAGCAGAAAGTCTCATCTTTCTCCCACAGAGTGACTGGTAGATTCAAACTACTGACCTTGCAGTTAGCAGCCTAGCTCGTAATCCATTACGCTATTCCGGCTCTATATATGAACATATATCTGTATATATGTTGATGTTGTTAAATGCCTTTGAGTCAGTTCCGACTCATAGTGACTCTGTATAGGGTTTCCGAGGAGCAGCAGGTGAGTTTGAACTGCTAACCTTGCAGTCCAACACACTAACCCACATATATATATGTAGAGAGAGCGAGCGAGAATGAGTCCTAGCGTGGTATTGTGGTTTAATGCGCTGGTCTGCAAAGTCAGTTTGAACTGTAAGGTCAGCAGTGAGCCTGAACTGCCGACCTTGCAGTACAGCTCATTAACCTGCAGCCCACACCAGGACTCTCTCTTTATATAGATGCATCTTTATATATATATCTCATATATATGTGTATCAGTTAAAGCACTGGACTGCTAAGTGAAAGGTTGACAGTTCAAACCCACCAGCCACTCCTTGGAAACTCTAAACAGAGTTGCTATGAGTTGGAACCAACTCAGTGGTACTTAACAACAATATATCTCCAAGGATCTTAATTGATATTAATCTATTTAAAGGTGATTAAAAATATTTTACACCCTTTCCTTGAAGTTATCTTTGATCATAGTTTCTGTAGTTCTCTTTGACCATGTTGTTGTTGTTAGATGTCATCGAGTAAGTTCTAACTAATAACAATTCTCTGTACAACAATGTAGCACTCTCTGGTCCTGTACCATCCACACACTTGTTTTGATGTGTGTCAGTCCATCTCATTGAGGATCTTCTTTTTCACTTATCTTCCCCCTCCAGGGACTGATCCTTCCTAACGTGTCAAGAGAATGAGAAACGAAGCCTTGCCATCTTCACTTCTAAGGAGCAGTCTGGCTGTGTTTCTTTCAACACAAATTTACTTGTTCTTCTGGCAGTCTGTGGTACTTTCACCCAAAATCTTTTGCCAACACCTTAATTCAAATGCATCAATTCTCTGGTCTCCTTATTTATTGTCCAACTTCACTTGTGTGTGAAGCAATTGAAATGACTGTGGTTTGAGTTCAGTGCACCTTAGTCCTCACATTGACATTTTGAAGCTGTTTTTTGCTCTTTAACACTGTAAAGAAGTTTTTTGCAGCGATGTGCGTAATGTAATTCTTCCTTTGATTTCTTGACTGCTGCTACCATGAGTATTAATTGTGGGTTCAAGCAAGATGAAGTCTCTGAGGACTTCAATCTTTTATCTCTTTATCATGATGTTACTAATGTTATTTATTGGTCCAGTTGAAGGTTGTATTCTTTGATCTTCATTAGTATTTCAAGTCCTTTTTTCTTTCAGCATGCAGGGTTGTAGCCTACATATCACAGGATGTTAATGAGTCTTTCTCCAATCCTGATGCCACATTTTTCTTCATATAATCCAGTTTCTTAGATTATTTGCTCAGTGTACAGATCGATTGAGTATGGTGAAAGGATATAATCCTGGCATACACTTTTCCTTAGTTCTCTTCAAACTTGATCTAGGTTCAAGATCCTCAAGAGTACAATGAAGTGTTCTGGAATACTCTTTCTTTGCATTATTCTTATTTGTTATGATTCACACAGTTAATTCTTTTGCATAGTCAATATAAAGTACAAGTAAACATCTTTCTGCTTTCTCTGTTTTTAGCCAAGACCCATGTGGTATCAGCAATGAAATTTCTCCTTCCACGTACTATTCTGAATTCAGGTTGAATTTCTGGCAGTTTCCAGTCGTTGATGTATTACAGCAACCATTTTTGAATTATCTTCAGTAAAACTGTACTTGTATGTGATACTAATGATACCATTTCATGAATTCTGTGTTTCATTGGGTTGCCTCTCTTTGGACTGTGAACAAATACAGGTCTCTTCTGGTTGATTGGCCAGACAACTGTCTTTCAGATTTCTTGGCATAAGTTGGTTGAGTGTCTCCAGTGCTGTTGAAATGCTTCAATTTATATTCTATCAATTCCCAGAGACCTGTTTTTTGTTTGTTTGTTTGTTTTTGCTAATGCCTTTAGTACAGCTTGGACATCTTCCTTCAATACCATCAGTTCTTTTTTAACAGTATCTTTTTTTTTTAATGTTTTATTGTGAATTATGTGATAGTTTACATGGGAAAACATTAGTTTTACATTCATCCTATCATAAATCGTTTACTTGCCATGGTTACAATCCCCTCCATGCATCATCAACCAACCAAAGGGTATATCCTACAAGCCTGCCCCCCATGCCGCCCACCCCCTCCACCGGTCGTCAGCACACAGCCCCTCTCCCTCTCTGGGTCTAAAGTCCCCAGCTGCTCCATCTTTCCACATTATCATCTCTGCCTCCATCTCAGGGATCACTGCTTCTCTGGGTAGGGTCCTGCTCTCCGCTCTTCTCCCTTGATGGTCCCAGGGACCTCTGCTCCTAGACTGCAAAGTTAATCACTCCCCTCCTTGCTACAAAATGTCTACCTTTACTTTTCCAACCCTCAGCAGACCTGATAGCAATTATTCACTACTTTATCACAAGAGACCTATCCGCATCTCCTTTCAGCAGCCCCACCCAGACAGATTGGATACTACTAAGTTCTGCATAATTCAATATTTTGCCCATAAAATCCTTCAGCATTGCAACCCAAGGCTTAAACTTTTTCTTCAGTTTTTTCAGCTTGAGAAATGCTTCACGTGGTTTTCCCTTTTGGTTTTCTAACTTCAGGTCTTCCCACATTTCATTATAACTCTTAGCTTTGTCTTCTAGAGCTGCCCTTGAAAATATCTGTTTAGCTCTTTTACTGAATTTCTTCTAGGCACTTTAGCTTCTTCCATGTTCAAGAGCAAAATTTCAGCGTCTTTTTCTAACACCCATTTTTGTCTTTTCTTTCTTTCCTGTCTTTTTAGTGACCTTTTGCTTTCTTCATATCTTCCCACAACTCATCTGGTCTTAAATCATTAGTGTTGAATGCATCCCATCTGTTCCTGAGATGGTCTCTAAATTCAGGTGGTATATACTACATTTTCCTAGATTCATACTTCATACATCCCACATTCTAATTATTAGTGGATGTTTGCCTCTGTTTCTTCTCATTTTGAATTCTGCTCCATGAGCAGGTGAAGGTCCCGAAAACTGACCATGTCTTTAATGTCTACTCTGTGGAGATTGCTCTTTCCAGTCATGTTTTCAGTACCTTCCTTCCTGAGTAGCTCGTCTTCCATCACTATATCAGACAGTGTTTCACTGCTAAGTTTTCATTGGCTAGCTATTCAGAAGTGGTCTGCTTCTCCTTCTTCCTAGTCATTCTTAGTCTGCATGCTCTGCTGAAAACTGTCCACCATGGGTGATTCAGCTGGTATTTAAAATACCGGGGGCATAGCTTCCAGCATCACAGCAACACACAAGCCACCACAATTTCTATAAAACATTTATATCAGCTTTTTAATTGGCCTTCATTGTCAGTTTTTAGTTTTCAATCTCTCAGATATTTTTTATCGTACTATGTTGTTGTTGTTAGATGCTGTCAAGTTGGTTATGACTTGTAGTGACCCTATACAAAACAGAACAAAACACTGCCAGTCCTACACCATTCTGACAATTATTGTTATGTTTTGAGTCCATTGCTGCTACCTCTGTGTCAGTCCGTTTTGTTGGGGTCTTCCTCTTTCTCTCCAACCCTCTACTCTTCTAAGCATGATGTCCTTCTCCAGGAACTGGTCCCTCCTGACAATATGTCCTAAGTGTTAGAGATAAAGTCTCACCATCCTCGCTTTAAGGAACATTCTGGCTGTGCTTCTTTCAGTAGAGATTGGTTTATTCTTCTGGAAGTCCATGGTACTTTTAATTTTCTCCTCCAACACCATAACTCAAGTGCACCAATTCTTCTGTGATCAAATCTTCTACGATCTCTATTCATTGTCCAACAATCAAATGTATATGAGACTATTAGAAATACCACTCCTTAATCCTTAAACTGACATCTTTGCTTTTGATCACTTTAAAGAGGATTTTTGCAGCAGATTTATCTAAATGCAAATACATCCTTTGATTTTTTTTTTTTGACTGATTGCTATCTTCATGAACATTGAAGTAGATCCAAACAAAATAAAGTCTTTGACAACTTCAACTTTTCTCCCGATATTATGTTATTTGTTGGTTCAGTTGTGAGGATTTTTGTTTTCTTTACATTGAGGTGCAATCAATCCTGAAGACTGTAGTTTTGATCTTCATCAGTAACTATTTCAAATCTTCTTCAATTCATCAAGCAAGGTTGTATCATCTGCATATGGTTGTTAATGACTCTTCCTCCAATCCTGACTCCACGTTCTTCATATAACTCAGCTTTGGGACTCACTTTGTGATAGAAATTGGAAATGTCCTTTAGTCAGAGACATAGCATTTTGAAATCTATCCCTTTACAGGAGCAGAAAGCCTTCTCTTTCTCCAACAGAGTGACTGGTGGATTTGAACTGTTGACCTTTTAGTTAGCAGCCCAATGCATAACCCACTATGTCACTAGATCTTTAAAAACGTACATATACATACTTACATATAATGTAAACTTTAAACATTTCTTGGAGCTTGTTTGGGGATTTACAATGTAGTTATTGTCTGAATACCTCTTGATAATCATCTATACTCTGGACACTCAAAGTGTGGTCCAGGTACCAGAAGCATGGTCTTCCGCTGGGTGTTTGTGAGAAAAAGCGGACGCATCCTTTCTCCTTTAAGTGAACCAGAGTCTGCATTTTAACCATCTCCCCTGCGATTCATATACATATTAAAGCTTGACAACCTAGCCCTGTACTTCAGGTAACTTCATAACCTCCCATTTATTCTTCAATCGATTACAGACTTGCAGAAGACACTTTTGACCTCTTCACAGCTCAACATGCACACTGCCTTTCAGTCTTTCTTTTACATTTCTAGCATGTGGCATCTTGGTAGTTAATCAGTTCTGTAAGCTTGTTTAGGGGTTACACTTTAAAAGTAGTTAAACCTTATTTCACCCCAGAAAAACCCTTTTTGGCTGTCTGTCAGCTCCTTGTCCAGAGTATACTTGAATAGCAGCCAACACGTTAACAGGACTGAAAAGCTTATTGTCATATGAAGGGACTGGGGATGTGTAACCTGGAGAAGAAAATGTCAGGGACGTTTCAGACAGTTGTTCTTAAATATCTGAAGGCCTGTGGAAAAAGAGAAATTGGATTTTTTAAAAATAAGTCTTTAGGAAAGCAGAAGTAGATGCAATGAAAGAGTGGAAGTTATAGAGAGATAGACTATGCAATTATGTAAAGAGGAGGTTTTAAAAAAGATTGGAATATTCCATTATTGGAGCATAACTTTTCTAATTGTAGCAAGCTGACCATCTTCAGAGCATGGAGGTGCTCAGATTGAGAATGCCTGAGGGTTACTTCTGAGAGAGAGGCTCGGAAGACTTCTTCACATCCTTTTAATATACCTGGATTTTTCTTTAAAAAAAAAAAAAAAAAAAAAATATATGGAGGAGACTGTAATCACTGCAATGAAATGAT
>NW_006408531.1:14173744-14222141 GCF_000296735.1 Chrysochloris asiatica
ATATATATATATATACATACATACATACATATATATATATGTATTAAGATGCCATTCACGTAGCATAAAATTAGCCATTTTAATTAAACAGTTCAGTGCTGTTTAGTATTCACAGTGTAGTGCAACCAACCACCACCTCTGACAAGTTCCAAAATATGTCCATCACTCCAAAGTAAACTCCTGTGCCCAGTAAGCACTTTCCTACTCCACCCTCTCCCTGTAGTCACCAGTCTGGATCTTTATGGATTTATCTGTTCTAGATATTTCATGTAAAGGAATCTCATCATATGTCGCCTGTTTTCACTTAGAATAATGTTCTAGAGGTTCTTCCACATAGTATGTGTCTCTTCATGCCTGGCATATTCCATGGAGGAGCCCTGGTAGCATAGTAGGTAAACGCTCTGCTGCTAACTGAAAGGTTGGTGGTTCAAACCCACCAACCGCTCCATGGAAGAAAGAAGTGGCAGCCTGCTTCTATAGAGATTGACAGCCTTGGAAACCCTGCGGAGACAGTTCTACTCTCCTACAGGTCGATAGGAGTAGGAATCAATCCAACAGCATAGGGCTTGCTTTGGTTTAATATTCTGTTGTATGTATATGTCACAATTTGTTTAGATGATTCATCTGTTGATGGACAGTTGAATAGAACTGACAGTGATCATATGTGTAGAAGACACATTTACTTGACTACCCATTTTCAGTCCTTCTGAGTATATTCCTAGACTTGGAATTGAGAGATGTTATATTCTTAGACTCCTGGTGTGGTGCTGTAGAATTAGCACTGGAGTACAAACCACAAGGTTGGCAGTTCGAACCCACTAGCTATTCCTCAGAAACCCTATATGGGGGGGGGTCACTTGAGTCAGAACCGACTCAAGGGCACGTAACAACAACAAAGAACGTGGTAATTTTTTAACTTTTTCATGGGACCACCAAACTTTTTCACAATAACAGGTTCATATTCAGAGCAGCAATGTACAAGAGTTCCAATTTCTCCTAACAAGCACATTATTTTCCTTTAAAAATTATAGCTATCCTAATGAGTGTAAAGTGGTATGTCATTGTGGTTTTGACTTGCTGCGTTGCTGTGAGGTACCATCGAATTGCTTCCCAGTGTCAGTCCATCTTGTTGGGAGGTCTTCCTCTTTTTTTTTTTTTTTCCTGACCTTCCAAACATGACTTTTCGAAGTATTATGTGGTTTTGACTTACATTTCCCTAATAACTATAAGTCATGTTAGTGCAGTGGGTTAGTTACTGGACTGCTAACTGAAAAGTTGGCTCAAACCCACTAGCCTCTCTTTGGGAAAAAGATGAGGCATTCTGCTTCCATAGGGTTTCCAGCAGGTGTGGGCAACGTCCAGCCTGTGGGCCGTCTAAGGTCCTTGAAATCATTTGGTCTGGCCTTGCCAAGGCAACTGCAGTTCTAGCCATCACATTGTTGTTGTTGTTAAGTGCCATTGAGTCAATTCTGACCCATAGCAACCCTGTATAGGGTTACCAAGGGGCATCTGGTGTGCTTGAACCACCGACCTTGCAGTTCAAACAACTTTGCAGTCTGACGCATTAGCCCACAGCGCCACACCAGGACTCCAGCCATCACATTTGTTAAGTGCCATCGAGTTGATTCTGACCCCTAGCGACCCTGTATAGGGTTTCCGAGGAGAAGCTGGTGAGCTTGAACCACTGACCTTGCAGTTCAAACAGCTTTGTAGTCTGACACATTAACCCACAGTGCCACATCAGGACTCCATCATGTTGTTGTTAAGTACCGTTGAGTCGGTTCCGACCCATAGCAACCCCGTATAGGGTTTCCAAAGAGTAGCTGGTGAGCTTGAACCGCTGACCTTGCAGTTCAGATGGCTTTGCAGTCTGGCGTATTAACCCACAGCACCACACCAGGACTCCAACACATTGTTGTTGTTGCTAAGTGCCGTTGAGTTGATTCCGACCCATAGCAACCCTGTATAGGGTTTCCAAGGAGCGTCACATTAGGGGTGAGTTAATTAAATGTTTGACCAAATATAGCATGCTAATTTTAAGTTGATAATTTTATATGGCCCACAAATTATGTTATCAATTTGGGCATAAAAAAAAGGTCCTCCACCCCTGATTTGTTGTTGTTTAGTGCCATTGAGTCAGTTTCAACTCATAGCGACCCTGTATAGGGTGTCTGAGGAGCGGCTTGAACCACTGATCTTGTGGTTCAAGTTGACTTTGTAGTCTAGCGTATTAACCCACAGCAACACAACATTCAGCATGGCCTTAAAAATTCTGGGAGCAGTTCTACTCTGTCCTATACGGCTGCTGAGTTGGAATCAACTTGATGGCAGTTCTACTCTGTCCTATACGGCTGCTGAGTTGGAATCAATTTGGTTTTGGTTTAATAACTAATGATGCTGGACATCTTTTCTTGTGCTTATTAGGCATTTATATGCCTTCTTAGGAGAAATGCCTATTCATTTTTTAAAATGGGTTGTTTGTCTTTTTGCTGTTGAGTTATAAGAGTTCTTTATAGACTTTGTTGTTGTTGTTATGTGCCATCGAGTCGGTTCCGACCCATAGTGACCCTGTATAGGGCTTCTGAGGGTGTATAGACTTTAGATGTTGTTATTAAGTGCTGTCTAGTCAATTCCAACTCATAGTGACCTTGGTCTCCAAGGAGTAGCTGGTGGTTTTGAACTGCTGACCCTGTGTTTCAAACCAGTCTTGCGGTCCAGGGTTCATCCTACAGCGCCATACCAGGACTCCTAGGCTGTGGATACTTGATCTTTATCAGATATATGATTTTATAAATATATTTTCCCATTCTGTAGACTGTCTTTTCACTTTCTTGATAATGTCCTTTAATGCACAAATTTTAAATGTTGATGAAGTTCAGTTTTTTTTTTTTTTAATTTCTTTTGTTCGATGTGTTTTTGGTGTTATTGATAAATCCAGTGTCATGAAGATTTACCTCTATGCTTTCTTCTAATAATTGTATAGTTTTAGCTCTTGTATGTAGGCCATTGATCCCTGTTGAGTTAATTTTTATGTATGGTGTGAGGTATAAGTCCAATTTTATTATTTGCACATGGAGATTCTGTTTT
Organism: Chrysochloris asiatica; assembly: GCF_000296735.1. NCBI lineage: Eukaryota > Metazoa > Chordata > Mammalia > Afrosoricida > Chrysochloridae > Chrysochloris > Chrysochloris asiatica. The sequence continues at coordinate 14,176,832 of NW_006408531.1, forward strand.
CCCAGCACCATTTGATACAAAAACTATTCTATCCCCATGGTACGTGTTTGGCACCCTTGTAAAAGATAAGTTGGTCATAGATTTAATGGTTCATTTATGTACCTCATTACTTTGTCTCAAAAAAGAAAAAATATCATTGTGTGTGCTCAAGGTATTGATTTGTTTTGTCTTTAAAGAAAAATTATATATGAGTTTGTATCCCTGGCTGGTACGTTAGAACCCTGCATGGGTTTCTCTGTGATGCTTGGCTGTTCTCTACTAGGATAGTTATTAGGGTGTCTGTAGTCTTCAGCTTTATGTTCAGTATTCACTCTGTAATGTTCATTGTTTCACTGGTCATTTAAATCTAAGTACTCCATTGGAAAAATAGCTCTGGGGAATCAGTAGTTGGAGATTTCTGGATGAGTAGTTAAGTTGTAATCAAAAGCTCATATCTTATTAGCATGGTTTAGATGTTCTCCTCCTATGTGTATCCCATTCAAAAGATCGAGTAACAAACATAGTTGTATTTTTCTGTCCACTGAAAATTTCACAAGACTTCTTTCATTTGATTTTCTTATGTTCAGTTTTAAATTTCATAGACCTAGAAGAAACTTAATAAGTAGACTATTAGGCCACAAACCTGCTGTATTTATCATAATCATTGTTTGTTTCATGGTGAAAACAAGGATTTAGGTACTACTTCATTGTAAGTATCTGATGATCTTCCAAAACTTGCCTTGAATTTATTTAAGTATATTCCAGTCAGTACTACTACACCACTTTTGTTCAAACATCGGTTCATACCTGAGCCTCCTAACTTCATTCCCTGCTTGTTACTCTTCACTCTTGTTTCCAGACTGTGCTCCATACAGCAGCCAGCGTTACCCTCCACAAACTCAAGTTCCGTATGCAGATCTTCTAGAATCAGCCTGCATGATAGCGGCAGAAAGTTGGAGGTCAAGCTTTAGACTAGTTTTAAGATTTTAATTAAGAACATGACTAAGAAATCACAGGATTTACACTGACTGTGCTTGAAATTGGTGTTTTCTGCTGCCCTTTTGTTGACTCTGCTTCTTGGTGCGTACAGTATAGCAGAGCCTGTCATCTCACAGTTGGATGCCCATGGTTGCTCTGTTGGAGCCCATGGTTGCAGACGCTGTGCCAGTTGAACTCATTGAGGTCTTCCCTCTTTTTCGATGACCCATATATTTCCAGGTCTGATGTCTTTCTTCAGTGATGGATTTCTCCTGATGACATGTCCAAGTAAGAGACAAAACTGCACCATCTTTACTTCTAGGGAGTGGTCTGGCTGTACTTCTGTATTAGCTGCTATAATAGAAATACCGTAAGTAGATGACAAACAAACAGAAATGAATTTTCTCATTGTTTAGGATGCTGGAAGTCGGAGTTCAGGACTCTAGCTCTAGGGGAAGAAATTCATTCTCTTTCAGTTTTAGAGGAGCTAGAAATCTCCATGTGGCTTGGGTCTAATATCTCCCATTTCTGTTTGTGAACTTGCTTGTTTAATCTCTTTTATAAAGTCTCACTAATCCTGCATTATGAACTTCTGGTGTGGTGCTGTAGCATCAGAACTGGACTGTGAACTACAAGGTTGGCGGTTCAAAGCCATCAGCTGCTTCTTGGAAACCCTATACAAAGTTGTTGTGTGTTGGAACTAGCTTGAAGGCAGTCATCAACAGCAATCCTGCATTGGAGACCTGGTGTGGTGCTGTAGGATAAGCACTGGACGCTAACTGCAAGATGGGTGCGTCAAATCTACCAGTTCCTCCTTGGAAACTCTATACAGGGTTGCTATGAATTGGAACCCACTTAATAACAACCACAACAACCCTACATCATCAACATAACAAAGACAACCCATTCCCAATTGGGATTATGAAGCCATTATGTTGTTGTTAAATGTTTTAGAATGGACCTACACCTATGGAAGCAGTAGCTCAAAAGAGGGAACAAGTCCTTACAACAAGAATCATTCCCACCCCCTCCACACACAGAGTAGACAGGGATGGGCAACTTGGACATTGGCTACCCAAAATGGGGGGTGGGGAGCTACAAAGGCAAGAAATGACTGGCTTACAAGCTTTCAAGAGGGAACCTAGACCCAGAGGGCCTGGAGGAAGGTAGAATCTCCAGTGAGTAGTATTCAATCTGACTAGGCGGGGCTGATGCAATGAAATGCAGACGGGTCTCTTGTGATACAATAGTGAATAATTGTTATCAGGACTGACTGTGAGGGTTGGAAATGTAAGGGTGGACATTTTATAGCAAGGAGGGGAGTGATTGACTTTTCAGTCTAGGAGCGGAGATCCCTAGGACCATCAAGGGAGAAGAGCAGAGAGCAGGATCCTACCCAGAGAAGCAGTGATGCCTGAAATGGAGCCAGAGATGATGATGTGGAGCGATGGAGCAGCTGGAGACTCTAGACCCAGAGAGGGAGAGCGACTGTGTGCTGAAGACCTGGGGGCACGGGGAAAGGATTGCATGGAGGGGATTGTAACCATGGCAATGAGACGATATAGGATAGAATGAATGTAAAACTAATGTTCTCCCATGTAAACTGTCACATAATTCATAATAAATCATTTAAGAAAAAAAAAATCAAACGACGTATTGCATTAGGCAAATCTGCTGTTCAAGACCTTTTTAAAGTGTTGAAGAGCAAAGATATCAGCTTGAGGACTAAGGTGCATCTGACCCAAGCCATGGTATTTTCAACAACCTCTATGCATTCAAAAGCCAGACAGTGAATAAGGAAGACCGTAGAAGAATTGATGCCTTTGAGTTATGGTGTTGGAGGAGAATATTGAAAGTGCCATGGGCTGCCAAAAGAGCCAATTAAAAAAAAAAAATGTGTTAGAGTGGGTTCTGAATAGCTACCCTGTATAGAGTTTCCGAGGAGCAATTGGTGAATTTGAACGAATAACTTTTTGGTTCAAACTGACCTTACAGTCAGTGTTTATCCTCCAAAGTCATGCCAGGACTCCAAACTCATGATAGAAGTTAGAATTTACAACACACATTTTTCGGGGATACAATTTAATTTTTAACTTCCTGGAAGCTGTTGTTGTTGTTAGATGTTGTTGAACTGTTTTGTTTGCATAACAGAACAAGATACTGCCTGGTCTTCACCATTGTTACGTTTGAGTCCATTGTTATTGTCTCTGTGTGAATCCATTTCATTGGGGGTCTTCCTCTTTTTTACTTGTGGTGGTTGTATGCCATGGAGTCGATTCCAAATCATAGTGACCCTATAAATCTTTACAGAAGCAGAAAGCCTCATCTTTCTTTCCTGGAGCAGCCGGTAGATTCAAACTGCTGACCTTTTGGTTAAGTAGCCCAAAGCGGAATCCAGTGTTCTTCCTTGAAGTGGTCCAAATTAAATTACCTGCTACCAGAAAGGATTAAATTACCTGCTGTTAGAATGGCTCTGGTAGCGTAGTGGTTACGAATTGGCCTGCGAACCGCAAGGTCAGCAGTTCGAAACTGCCAGCTGTTCTGTGGGAGAAAGATGAGGCATTCTGCTCTCGTAAAGATTTACAGCCTCGGAAACCCTCTACAGGGTTGCTATGAGTCGGAACTGACTCCACAGCATGTAACAACAACAACAATGTTCTATTGACAGTGTCACCTCATGTATATATATATATTCCCTTTTCTCTGTATGTCGTGATTGTACTGTGTGACTAACAACAGAACATGAAGACTACCTGCAAAAAAGGAAAGGTGAGCCACACAAGGCATGCATAGCAAGAACCAAACTCATGAATAAAGGAATTTTGTTTTTGAGGTCCACTTTGTGAACAGGGTTTTATGATGTTCACACTCAGGATTGGTGTCCTGTCCACCCTTTACTCCCAGGTCCCAGAAGGAATGAGAAGGGAGTCCTGGTGTGGTGCTGTGGGTTAATGCACCAGACTGCAAAGCCATTTGAACTGCAAGGTCGGTGGTTCAAGCTCACCAGCTGCTCCTCGGAAACCCTATACAGCGTCGCTATGGGTTGGAATTGACTGGACGGGGTATTTAACATCAACAATTCAAAGGGAGGAGTGGCTGGCTTCCACAGCAAGAGGCAGGGAGCTGGCAGGGCTTTCCTTTAACTCTTGGTGAGCCTGGAAAAACCTGTTTCATGGGTGGTATCCGTGTCAGTTCATTATTAAAACGTGTGTTCATGTGTTGAGGGAGAGAAGTTGAAAGTGCAGGGAAACTCATTTTCCTCTCAAAAATATGTGTTGCTGACTGAATGGTTATAATTCTGTTTCTCACATTTTTAGTAATTTGATCTGAGAAGCGGGTAAACTAGTCATGTCTTCAAGCAGCTTAGAGAAAATATTCTAAACAGGATACCTAACAGATGCAAAAATTGCAGTAAAATTACTCAAATAATAAAAATATTGAGTAACTGCCAAGTGTGTACCAGCTGCTGCCGTGTCAGCGTTCAGGACAGAAGACAATGGGCTGCGTCCAAACTGCTGACACGGTCTCGATTCCTTTCATTAGCAAGCAGATGAATATTTGCTGCCCAGTTTTTTAAGGAGCATGATAATAGGTCAAAGTGCTGAACTATGCAGTCTTGGCTTTTGCTTGTAGACAGGTTGCACAAGTGATGGATGTGTGGGTCATCTTTTTTTTTTTAACATTTCATTGTGGTTTGGATGGAAGCTTACAGAACAAATTAGTTTTCCATTCAACAATTTATACACATTTTATTTTGCGACTGCAGTTGCAATGCCTGCAATCTAACAGCACTCTTCCCATCGCCTCCCTCGCATTTCCATTCTTTCTTCTTTCTTGCCCCTTCCTACATCTGAATTTTGGTTTTGTGCAATGCTGCCCCTTTGGTCAAATATGGCTGATTATTCCTCACAGGTGTTATTGGTCACTTTAATGGATTTTCTATTGTCTGGCCTGAAGGTGTTCCCTGGGGTAAGTTTAGTTCCAAGTTTGATGGGTGTCTGAGTCAGCTTTGAAATCAGTGATTCTCAACTTTGACTGAAAATTAAAATTACCTGGGGAGTCTTAAAACTCCTAGTGCCCAGAACCTAGTAAATCAGGATCTTCAAGGTTAGGAAACAGGCTGTTTTTCAAAATTCTTAAGTGATTTCAATCGTGTCAGGGTGGCATGAATGGTTAACATGCTGATCTGCTAACTACAAGGTTGGTGATTTGAGCCCACCCAGAGGTATCGTGGAGTCCTGGTGTGGCCCTGTGGGTTAATGCGCCCGACTGCAAAGCCATTTGAACTACAAGGTCGGTGGTTCAAGTTCACCAGTTGCTCCTTGGAAACCCTGTACAGGGTTGTTATGGGTTGGAACTGACTCGACAGCACTTAACAACAACAACAAGAGGTATCTTGGAAGAAAATCCTGGCAAACCACTTCTGAAAATCAGCCATTGAGAGCCCCTCAACCTGTATGCTGAGCAAATAATCCAAGAAGCTGGGTTCTATGAAGAAAAATGTGGCATCAGGATTGGAGGAAGACTCATTAACAACCTGCGATATGCAGATGATATTAGCTTGCTTGCTGAAAGTGAAATACCTTACAATCCTTGGCTCACGGAGAAAAGATTGAAGTTGTCCACTCACAGAGAGTGAGCCAAGGATTGTGAGGTATTTCACACCTAGTTACTACTTGAGGGATGTTACAGATAGGTCTCTGTTCTTTTCCTGTTTGATAAACAGGAGATAATGAAGTCCATGAGTTTCATTCTTCTCCAAGGTTACTTTTACTGCCTTGATGAGATCCTTATTAAAGAACATCTTCAAGAGAGACCTCAAAACCATATGGAAAAAAACAAACATTTTTAGTCATTCTTTCCAGGTTAGAGTGGGATAGATCAGCACAATTACAAGTCCTTCAATACATTGACAGGAAACTGCCAGAGGTTTAAGCCAGATTCAAATGAGGATATGGAACTAGGGAAATCATTGCTGATGTCATATGGATCGTGACTGAAAGTAAAGAATACCAGAAAGATGTTTACCTATGCTTCAGTGACTACACAAAGGCTTTTGACTGTGTGGATCAGGACAAGCTATGGACAACATTCCAGAGCAGTCAATTGTACTCATAAGGAAGCTGTACATAGACCAAGAGGCTGCAGTTAGAACAGAACAGGGGACACTGAACGGTTTAAAATCAGGAAAGATGGCTGTCAGGGTTGTATTGTTTCACTATACTTATTTAATCCGTATGCTGAGTAATCCAAGAAGTTGAATTAAATGAAGAAGATGGCGTCAGGGTTAAGAGGATGACTTATTAACAACCTTCAATATGCAGATGAAATAACCTTCTTGCTGAAAGCAAAAAGGACTTAAAATACTTACTGATGAAGATCAAAGCCTTCAGTATGGGTTGCACCTCAATGTAATGTGTGTTATATTGTGTGTTAAGTGCCGTCAAGTTGGGTTCTGACCCCTAGCGACCCTGTATAGGGTTTCCATGGAGCAGCTGGTGAACTTGAACCACAGGCCTTTGGCTCAAGTGGACTGTGCAGTCCAGCGCATTAACCAACAGTGCCACATCAGAAGTCCACCTCAATATAAAGGAAACAAAAATACTTACCACTTGACCAATAAACAACATTCATATAAATGGAGAAAAGATTGAAATTGTCAAAGACTTCAATTTGCTTGGTTCCACTATCAACACTCATAAAAGCAGCAGTCAAGAAATCAAATTACGTACTACATTAGGCAAATCTGCTGCACAAGACCTCTTTAGAGTGTTCAAGAGCACAGATATTAGGTTAAGGACTAAGGTGTGCCTGACCCAAGACATGGTATTTTCAATAGCCTCATATACTTGTGAATGTTGGACAACGAATATGGAAGGCCATAGAAGAATTGATGCATTTGATTTATGGTATTGGAGGAGAATATTCAAAGTACCATGGACTACAAAAAGAACAAACTAATTTGTGTTGGAAGAAGTAAAGTCAGAATGCTCCTTAGAAGCCAGGGTGGTGAGACTTTATCTAATGCTTCAGACATATTATCAGGAGGAATCAGTCCCTAGAGAAGAACATCATAGTTGGTAAAGTGGAGGGTCGGTTAAAAAGAAGACCTCCCCCCCCAATGAGATGAATGGCACAGTGGCAGCAGCAAAGGGCTCGAGCATAGCAGCGATTGTGAGGATGGCACAGGCTCTGGCAATGCTTTATTCTGAATTGTATAAGGTCATTACGAGTTGGAACCGACTAGACAGCACCTGACAACATCAGCAATAACAACAGCTGCTTCAGAAGGTGCTGGAATGACCAACTGAATACATATCCCTATTTGTCTGGAACAGTTCCAGATTCTGTCTGATGTCCCGTTGTAATTTCTGGCAGAGCATCCTTTCACTCTCAAGTGTCCTGGATGAGACAGTGACAAATATGGTCACACTGTGCCAGCAACTGTTCCTTCTCCATACCCCTTCCATGGGCAGTGGTTTTAAGAGCCTGCAGCTATGCAAAAGCCCCCTATACTGCTATAACCCAGGCACACTGGGCCCTTGAGGCTTTCACTACAGGAAGGTTTCAGCTCTCTGTACAGCAAATTACTTTTAGATATGAGCTGCTCTGTTCAAATCTCCCAGGCCAAGGTAATCAGGCAAAATTTATAAGTGGCATAGAGTCAAATTAGCCTCTTGCTCCTTCCAGTGAAATACATTTTTTGCCCTGATTTCTTTTTACCTGTTCTTTGGTCATTTTCTTCTTTTTTTTGGTTGTTGTTTGGTTTTTTTTGCCCCCATTTCTCTCTCTTCTTGCCGAGTACCTCTTTCACCTTTAATCTTGGTTTTCCTTTTTTGAAATCTGCATCTCCCTCAAAGGACTGCTCTTTGTCCTCTCATGTTTCAACTGTTTATTTACCATTTCTTGCTGAAAATATCCATGCAAGGGTCAAGCTTCTTTTTTGACATCCACAAGCCAGAGCTGGTTTAAGACCATGTGTCCCCAGAGCCCTGGACGAAAAGTTCCAAGTAATCTTTGTGAACTGGTGTAAACCAGATAGTCAAATCCAAAAGACTACATTCTCTCCAGCCATTTCTACATCTTGTGATTAATTTAAATATAAGATTGAGACAATAAAAAAATTATAGAAAATTCCAGCATTCATAATCCCATGGTTATGATATATAAAAGATGCTACTTTTATTAGGATTCATATTTTGTTAGTTTGCTTTTGGAAAAAAGGTATTATTTCTCACACCACTCCAGGTTGTCCTGTGTGCCCGTTGTCATAAACTAGATTTCTGAAAATGAGCTTGAGTGCTTATGAGTTGTTTTTAGATGCTGTCCAATCACTTCTGTCTCATAGCAAGCCCATGTACAACAGAATGAAACACTGCCCGGTCTCCCGCTGGCCTCACAATACTCAAAATATCTGAGTCCATGACTGTGTCAGTCCATCTCATTATGGGACTTCCTCTTTTTCACTAACCTTCTGCTTTACCAAAGCATGATGTCCTTCAGGAACTGATCAGCTCATCCCTCCAAAGTACATAAGACAAAGTACTTGTCTTTGCCTTCTGTCCTTATTTACTTCTCTACCCTCGCTTCTAAGGAGCATTCTGGCCCTACTTCTTTCAAGATAGATTTGTTTGTTATTCTGACAGTCTATTAAATATTCTTTGTTGTTGTTGTTAAGTGCCATTGAGTCAGTTCCAACCCATAGCGACCCTGTATAAGTTTTCCGAGGAGCGGATGATGGGCTTGAACTGACGACCTTGTGGTTCAAACCAACTATGCAGTCCAGTGCGTTAACCCACAGCACTGCACCAATTCTTCCTAAGTTTTCCTTATTCATTGGCCAGCTTCCACATGCATAGGAGATGATGGAAAATATCATGGCTTGGGTCAGGTGAACCTTAGTCTTCAAAGTGACATCTTTGTTCTTTAAAGAGGTCTTTTGAAGCAGATTTGCTCAATCCAATACGTTGCTTGATTTCTCTTAACTGCTGCTATCATGGGGGTTGATTGTGGATCCAAGTAAAATGCAATCCTTGCCAAGTTCCGTATTTTCTTCATTAATCATAATGCAGCTTACTGATCCAACTGTGAGAATTTCTGTTTTCTTTACACTGAGGTGTAATGCATACTGAAGGCCGTAGTCTTTGATCTTCATTAGTAAATACTTCAAGCCCTCTACACTTTCAGAAAGCAAAGTTGAGTAGTTTGTATATCTCCGGTTGTTCATGAGTCTTCCTCCAATCCTGGTGCCACACTTTTCTTCATTGAGTCCAGCTTCTCATATCATTTGCTTGGCACTTTGTCAGTTTGTTGTACTTTGGTGGGATTCATGTTGCTTGAAACTAGCCATCAGTGTGTCAGATTCCAGCAGGGTCAGCCCCAGTGCACAGGTTTCAATGGAGAGTCTCAACTAAGACATACTGGGAAGAAAAACCTGGTGATCTATCACTTCTGAAAAAATGTCCAGTGAAAACCTTATGGATAGTTGAATAATAAAAAAGCAACTTTTCTACCATTTATTGGCTCTTATCACTCTGACGGACTCCCTGGTGGCGCTGTGGGTTAAATGTTGGGCTGTTAACTGCAAGATGAGCAGTTCAAACTCACCAGCTGCTCTGCAGGAGAAAGATCCGACTGTCTGCTCCCCTAAAGACTGACCGTCCCAGAAACCTTAAGGAGCAGTTCGGTTCTGTCCTAGAGCGCTGCTAGAGTTAGACTCACTAAAGGTTTAATCACTCTGAAGAAGACTAGCTTATTTTTCTTAGAAATGAAAGTTAAACTAAAATGGAAGATTTTTAAACCCCTGAAGCTATCTTCTTCTTTATGAGACCTAACATTTTGAAATCTATCCCTTAGATCATGGTGACAGATGTTTTTGCCCCCCAGAGAGCCACCATATAGCTAACAACCCACTGCTATTGAGTTAATTTAGACTCATAGCGACCCAGTGTAGCGTTTCCAAGGCTGTCAATCTTTATGGGAGCAGAAAGCCTCCTCTTTCTCCCATGGAGTGGCTGGTGGATTTGAACTGATGATCTTGTCTTTAGCAGCTCAACACATAACCCACTAATCTGCCAGGGTTCCTTAACTCTACATCTCATTATAACTATACTGTCTATGGACTTGCTTTCCAATCAGAAGATTGTTTACATTAAAGATAAATGAACTCTCTCTCCCTAGCCACATGATCTTCTTTACTAAACTTATGAAATAATGAAACTACATCTACACGAGTACTGAACAGTTTAAATGTTGCCTACCCTCAAAACAACGTTTTTGAACCCTCAGTTTCAAAAAGAAATAATTACACCCATTATTAAAATATCACATGGAGATATTAAGCATCTCAGTATATTTCCTTCTTAATCTTCCCATACACAATTATCATTCATTCATATTAGTAGATGTTGTTGTTGTTAGTTGCCATCGAGTCAGTACCAACTCATAGTGACCCAATACACAAGAGAATGAAACACTGCCCAGTCCTGAGCCAACTTCACAATCATTGATATGTTTGAGCCCACTGATGCTACCACTGTGCCAATCCATCTCACTGGGGGTTTTCCTCTTTATCTCTGACCCTCCACCTTACCAAATATGATATTCTTCTCCAGTGACTAGTCTCTCCTGACAATAGGTCTGAAGTAGGAGAGACGAACTCTGGTCATCCTGGCCTCCAAGTACTCTGCCTGTACTTTTTCCAACACAGATGTTGGTTCTTTTGGCAGTCCACGGCACTTTCAGTATTCTCCTCCAACTCCATAACTCAAATGCATCAATTCTTCTATGATCTTCCTTATTCACTGTCCAGCTTTTACATACATATGAGATTATTGAAATTACCATGGCTTGGATCAGGCACACCTTAGTCCTTAAACACGGGCTGCACATCTGTGCTCTTGAACACTCTATAAAGGTCTTGTGCAGCAGATTTGCCTAATGCTATATGTCATTTGATTTCTTCACTGCTGAATCCATCAGTGTTGATGGTTGAGCTGAGCAAAAGGAAGTCTTTGACAACTTCAATCTTTTCTCCATTTATCATGATGTTATTTATCAGTCCAGTAGTGAAGATTTTTGTTTTCTTTACATTGAGGAGCAACCCATACGGAAGGCTATGGTCTTTGATCTTCATCAGTAACTATTTTAAGTACATATACACACCCATGTAGTTTGGGGTCAAAACTGTAGTTATTCCAAAGAAAATATCCCAACCATAGCATTTCTCATTGATAACTTCATTGTTGTTGTTAAGTGCCATCGAGTCGATTCCAACTTCTAGCGACCTTGTATAGGGTTTCCGAGGAGTGGCTGGTGAGCTTGAACCACCAACATTGCTGTTCAAACCAATTTTGCAGCCCAGGGCACTACCCTGCAGTGCAACACCAGGTCTCCTTGCTAACTTTACATATGGGGAAAACCGAATAAAATACTTACAATTTGCTGTAGAGTCAGGATTCTAAGAGACCGTGCTCATGGTGTCAGGCTTAAAATGAGGGCTCCTTGACACTTTGGCAGAAGCTAGAGTGCTGCCACAAACATCCTGGAAGGAGGCGACCATCCATGCCACACTGCTTAGCACTGGGCAGCTTCCAGTCAAACAGCAGAAAGCAGATATCCTAAATCCCAAATTCACTGTCATCCAGCCGATTCTGACTCATACCAATTGTATTGGGCAGAGTAGAACAAGCCTTCATAAGGGTTCAGAGGATTCAGAAGCTGGCTGCCTCAACTTTCTGCAAACTGCCACAGCTTTCACCTGAAGACCAGCTGGTGGTTTGGAACCTCCAACGTTTCGGTTAGCAACTATGCATTTTAGCCACCATGCCACCAGGGCTCCTTCTTATCCTGCACTCACCCCAATTTGCACACTGTACACAGCCTTCACTAATTGCCACACCTGGGAGTCCTGGTTAGATGACATGTAGCTGCAAAGCCCAGTCATTTGCAGACTGAGTCACAGCCTAGGCTGCACACTGTGATCACTTCTTCAGTTCCTAGCTGTCCTCAAGTCCATTCCAACTCATGGCGAACCCCACACGTGTAAGCATAGAACTGTGCTCTTGTTGATGTTGTTAGGTACCATTGAGTCAGTACCAACTCATAGTGATCCTATGCACAGCAGAACAAAACACTGCCCGATCCTGGGCCAACCTCACTACTGTTGCCACGCTTGAGTCCATGGATTCTGTCACTTGGCCAATCCATCTCGTTGGGGGTCTTCCTCCTTTTCTCTGACCCTCCACCTTATCAAACATGATGTCCTTCTCCAGCGACTGGTCCCTCCTGACAATATGTCCAAAGTATGAGAGACAAAGTTTGGCCATCATGGCCTCCAAGGAGCACTCTGGCTGCACTTCTTCCAAAATGGATCTGTTGGTTCTTTTGGCAGCTCATGGCACTTTCAATATTCTCCTCCAACACCATAACTCAAAGCATCAATTCTTCTACAGTCTTCCTTACTCACTGTCCAGCTTTCACATGCATATGAGGTTATTGAAAGTACCACGGCTTGGGTCAGGTGCACCTTAGTCCTCAAGCTGACATCTTTGCTCTTCAACACTTTAAAAAGGTCTCATGCAGCAGATTTGCCTAATGCAATATGTCATTTGAGTTCTTGACTGCTGCTTCCGTGAGTGTTGATAGTTGATCCAAGAAGAATGAAGTCCTTGACAAGTTCAATCTTTTCTCTGTTGATAAGAATGTTTATTGGCCCAGTGGTGAGGATTTTGTTTTCTTTACATTGAGATGTAATCCTTACCAAAGGCTGTGCTCTTTGATCGTCATCAGTAAATATTTAAAGTCCTTTTCACTTTCAGCAAGCAAGGTTACATCATTTGCATATCACAGGTTTTCCTCCTAATGAGTCTTCCTCCAATCCTGATGCCTGTTTTTATTCATAGAACCCAGCTTCTCAGATTAGTTGCTCAGCATACAGGTTGAATAAGTATAATGAAAGAATACAACCCTGTTGCACACCTTTCTTAATTTTAAACCATTCAGTGTTCCCATGTTCTGTTCGAACAGCAGCCTCTTAGTCCAGGTACAGATTCCTCATGAGCACAATTAAGTGTTCCAGAACACTCATTCTTATGCAATGTTGTCCGTAGGCTGTCATGATCCACACAATCAAAAGCCTTTGCGTAGTCAATAAAGTATAGGTAAACATCTTTCTGGTATTCTCTGGTTTCAGCCAAGATCCACTGGACATCAGCAATGATATCCCTTGTTCCATGTCCTCTTCTGAATCCGGCTTGAATCACTGGAAGTTCTTTGTCCATGTATGCTTGCAGCTGTTTCTGTATTACCTTCAGTAAAACTTTACTCGCATGGGATATCTGTCAAAGATATTGTCTGCTGATTTCCGCATTCTGTTAGGTCACCTTATCTTTGTAATGGGCACAAATATGGATCTCTTCCAATCAGTTGGCCAGATAGTTGCCTTCCAAATTTCTTGGCATAGATGAGTGAGTGCCATCAGTGCCGTATCGCTTTTTTGAAAGATTTCAATTTTTATTCCATCAATCCCTGCTGCCTTGTTCTTTGCCAATTCCTTCAATGCACCTTGGACTTCTTCCTTCAGACTCATTGGCTCTTGGTCATATGCTACCTCTTGAAAAGGTTGAACATTAACCATTTCCTTTTAATTCGGTGACTCTATGTATTCCTTCCATCTTTTTTTGATGCTTTCTGCATCATTCAATAATTTGCCCAGAGAATCTTTCAATAACGAAAGTCTAGGCTTGAATTTTTTCTTCAGTTTTCCCAGCTTGAGAAATGCTGAGCATGTTCTTCCTTTTTGGTTTTCTGACTCCAGATCTTTTTTATATTTCGTTGTAATATTTGACTTTGTCTTCTTGAGCTGACCTTTGAAAATTTTTGTTCATCTTTTGTACCTCCTCATTTCTTCCATTTGCTTTAGCATCTCTACACTGGAAAGCAAGTGTCAGTGTCTCTTCTGATATCCATTTTGACCTTTTCCTTCTTTCTTGTCTTCTCAGTGACTTTGCTTTCTTCATGTATAATGTTCTTGATATCATCCCACAACTCTTCTGGTCTTTGGTCTTTAGTGTTGAATGTATCAAATCTGTTCTTCACATGATCTCTAAACTCAGGTGGGATACATTCAGGGTCATATTTTGGCTCTTGTGGACTTGTTTTCATTTTCTTCAGCTTCAATCTGAATTTGCATATGGGCAATTGATGGTCTGTTCCACAGTCTGCCCCTGGCCTGTTTTGACTGATGATATGGAGCTTTTCCATCATCTCTTCCTGCAGATGTAGTCAATTTTCTTTCTGTGTATTCCATCTAGTGAGGCCCATGTGTATAACCGTCTCTTATGCTGTCTGAAGAAGGTATTTGAAATGAACAAATTATTGGTTTTGCAGAATTCTACCATGTAATCTCCAGCATGATATTTATCACCAGTACTACAGTAGGAGCTTTAATCTTCTAGAGATTAAAACAGTAGAGTAGTCATTTAATGCTCTTCAAAAAAAATAACCACTGAGGAGAGGATAAACTCCTAGTGTCTGACACCACACAATGTCTGTATCCTTTGTCAAATGGAGTGATACGCCTTTTCATGATAGATAAAAAAATAACTCATCAACAGATGAATGACGAAACAAAATGTGCTATATACATGCAGTGGAATTTTAGCCAGTAAGAAAAATGAAGTCCTGATGCATGCCAGAACATAGAGGGACCTTGAATACATTGTGGTGAATGCAGTAAGTCAGTTACAATAGGACAAATATTGTATCATCTTACTTATAAGCAAATACATAGAAACCAAAGATCATGAGAGGTTACCCAGGATAGGGAAATGGAAACTAGAGGCAGTTTTTACTTTGGGAGCCTTGAGTTTTATTGTAATAACAGTGAGATTGTTTGGAACGTGGTAGAATGGCTGCACAGCATGGAGACTGCAATAATATCAGTGTATTATAAATAGAGAAGTTTTACTGACAAAGGCTTTCAGGAGTCCTGATAGCACAGTGGTTAAAATGCTCATTTGCTAACCAAACCCATGGGTCATTCTGAGGGAGAAAGATGTTCCAGTCTGCTTCTGTAAAGATTTACAACTTTGGAAATCGTCTAGGGCAATTCTACTTTGCCTGATAAGAGTTTCTATGAGTCAGAATCGCCTTAACAGCAGTGGGTTTGACAAGTGTTTTGGTGTATATAGTTTCATCCAAATAAATAAGTTTTAAGTTCTATTCCTCCTGCAATAGGAAATTTAATGGCAGCAATAACCACTAGACTGTTTCTGCTAACGAGATAAGTAGCAAAAGCAATGCAGTCCAGCTTGCAAACCACTAGTGTAGCAGTAGTGACACCCAGGTTAGCAGGCCACTTGGCAGTTTCCTTCTTGCATTCATAGCCATTTTCCCTCATACTCAGAAACCTAACTGGGTTCCAGAAGTGTGGATGAATGCCAGCAGTTCCACGGTGCTCCAGGGTTCAGTATGCGCTAACACACAGAAACTTCCTCCCAGAGCCAGGGTTCATCAACCACTCTAGGAGGTGCCTCTCCTCTTGCCAAAGGCCAAACTCACTTGCAACAACCTGGACTGCAAGGTCATTTGAACTGCAAGGTCAGCAGGTCTCTATGAGTCTTAAGTGGTATGGACTTAACAATGACCAGCAAAATATGCACTCATTTATGTTGAAATTTACACCACTTCCAAGAGTGTTTGCAATTGTGTTGTTAAAGTAAATGTGTAAATATAATTCTGACAGTAATGGTTTCATTTCAGTGGTTAAGGTTTTCACATTCCATTGGAGTTCAACAATTCATTTTGGAAAGTTTTTAAAACTCCATTCTTTAGAATGATATATTAGAGAGAATAGGTAGGACCATAGGGACTCATTTATACATAATTTTGTTACTGCTGACAACCTTAGAACATTGACCTTATCTGACTGTAATGAAATACAGTTGGTTTTTGTGGGTTCTTTTCCTTCCAATAAAAGTAAATGTCAGTCTTATAAAATTCACTTGCTCTCTAGGAAAGTTAAGGTGTTTTATAAAAATGCGTCAGATTAGTGTGAGTATAAAAATGTCACTTAAAAAAGGATCTGTTCGTACATCTAAAAGTTCCATGGACTGCCAGAAGAACAAACAAATCTGTCTTGGAAGAAGTACAGTCAGAATGTTCCTTAAAAGCCAGAATAGTGAGATTTCATCTCTCATACATTGGACATGTTGTCAAAAGGGACCAATTCCTGGAGAAGGACATTATGCTTGGTAAAGTGGAGGGTCAGCCATAAAAAGGAAGACCCCCAATGAGCTGGGTTGACACGTTGGTAGCAACAGTGGACTCAAACACAATAACAATGATGAGAATGGTGCAAGACTAGGCAGTGTTCTGTTCTGTTGTGTGTAGGGTCACTATAAGTTGGACTTGACAGTCCCTAACAACAACAACAACAACATTCTTTACAGAAACAAACTATCACGTCATTCTCCCATGGAATGGTTAGTGGGTTTGAACCACTGACCTTTGGGTTAGCAGACAAGAGCATAACGACTGCAGCAGGAGTGCATTTCAATGGCTTATTACAATAATGGGAGTCCTGGTGTGGCTCTGTGGGATAAAGTGCTGGACCACAAGGTTGGTTTGAACCACAAGATCAGCGATTCAGACTCACGAAGGCGCTCCTTGGAAACCCTATACAGGGTCACTATGAGTCAGAAGTGACTCAATAGTACTTAACAACAACAACATCACACTAAGGAGGCACAGGCTCAGGTTTCTTAACCTCCACTTTAGCCCCAGCCCTTTATTTTTACTCTGCTCGCATACAAGCATTTCTAGTCTATTGTCGGCAAGTTACAGTGAGGCAGTCAACCGGCCCCTCAGTGAGCTGATCGTCTTCAAGAGAGACAGCCAGACATGGGAGCTGCAGAAGTCCAGGTTAAAGAAAGGATCAGTTAATGTTTCATGGCAGCACAGAACAAGGAGTGACTAATTCTGATGGGGGTGTTAGGGAAAGGTTTGTGGGAGCAATAGCTTCAAGTCCACCAAGCCTGGGTAGGAAAGGCATATGTCTCAGAGATTGCATAACAGGAATTTGCAGTAGAAAAATTGCTCCACCACCTAAAACTGGACGTGTGTACCACCCACTCAATGAAGAAAGGCTTATCACTGCATCTCTCTGGTCTTCTCACAGGAAGTTGTTGTTAGTTAGGTGCCACTAAGTCAGTTCTTACTCACAGTGACTATGCTATGGTTTTTTTTGTGTGTGTGTGTTTTTTAATGTTTTATTGTGAATTATGTGATAGTTTACATGGGAGAATATTAGCTTTACTTTCATCCTATCATATATTGTTTCATTGCCATGGTTACACTCCCCTCCATGCATCATCAACCAACCAAAGGGTATAGCCCGCAAGCCTGCCCCCTGGTTGTCAGCACACAGCCCCTCTCCCTCTCTGGGTCTGAAGTCCCTAGCTGCTCCATTTCTCCATGTCATTGTCTCTGCCTCCATCTCTGACGTCACTGCTTCTCTGGGTAGGGTCTCGCACTCCACTCTTCTCCCTTGATGGTTCCAGAAACCTCTGCTCCTGGACTGCAAAGTCAATCATTCCCCTCCTTTTGCTACAAAACGTCCACCTTTACATTTCCAACCCTTGCAGTCAGTCCTGATAACAATTATTCACCATTGTACCACAAGGAACCTATCCGCATCTCCTTTCATCAGCCCCGCCTAGACAGATTGGATACTACTCAGTGGAGATTCTACCTTCCTCCGTATCCTCTGGTCCATAGGATTTTTAAGATATAATTTTTGGGGGTAATCACCAGGTCTTTTCTCCCGTGGAGCTGCTGGGATCGATCAAACTGCCAACCTATGGTTAGCATCCAAGTGCTTAACCATGGCGCCACCAGGGCTCCTTACAGGATGTTTGTTGTTGTTAAGTGCCACTGAGTTGATTCCAACTCATAACAACCCTGTATAGGGTTTCCAAGGAGCAGCTGGTGGGTTGAACTGCTGACCTTGTGGTTTACAGCCCAGTGCTAATTTTACAGCGCCACACCAGAAGTCCTACAGGAAGTTTTGTTGTTGTTGTTATTGTTAAGTGCCGTTGAGTCGGTTCTGACCCATAGCGACCCTGTATAGGGCTTCTGAGGAGCAGCTGGTGAGCTTGAACCACCCACCTTGCAGTCCAGCACATTAACCCTGCACTAAGAAGGAGTAAAATACAGTGCACAGTTGTTTTTTGAGAACTGTTTCAAGTAAACAGTTTTTTGTTTTCATTGTTGTGAGTTGGCATCCTGCTCCTTCTCTCTCTTGGCCACCCATGTGTGCAGGGTCGAACTGCTCTGTAGGGTTTTCAAGGCTGTGACCTTCCAGAAGCATGTCTCCAGGCTTGTCTTTGGAGGTGCCTGTGCATGGATTCAAACGGCCAGCCATGTCATCATGACATGTCAACACCTGACCAGTTTCAAGACGAGATCGTTTTGTTCTATTTGTACCTTTTACATATTATAACTTGTACTGTAAATACATCCCCTCTCCTTACACATCACTCAGTTGGATGCCAGTGTTATATAGCTCCTTTACTCTCTTGGTCCAAAGCCCTTTTCTCTTGCGTGGATCCCTCCACTGGCAAACCTGCAGCTACAGGTCTGCTGTCTCTCGTGTACCATGAGGTGCTTAATAGTTTCCCAGCAGAGCCCTGGAGAAGAAGTCTTTGATGGTAAGGAGACTACCTTTTAATTCACACCACTGAAGCAGGAGAAACAAACCAACATACCTATGGGAAATAACTTCTGAATAATACAAGAGTGTCTTGTAGGTAATACTCAGCCCAAAGGGAAAGTCTACAAAACATTGCAGCAGAGAATAAACAGGCAGCGAGGAGCACACAGTATGTGTTTGTCAAGGGCATGAACAAAATTAACTCATTTTCAAGGAGAGTTAGATCTCTCCTGAATTGTCAGCATCTGTATATACGTGTGCAATCAGGAAGAGGAAAAGCTAAGGAACTGAAAACAAAACATTGGGGACCATTAAGACAGACAGATACACGCTGGACTGCTGATTGCAAGGTTGTTGGTTCAAAGCCACCAGGTGCTTCATGGAAACCCCACACCAGGTAACTGTGAGTGAGAATCAACTCCACAGCAGCTAACAGCAATAATAATGCCTGTACTTTGAGTAATCTGCTGTCAGAGACAAAGTGATAAAACCCAGGACATTTAAAAAGTCCTACAGAGAGAACTCATTAGTGATGCCTGGGTTGAGGCCTGAAAATGGTAAAGGCGTAAAGACCCATACTGGCAGTCGCTGGAGTCCCTGGATGATGCAAATGGTTAGGCACTTGTCTACCAGCAGTTGGAATCCACCCAAAGGTGCATTGGAAGAAAAGTCTGGTGATCTGCTTCCATAATAAACAGCCACTGAATACCCTAAGGAACACAGTTCTGTTCTGACACATAGAGGGTCTCAACCAGTCAGAATCACCTCAGTGGCAACTGAATTAGTAGTTGGTACTGAACAAGCATAAGGAGTCTTGGTAGCGTAGTGAGGTTAGAGTTGTTCTGCTAACTGCAAGGTCAGCAGTTCGAATCTAAAAGTAGCTCCTTGGGAGAAAGATGAAGTTATCAGCTCCCTTATACAGGGTCGCCGTGAGTCAGAATCAACCACCGACCAACCATTTCCTCATCTATCACATGAGAATAATGATAGCACCTGTAACAGAAAGAGTTAACAATCATCAGCCTTCAGTAAAAGAAGTTGTCAAGGACTTCTCATTCTTCTTGGATCAACTATCAACACTCATGGAAGCAGCAGTCAAGAAATCAAACAATGTATTGCATTAGGCCAGTCTGCTGCGCAAGACCTTTTTAAAGTGTTATGTCAACTTGAGGACTAAGGTACACCTGACTCAAGCCATGGTATTTTCAAAAACCTCATATACATGTGAAAGTTTCACAGTGAATTAGGAAGCTCATAGAAGGATATCATGTTTGGTACGGTGGAGGGTCAGAGAAAAAGAGGAAGACCCCCAATGTAATGGACTGGCCAAGTGGCAGCATCATTGGGTTCAAGAGTGGCAACAATTGTGAAGTTGGCATAGGACCGGGCAGTGTTTCATTCTGTTGTGCTATAGTTCCTATGAGTCGGTACCAACTTGATGGCACCTAACAACAACAACAACAACAACTAATGTACTTTGCTTGTTCTTATTGTTAGGTTTCATCTCTAGCAACCCTATGCACAAGAAAATGAAAGAATGCCCAGTCATCCTCACAGTAGTTTTTAGGTGTAAGTAAACTGCTGGTGCCGTTGTGCCAGTCCATGTCATTGGGAGTCTTCCTCTTTTTGCTGAGCCTCCACTTGACCAAGCATGATATTCTCCTACAGGGATTGGTCCCTCCCGATAATATGTCTGAAGTATGAGAGACCAAGTTTTGCCATCCAGGCTTCAAAGAAGCATTCTGACTGTACTACTTCTAACACAGATTTGTTCGTTCTTTTGACAGTCCATGGTATTTTCAATATTATTATTTTCCAATACCATAATTCAAATGTGTTGATCTTCTGTGGTGTGCCCTGTTCACTGTCCAACTCTCACATGCATATGAGGCAATTGAAAATACCATGGCTTAGATCAGGTACACCTTAGTTCTCAAACTGGACTGCTAGTCATAGTTTGCTATGATATACACAGTCTTAAGCCTTTGTGTAGTCGTAAAGCACAGGTAAACATCTTTGTGTTAGTCTCTGCTTTCAGCCAAGATCCATCTGACATCAGCAATAATATCCCTCCTTCCAAGTCCTCATCTGAATCCGGCTTGAACCTCATGAAATTCCCTGTCAATAGCTGTTCTTGAATTAGCTTTAGCAAAAATTTACTTGCATAAGATATTAATGATATTGTTCAATGATTTCTGCATTTCATTGAGGGCACCTCTCTTTGGAATGGGCACCGATATGGACCTGTTC
Source organism: Chrysochloris asiatica (assembly GCF_000296735.1). Classification (NCBI taxonomy): domain Eukaryota; kingdom Metazoa; phylum Chordata; class Mammalia; order Afrosoricida; family Chrysochloridae; genus Chrysochloris; species Chrysochloris asiatica. The sequence goes on from NW_006408531.1 coordinate 14,197,752, forward strand.
TAGTCAGTAAACCAGGTAGTTGTGTTCCAAATTTCTTGACATAGATGAGTGAGTGCCTCTAGTGCTGCGTCAGTTTGTTGAATGATTTCTATTGGTATTCCATCACTTGGCGCCTTGTTCTTTGCCAATGCCTTCAGTACACTGGCCCTTGATCTTATACTACATCTTGAAATGGTTGACCATCGACCATTTATTTTTCATACAGTGACTCTGTGTATACGTTCAATCTTCTTTCGATGCTTTCTGCATCATTCAATAGTTTGCCCTCTGTTGTTGTTAAGTGCTTTAGACTCAGTTCTGACTTACAGCGACTTATAGGGTTTCCAAGGACCTCTGGTAGTGTAGTGGTTACGAATTGGGCCGCTAATCTCAAGGTCAGCCATTTGAAACTACCAGCTGTTCCGTGGAGAAAGATAAGGTGTTCTGCTCTCATAAAGATTTACAGCCTCGGAAACCCTGTACAGGGTTGCTATGAGTCAGAACCAACTCCACAGCACAGCACCCATAGAGTTTCCAAGGAGTGACTGGTTCAAACTGACTTTGCAGTCAAATGCATTATCCCACAGCACCACACCAGAACTCTCTCTAGATATATGTTGTTGTTATGTACCATTGAGTTGGTCCTGACTCATAGCGACCCTATATGCGGTTTCTGAGGAGCGGCTGGTGAGTTTGAACCACAGAATCAGTTGCTGCTGAATTACTCATGGAGACCTCACGTGTGCCAGTGTAGAACTGTGCGCCACAGGGTTTTCAATGGTTGGTTTTCCAGAAGAGGCTCACTAGGTCTTTCTCCCAAGACACCTCTTGGTGGACATGAACTTCTAAGCTTTTGGTTATTAGACAGATGTATTAACTGTTTGTAGTCCCCAGGGACTAAGGAGTCAAAGAAGGTATGCACATCTGGGAGTTTGTGCTACTAGTTAGGGGATTGTTCTTGTTTCACCCACTGAGAATCATTGCTCTAGTTTCCGGCTGTGGTTTCCTGCGTTTCTGACTGACCAAGCCACAGGCGTCCTTTCCTTCCTTGGCTTCTTTTCTGATGCCTTTGATGCTTCAGGTCTGCTGATTTTGGTCTACTCTTTGTGGTGACCTTTCTAATCTGCAGTTAGCTGATGCTTCACTAAGGAGGCTTCCATCATCCCTCCAAAGAACACTCGCCTTGTCAAGCCTCTTAAAATCCACATGCCAACAGCGTTTTACATTTGTCCTTCCAAACCGTGTTTCTGTCACATAAGAAACCATATCTCTTTAATTTTTGTTGTGTTACTTTCATAACAGCATTTTATATAATAGATACTCAGATTATCTGTTTTTCCTTGTAATTGCATAGGGCATTTCTGCATGAGAACTTGTTAAGTTTTCATTGACTATGGAATTTTAGGTGCCTTGTGGACTATGTTGTTGTTATGAGGGGCTGTTGAGTTGGTTCGGTTTGATGGAGACCCTGTGTACAACTGAATGAAACAGTGTTTGGTCCTGCACCATCCTCACAATTATCATATTTGAGCCCATTGTTGCTGCCACTGTGTCAATCCGTTTTGTTGAGATTCTCCCTCTTTTTTTGCTGATCCTCTACTTTGTCCAAAATGTTCTTTTCCAGGGACTGGTCCCTCCTGATAACAAGTCCAAAGTATGTGAGACAAGCATTCTGGCTGTACATCTTCCAGCACATATGTGTTTGTTCTTCTGGCAGTCCGTGGTACTTTCAGTATTCTTCACTAGTACCAGAATCCAGATGCATCCACTCTTCTCCAGTCTTCCTTATTCACTGTCCAGCTTTCACATGCATATGAGGTTATTGAGAATACCATGGCTTTGGTCAGGGGCACCTTAGTCCTCAGTCCTTATGTCTTTAATACTTTAAAAAGGTCTTTTGCAGCAGATTTGCTTAATGCTAGATATCATTTGATTTCTTGACTACTGCTTCCACGATTGTTGATTGTGTATCCAAGCAAAATGAAGTCTTGACAACTTCAATCTTTTCTCCTTTTATCATAGTGTTATTTATTGGCCCATTCAGGAGGATGTTTGTTTTCTTCACATTGAATTGTAATCCATACTGAAAACTGAAGGGTTTTGTTCTTCATCACCGAATATTTCAAGTCTCATTCAGTTCCAGCAAGCAAGATTGTGTCATCTACATGTTGCATATTATTAATGATTCTTCCTCCAATCCTGATGCTGTGTTCTTTTTTGTATAATCTAACTTTCTGGATTATTTGCTCAGTATACAGATTGAACAAGTATGGTGAAAAGATACAACCCTGGTGCACACCTTTCCTAATTTTAAAACATTCGGTGTTCCCTTGTTCTATTCAGACAACTGCCTCTTGGTCTATGTACAAGTTCCTCATGAATACAATTAAGTGTTCCAGAATACTCATTTTTCAAATGTTATCCATAGCTTGTCATGATCCACACAATCAAAAGCCTTTGTGTAGTAATAAAGCACAGGTAAACATCTATCTGGTATTCTCTGCTTTCAGCCAAGATCCATCGGACATCAGCAATGATATCCCACATTTCATGTCCTCTTCTGAATCTGGTTTGAACCTCTGGAAGTGCTCTGTCAATGTATGGTTGCAGCCGTTTTTGTATTATCTTTAATAAATGTTTACTCACATGGGATATCAGTGATATTGTCCAGTGATTTCTGCATTCCATTGGGTCACCTCTCTTTGGAATGGCACAAATACAGACCTCTTCCAATCAGTTGGCCAGATAGTTGTCTTCCAAATTTCTTGGCATAGATGAGTGAGTGCCTTTAGTGCCCCATCAGTTTGTTGAAAGATTTCAATTTGTATTCCATCAATTCCTAGTGCCTTGTTCTTTGCCAATGCCTTCAATGTGCCTTGGACTTTCACTCAGGATCATTGGCTCTTAAATATATGCTACCTCTTGAAATGGCTAAACGTCGACCATTTCTTTTTGGTACAGTGATTCTGTACATTTCTTCCATCTTCTTTTGATGCTTTATGCATCATTCACTATCTTGCCTGTAAAATCCTTCAATACTATAAGTCAAGGCTTGAATTTTTTTCTTTAGTTCCTTCAGCTTGAGAAATGCTGAGTGTGTTCTTCCCTTTTGATTTTCTAACTCCAGGTCTGTCCACATTTCATTATAATATTTGACCTTGTCTTTTTGAGCTGACATTTGAAATTTTCTGTTCAGCTCTTGTACCTCCTCACTTCTTCCACTTGCTTTAGCATCTCTACTCTGGAAAGCAAGGTTCAGAGTCTATTCTGACATCCATTTTGGTCTGTTTCTTCTTTATTGTCTCCTTAGTGACCTTTTCCTTTCATCCTGTATGATGTTCTTGATGTCATCCCACAACTCTACTGGTCTTTGGTCTTAGTGTCTAATGCATCAAATCTGTTCTTCATCTGGCCTCTAAATTCATGTGGGATATGTTCAAGGTTATATTTTAGCTCTTGTTCACTTGTTTTCATTTTCTTAAGCTTTAGCCTTAACTTGCATATGCACAATTGATAGTCTGTTCCAAAATCTGTCCCCAGCCTTGTTTTGGCTGATGATATGGAGCTTTTTCACTGTCTCTTTACAGATGTAGTCAATTTGATTTCTGTGTATTCTGTCTGGTGAGGTCCATGTGTATGGTCATCTTTATGTTGTTTAACAGAGGTATCTCAATGAAGACATCATTGGTCTGCAAATGATTCATCTCCAGCATCATTTCTATCACCAAGGCCATATTTTCCCACAACTGACCCTTCCTCTTTGTTTCCAACCTTTGCATTCCAATCCCTGGCTGTCAGCAAACAGCTTCTCTCCCTCCCTGTGTCCCGTGTCCCCAGCCATTCCATCTGTCCATGCCATCATAGTCCCCCCACCATTTTGGGTCTGGGCAGTTTCCAGCCCCACCCCCTGAAGGTATTCCACTTAGTTATAGGCTGGATATGGGCCCACATGTTTTCTGTTGTGATATTTCTGGCTTCCTCTCCCCCCCTCCCCCCAACCAAGTGTCTATTTCACAATGGTAGGCAGGGGAGACCAAGATTCAAAAGACAGCCAAGCATCCTAACATTATTCCCGTCTTTTCCCCCTTTCAAGCCATGCCTCAATCCCTGTATCCTGAAGCCCTGTTATTCCAGGGTTGTGCATACCTTGTCATTTACCTCTGTCCCACCTAGCCCATGCAAACCTGCCCAACTGTTCTCCCGTCCGCCTTGTTCTTTTTCTCCTTCCCCTTCTTATGTACTGCCAGCCTTTCCCCCAGTTATCAATACATCTTGATTGAATATTTCATCAATTTCAGATTGAAGAAGTTGGTAGAATTTCATCCGCAGTGGCTTTAGTTGTTAGTGTGTAAATTTGAATAATGGTGGTAATAACTAATCTTCCCTGTAGGTGCATGGATATTATCTTATCACTTAGACAGCATTGTACCTCTGACTTATCTTAATATGTTCTTTTTGACGATGAAGGCAACACCATTCCTCTTCAATCAATTTGTCATTCCTGACATAGTAAACCATGTGGTTATCAGGTCCAAAATGGCCAACACCAGCCCATTGCAGCTCACTAATGCCCAAGATATTGATGTTTATGTGTTCCATTTCATTTTTTACCATTTCCAGTATTCCTAGCTACATATTTCGTACATTCCATGTTCAGATTATTAATGGATAGTTGTAGAATTCTTCAATTTCATCATCACTGGCTTTAGTGATTGGTAAATACATTTGAACAGTAATGGGATTAACTGGTCTTCCTTGTTGTTATTGTTGTTGTTAAGTGCTGTCGAGTCAGTTCTGACCCATAGTGACCCTGCATAAGGTTTCCAAGGATAGGCTGGTGAGCTTGAACCGCCAACCTTGCAGTTCAGACGGCTTTGCGGTCTGGCAGATTAACCCACAGCGCCATACCAGGACTCCGGTCTTCCTTGTAGGTGTATATATATTATCCTATCACAGACAGCATTGTATTTCAGGACAGATCTTGATATGTTCTTTTTTGATAATAAATGTGACATCATTCCCAGCATAGTAAACCATGTGATTGTGAGATTCAAAATGGTCAATACCAGTCCATTTCAGCTTGTTAATTCCTAGGATATCAATGTTTATGTGCTCCATTTCATTTTACACAATTTCCAATTTTCCTAGATTCATATTTCATCCATTCTGTGTTCAGATAATTAATGGATGTTTACAGTTAAATGAAGGTCCTGAGGGCTTTACTCCATTTACATCAGTCGACTCTACTTTGAGTAGACAACTCTTCCTCAGTCGTATTTTGAGTGCCTTCCAACCTGAGGGGCTCATCTTCCGGCACCACATCTGACAATATTCTGGTGTTCTTCATCATGTTTCAATATTCAGTATTCTGATGCTGACAGTGTTCCACTTCTATTCATAAGGTTTTCAGTGACTAAATATTCAGAAGTAGTCCCTCTCTCCTTCTTCCTGGACTCCATTTTAGTATATTGTTGTTGTTAAGTGCCATTGAGTAGGTTCTGACTCATAGAAACTCCCCTTTAGTATATAGCATGTTACAAATAGATTCTTGGAATCTTGTCTGTAAGTGATCTGATGCCTAAGAAAAAAATTTGCATAGAGAGTAAGTAAGGACTTTTTTACAGCTTTGTGTTGGGAATTGGGTGAAGGTTTATAGTGCACAAATCAGTTTTTCATTCCATGATTCCTACACATTTGTTTCATGTCATTAATTGCAATCCCCATAATGGAATGTCACTCATACCACTTCTGTCTGCATTTCCTGTTTCCATTCCTCCTTCTTTCCTAACCCTGCTAAACTTTGTGCTTGTATAAAAGCTGCCCTCCAGACTTGAGAGGAGAGTGGAGCTACCAGCTGACGAGAAGAGAGGACATATGCACAGGAACACCCACACTTGCAAATGATACTCATGTGACCTGAACCAGATGACTGGATGATCGGAGCTCAACCAGGAGAGGAAAGAAGAGGGAAAAAAAATAATAATAAAAAGAGTGAGCTGATAACAGTCTGATGAATTTGACCTATGCCTATGGAGCAGCGACTCAAAAGAGGGAACAAATCCTCACAGCAAGAAACATTCACACACACCCCCACACACAGAGTGGACAGAGAAGGGCAGCTTGGACATTGGATACTCAAATGGGGAAGGGGAGACTACAAAGGCAAGAAGTGACTGGCTTACAAGCTTTCAAGAGGGAACCTGGTGCCAGGGAACATGGCAGAAGGCAGAATCTCCAGTAGGTACTATTCAATCTGTCTGGGCGGAGCTGATGAAAGGAGATACAGATGGGTAACTTGTGATACTGTAGTGAATAATGCTTATCAGAACGGATTATGAGGGTTGGAAATGCAAAGGTAGACGTTTTGTAGCAAGGAAGGGAGTGATTAATTCTCCAGGATAGGAGCGGAGGCCTCTGGGACAATCAACGGAGAAGAGCCGAGAGCGGGATCCTACCCAGAGAAACAGAGATGCCTGAGACAGAGACAGAGATGATGACGTGGAGTGATGAAGCGGCTGGGGACCTTGGAACCAGAGAGGGAAAGGGACAGTGGGCCGAAAACAGGGGGGAGGAGGGAGAAGTGTAGGGGGCGGGTTTCTGGGATATACCCTTTGGGTGGTTGATGATTCACGGAGGGGATTGGAACCATGGCAGTGAGATGATATAAGATGGAATGAATGTAAAACTAAAGTTCTCCCATGTAAACTATCATATAATTCACAATAAAACATTAAAAAAAAAAAAAAGCTGCCCTCTGTTTCTCAAATGGTTGATTATTCCAAGGTGTGAATTTCTCCTTAGTGTTATTTCCACCCATGTACACTTGTCTATTGTTTGGTTGATAATTGACCTTTGGGGCAGAGTTCATTTCCAGACCTGAAGAGTAATTAAGAGCCGTAGTCTCCGTGGTTCCACCAGTCTTTTTTTGACCAATATCTTGGTCTTTTGTTGTTGTTTTAAAAATAATTTAAAGCTTTGTTCCACATTTTTCTCCCATTTTATTCAGGATCTCCTATTGTGATACCCTTCAGAGCAGTTGGAATTGGTAGTCAGGCATTATCTAGTTCTTTTGTTGTAGAGACCAATGTTCACGTAGTCCATTAGACTAATTGTTTTCCATATGTCTTCAATTTTCTTCACTCATCTTTGCTCCAGACACAGGGAGACTAATAATTGCACCTTAGCTGGCTGCTCACAGGTTTTTAAGACCCACATTGCTACTCACCAGAGTAGGATGAAGCAGATTATCTTTGTGGACTGTGTTATGTAAGGTGATCTTCGTGTCCCGAATACCATGGTCAAAAGGTAACTAATGACTAGTGCTTTCTTTCCATTCTGGTTTTCACAAGCAGTAGCAACTCATCTGTAATATTTCATCACTAACAGAGATTGAATTATGAAAGGAAATGAAATAAAAACAAAACACACAATCCATATTCCACTGCCATTTCTTGGCAACAATGCAATTGGGCATAACAGTTTTATTTTATTGCCCTAAAAATTTATTATGCTTTAATAAACCTCAGCTAAACCTAATTTTATGCTCCATTTACCATGAACTCAGTTGGAACAAGGAAGTGGAAACTGTATCTTGAGTTAAAAACATGAGATAATTATGTATTGTTGTCTATATTTTTAAACGACAGACTTAGATTAAAATGTGAAGTGTGGCAGTATTATCATGAACAATCACAATGTTATCACCAAAACTCAATTAAACAATTATTAAGTCCATTTGCTCATGAAATGCATGACAGTAGTAGTATACTTTGGTCCCTCAATCTATTTTTGCATCTCATCTGTGTTTGGATCTTGGGAATCTCCAGTTACCATAAGTAGGATGTGACTTAGTTAAGAATGAAGTGATGTTTAGGACAAATCCCTTCATAGACTGAAATTCAAAGGGACAACACAAGAGCAGGCTTGTAAGTTCACTGGTGACTGCATTGGTCTACTTGTGAGTGGGAGTGGGGGAAAGGCAGTAATGAAGACATTGGCTGAGTACCGACCATGTTCCATAGACTGCTGTCAACCGTGAGATGAGAGAGAGAAGAGGAAGTGCTGGTTAGTCCAAAGTTTGGGGATGCCTCGGAGTTCCTGAGCCCATGAACACTGACCTAGCCACTGAGGACCAGAGAGTGAAGCATCCAGCTGATATGAAATAGGGGAGGCATGCAAGAATGCCCAACTTTGCAGATTGTACCCATTTGACCTAGCTTCAGTTGCTTGATGATTAGAATTTGACTAAAGGAAGATAAAGACATTTGATACGGGAAGCAAGTGTAAATTGCTATAATATGATGAACTTGACCTTTACCTAATGGATGTAGTAGCTAAAAATACCAATTGAGAGGGAAGGAGGCATCACATCAAGCCTATCTCCTCAGTACACAGGGTGGATGAGGATAGGATTCTTTTGATTCAATAGTGAGTAATTGTTATTATGACTAACAGCAATTGTCACAACTGTAAAGATAGAAGTTGTGTAACAAAAAGGTTGTTGTTATTGTTAGGTGCCATTGAGTTGGTACCATCTCATAGCGACCCTATGCACAACAGAATGAAGTACTGCCCAGTCTTGGTCCAACCTCACAATTGTTGCCACGCTGAGCCCATTGATGCTGCCACTTTGCCAATCCATCTCGCTGGGGTCTTCCTCTTTTTCTCTGACCCTCCACCTTACCAAACATGATATCCTTCTCCAGCGACTGGTCCCTCCTGACAATATGTCCAAAGTATGAGCAATGAAGTTTGGCCATCCTGGCCTCCAAGGAGCACTCTGGCTGTACTTCTTCCAACACACATCAACAAAGAGGTAGGAGTAATTAATCTCGTATTCCAGGAACAGAGAACCCAAGGACCATCAAGAGGGAAGAGCATGAGCAGAATGTGGGATCCTAACCAGAAAATCAGCAACACCAGACATAGAGTCAGAGGTGATGGCATGGAGAGATAGAAAAGCTGAAAACTCTATACTTAAGGAAAGAGAAAGGCTGTGTGCCCTTGAAGGCCAGGAGTCTGGCTTTCAAAATGTGCCCTTTGGCTGTTTAAACGATGATATATTCCTGCATGTTTTTGAGTACACCAACAAAACAAAACAAAAGAGTAGGAATAGAGACAAATACTGTTAACCGATCATGCATGGAGGGGATTGTTATCATTTCAGTGAAGCAAAATATGATTGGTTGAGTGCAAAACCGATGTTCTGTGTTGGGGACCTGCCTCGACAGGGAAGTTTGGTTCACGAAGTAGGGAGATCTGGCCGTGAAAGAAATAGAGAAAGAATATACACAAAGACGCAACGAGAGAAAAAAAGAGACACTCTGAGACCAGAGTGGATGCAAAACTGGCAGTCAGACCATGCATTGCAGGCAGCATTGCACTGCAGGCAGTATTGCATGCAGCATTCAATCTGCATTCGTCTTTTATTTTTTCAGGGAGGGATTTTGCACAAAGGAAGAAGGTGATTATTCAGATAAGACAGGGTACAGAAATGAAATGTGATTAATCGTTCAAAACAGGACATAATGATTTACAGGAACAAATTCTAAAATATACATCGCAGATTGTCTTAATAATCTAGCATTCTTAATTTTCCAAATATTCAAGCAAACTGCTATAAATTACTTTTTAACTTCAACTCCATGTTGTTGTTGTTGTAAAGTGCTGTCTAGTCAATTCTGACCCATAGCGACCCTGTATAGGGTTTCCAAGGAGTGACTGGTGAGCTTGAACCACTGACCTTGCAGTTCAAACAGTATAAATTACTTTTTAGGCTTAAATCACCTAAGGCAGAGCTGTGAGGTTTCTCAAGGCTAATTAACATACCTATAGCACTTAATCCCTAATGGGTAAAGGTGAAAAGGATTTAAAAGGTCTGAAGGGAGTCAAGCTGTTTCAGCTACCTGGCTTAAGCTTTCAGGAGGAAGGAGAACATCAAAGTTAATCGGTTTACACCTGGGGACAGTTTGAGGGGGATGCCACTATTATTCTTTAAACAATACTCCCGGAATTTACCAATCTACCTTAAGTGAATACCTGGGGCAGTTTCTCTCTCCAGCCTCCCTGCGTAATCCCAGCAAACCTGCTTTTGGAACTTTTACTGCCTCGGCTTTAGAAGAGGTTTTGGTTTTAATATTGTACATGGATATCAAGAGCTCATGTATTAAGTTAATATCAAACATAACTGAATAACTTGATAAAGAACAGTTTTGACATGCTTGCCAGTGGCCAGAGCTTGTTCCTCAGGGAGATTTGTTCCCAGACTTTACGCACTGCCAACACAGTGGAGACATTAAGAGAGGCACATAAGAAACCATTTTCTCAGAAGCTACAATTACTGGAGTTAGAAGCATAGACTGAATAATAAGACCAAGGAAAATTATACAGAGGTAGCCCACCAGTGAGTACACAAAACCCAATGAACCCGGGACGTCAGGAGGTCACTTCCTTTGGCCCTTAGGGTCCCTGGCCCGCAATCTGAGGAGGGCCTTCGTGTTGGATTTTTGTCCATGACACAGGGCCTCAGCATCTCAGTACTTGTGGTCACCAACATTTCTGCCATGTAAACTATCACTCAATTCATAATAAAAAGCTTTATAAAAAAATAATTAAGGCATGGACTTTGGAGTCAGAGTTCCTGAGTCCAAATCCTGATACCATCACTTTATAGCTGAGCTTGGGCATATCACTTGTACTTTTTCTGCCTCTTGCCTGAAATAATAATGTTACCTACTACAAAGGAGTATTAAGGAGAGTGAGTTAATATTTGAAGAGCCTTTTGTGTTTGACGCATAGTAAGTATGAAACATAGTAGATGAACTATACTTCATATAAGTGAAGTTCAAGAATTTGGGAATATGAAGTGCTTATTTAATTTATTACAATTACATTCTTTTACACTGGAAATCTTCACCTGCTTTTACTACTTCTGTAAAAGTATTCATCAAAAAAGAGTCAGGAGGCGTTTGAGTTGGATAGAAAGGAATATCTGGAAGCACTATTACAGAAAGTTTGTTAGCCTGTCTTCAGCCTGTAACTGATTGGAATACCTAAAAGGGATTCTAGAACTTGCCCCGTGAAATAGGCTTCCTGTGGAGTCTTTGTAGTGTATAGGACCTTAGGTGGAATTCTGATCCCCGTCCAGAAACTTCTGAGGTGTGACAGTCCCACTTGAAAGGACATACAGACCAGCCTGGAGCAGCTAGAGGAACAGAAGAAACTTCTTGAAAGAAATAGCAGCAGGAAAAATAAAAAATTATAATGGCAGTCTGATTGGCTACTACAAGAACAAGCAAGTTGTTCACCAGGGAGCCATCAAGGCAAGGAATGAAGCCCCTTCAGGACAACGTCCCCCTCCAAGACTGAATCTCAAAGGGAACACATGAGCAGGCATGTAAGCTTGCTGGTGACCATGTTGACCTACTGGTGAGTGGAAGAGGGGGAAAGGCAGCAATGAAGATATGGGGTGAGTTCAACCATGTTCCATAGACTCCCATCGGCCTGGACATGAGAGAGAAAAAAGGAAGGGCTGGTTAGTCTGAAGTGTGGTGAGACCTTGGGACTCCTGAGCCCATGGACAAGGACATAGCCACAGAGGGCTAGAGCTGAGAGTGAAGTGTCCAGCTGGTAAGAAGTAAGGGGAGGTGTACAAAAATGTGCAAACTTGTAGATAATACCCGTTTGACTTAGCCACGGTGGCTTGATGATCAGAACTCGACTAGAGGAAGATAAATAATTTTTGATAAATGAAACAAATGTAAATTACAATTTGATGAACTTGACCTATACTTATGGATATAGTAGCTCAAAATACCAACTGAGAGGGGAGGAGTCTTCACATCAAGTATCAGTCCTGTGCGGGAGAAGGTAGAATCCCCACAGAATAGTTTTCATCTTGTGTAGGCAGGTCTGGTGAAAGGAGATGGGGGTAAGATTCTTACAATTCAATTGTTATGACTAATTGCGGCTGCCACAATTGTAAAGGTAGAAGTTTTATAACAAAAACGGGAGAGTAGTTAATATTACAGTCCAGAAACAGAGGACCCTAGGACCATCAAGGGAGAAGACCATGAGCAGAATGTGGGAAAAGAAGCAGCAATACCAGAGAAGGAAGCAGAGATGAGGACTTGGAGAGATAGAGCGGCTGATGACTATAGGCTTTTGCAAAGAGAAAGGCTGTGTGCTCGAAGCCAGGAGGCAGGCTTGCAGAAAGTGCCTTTTGGTTGTTCAAAGGATTTTATATTCTTGAGCGTTTTTGTGTACATCTCCTTCCCCCCCACCCCCCAAAAAAAGTGGGAATATAAGCAAATACTGTTGAATAATGATACACTGAGCGTACTGTAATCATTGCAATGAAATGATGAGTATAAAACTGATATTCTCCCATGTAAGCTACACTCAATTCACAATCAAAACTTGAAAAAAAAAGTTTAAAGGTAGTCCCTAAAATATTATTTTCTTTTGTTAGATAGTGAAATATTGCTGTTTTAAAAATGCTTGTTACAAAATAGTCTAACCAATACAACAAGGCAAAGAAAACAGAACCATAAAAGATATAGTCATCAGAAAGGAAGAAATAAAACCACTAGAAAAAGTTCTATATAGTATCTAAGGTACTTGGTTTACAGCTAGTTTCTCACTTAAAGGTAGGCAGATGGAAGCTACCTAACAGAACCATGGAGCGAAGACCTGAGAATCTGCTTCTATGAAGATTGATCTTGTTGTTAAGTACCGTGGAGTCAGTTCCGACTCTGCACAGGGTTTCTGAGGCTGCAAATCTTTACGGGAACAGAAAGCCTCATCTTTCTCCCGTGAACACCTTGAGGTTAGCAGCCCGATTCGTAACCACTACGCTACCAGAGCTCCTTTCTGTGAAGATTACAGCCAAGGAAACTCCATGGAGCAATTCTACTCTGTTGGAATTGATGGACAGCAATGGATCTATAGTATCTGAAAAGGATCGGTTCTTGTTTGGATATTAAGATCTAGTGAATATATTTCATCCTGCTTGTTCCACATATTTTAAATATCTAGTTTCTTTCTATGGCGCTCTTGTGGTCCAATGATTAATCACTCAGCTGTTAACTTAAATGTTGGTGGTTTGAGCCTAGCAAGTAGCTTCACAGGAGAAAGACCTGGCTTCCATAAAGATGGCAGCCAAGAAAACCTAATGGGACACTTCTGCTCTGTCACGTGAGTTGGAATTAGATTGATGACATGTAGCAGCAACAACAGTTTTCCTCTTAATTTGAAAACTTTTGCAGTGGTTTTGTTTTATTTTATCGTGAAATTCTAAGAGTTAATTTTGTGGAAATAACCCATAGCCCCCCTCTTGTCATTTAAGTTAGCTCTTATTTTTGTTTGTCTGCCTTTCCATTTATTTTTCATCAACAGATGTTTTGCTTGGCTTCTTTCAACCCCATTTAACACTGCCTCTTAGTTTTCCAGCAGTGTGGTTAGCTATGAAGGGCTGGCAACGGTGGGGGTGCTAAGCCTGGTGGGCCTAAGAGATAGATGGGGGGTGGGGGTGGAATTGCAAAGACTTGGTTTTTCATGTGGTTTTTTTTTTTTTTTATATATAGTAATATTAAGGACCCCAAAAAGAAGGCTCTTTTTCAAAGAGTCCTTTTAAGTTCTAAAAAAATTTTGCAGCTTCTTTAGCCTGTCTTCCTCTTTCATAACTTAGATAAATCTTTTTATATCTTTAACCCACATGTCATCTGATTTGTTTCTCCTTCGTAGAATGTGAGTTCAAATTTCTTGTTCATTAGGAAAGGCAGAATCTGCAGTCTGCATTATGTTCTATGATTGCCTTTTGGTTTGGAATCCCCCAAAATAGTCACCATAACTTTCTGAGTTGAACTTTCGGCCTTGAATTTAATTGGCCCAGCAGATCCCCTTGGAAACTTTATTTTGATTGAATCGTTTTTTGTTTTGTTTTGTTTTGTACTCTAAGGACACTGAGACAAGTGTATTACTGAGAGACTTTGTCTGCTGTCATCCACTGAGCACAGAGTCATGTTTAAAGTGTTTTGTTTGGAATAAACCCGTGCATGTATGATCTGGAACCCTAGTAGCAATTTTTTTTTTTTTTTTAAACTTATCCTCATGTTGTTGTTTATTAAATGTCTTCGAGTAGGTTTTGACCCATAGCAATCCTGTACAGGGTTTCTGATAGATGTTGTTATTGTTGTTATGTGCCGTGGAGTTGGTTCTGACTCATAGTGATCCTGTACAGGGTTTTCAAGGCTGTAAATCTTTACGGGAGCAGAAAGCCTCCTCTTTCTCCTGTGGAACAGCTGGTAGTTTTGAACTGCTGACCCTGAGGTTCGCAGCCCAATTCGTAACCACTATGCTGTGGATCTTGCAAAGTATAAAGCTCAAGGCAGTTATTCTTTCCTAGTTAAGCAAAACTATTGGTTTGATTTTAACAAGACTTCAGGGGATACTTTTGGCTTCAGATTTAAAGATAAAGTTTAGGGCAGTGGTTTAGGGGATTCTTCTAGCCTTCATCGCTCTAGAAAGTCTGGGTTCCATGTGAATTTGAAATTCGCTTCTATATTCCCTCCCCTTTGATCAGGATTCTTCAGGATTTTGATCAAAATGTTCAGTAATAGTAGCAAGGTACCATACAGTTCTGGTCTCATATCAAAGAAGGCAGTTGTTCGTGGAAGCAATTGGCCACACTTCATTTCTTCCTATTCTTCATTTTCCTTCTTATGGACAGAGAACAATTGCTGTACCTTAGATGGCTGCTTGCAGGCTTTAAGACCCTGCACACACTATGCAGTGAAGTAAGAGGGAGAACAAAAGCACTAAGCACGTCATTAGCCAAATTAACTGGAGTGTCCCATGAAAACATGCAACCTCAACCTCCAAACCAAGACACCAAATTTCATGAGGTGTTTGGATATATAAGCAGCCCCAGCAGCAATTCTTTGGTTGCTATATTAAAGGTATCTAGCACATAGTGAGGTTGACCCAGGATTGGACATTGTTTTGTTCTGCTGTGCGTGGGGTCGCTATGAGTCGGTTCTGACTCGATGGCACCTGACAACAACAACAACATCACATAACTTTTGTCAATTCAGCTTTTTACAGGTGTGCAGCTTGACAGCAATTATATTACAGTGAACCGCTGTATAATACTAAACCTTAATCATTGCAGTTTTTCAGTCACCATAAACTGTAACTCAGTAATCCATAAGCAATAGCCCTCCTTTTCTCCATACTTCCTACCCCTGGTAACCACTAATAAACTTTGGTCTCTTTACATTTGCTTGTTCTTGTCTTTTCATGTAAGTGAAGTTATATAATGTTGGTCCTTTTAGTGATTAATGTATTTCAAGCTCCATCCATATTGTAGCATGGATCTACACTTTACATACCTTACTGGCTGGGTTGTTGTTGTGGTTTGTGTGTCATTGAGTCAGTTCTGACTCCTAGCTACCTGTATGGGGTTTCTGAGGATCAGATGGTGGGTTTGAACCACTGACTTTGCAGTTATGTATGTACTGTGTTTTGTTATCCATTCCTCATTGATGGACATTTAAGCTATTTCACCTTTTGGCTATCGTGGCTAGTGTGACAATGAACATCAGTGTACGAGGATCTGTGTATCTGATTTTAAGACTTTTGGGCCATCTGGTAGTTTTTTGGAGAACTACCACATTGTTTTCCATATAGCAGTGAATAAATATTCCGATTTCCCCATATCCTTACCAACATTTGTTATTTTATGGTTGTCTGTTTTGTTTTTAATCTTAATCATTCTAGTAAAACGGTATCCCATTGTGGTTTTGGCATTTGTTTGCTTCTTTATTGGGTGTTTAAAAATCTTTGGTCACTTATTAGTCAGAAAAGAAAAAATGGTAATTGGTAGTTGGTATGATGTGCATTTATTAGTAGTAGTGAGATGTACAATATTTGTTTATATTCATTTACCATTTCATTGATACTATTGTGAACCTTAAGGTCAGTGGTTTGAAACTACCAGCCGCTCCGCGGGAGAAAGATGAGGCTTTCTACTCCCGTAAGGATTTACACCCTCGGAAACCCTGTACAGGGTCGCTATGGGTCGGAACCGACTTGACGGTACTTAACAACTTAACAACAATTGTGAATTTGCCTGCTTATGTCCATAGCCTAGTTTTCTGTTGAAATATATTTATGATTGGATGTTTATTCTATATTGACCATCTATCACATATTGCATATACTTAACAAGTTAATATCGCTCTACTCAATTTTTTACAAGGTTAAATTTTTCTTTGTAATTTTGGGTAGAACTTTTTTTAACTACTATGTTTTACAAATATTTATTGTAATTATAGATGACCTTGGTTTTCACAATAACTTTGCATCTTGATACCTTACTAAATTTTATTAGCATTTCTGAAAGTTACTCAGCTTACTGTATTGGGCTTTTTAGTTGACAATATAATATATGTGTATTTCATTTTTATAAAATTAAACTTCTTATTTAAAATAATGTTTATTGCATTGGCTAGGATTTTCAGAAAGCCAGTCTGTAATGGGAATAGTTGACAGTCTGTTCTTGTTCCTGATTTTCAGGGGTATACGTATAAGCACAAAATCCACAGTTGTTATGAAATCTGTGTTATTCTTCATATTAAGGAAGTTCCTGTATATTTTTAGTTGTCAATTACTTTTAAATAGAAGCTGATTTTAAATTTTATTGAATGCATTTGGGATATCTCTAACAATTTTTTTTTCCCTATCAATCCTTTCTTTGCATTCCCCTACGTAAGCTTTAGATTCATCATCTAGTGTTCTTATTATATAATGTTTGGCATTTTTTGTCAGTTTTTCTTTCATATATTTGTACATATCCACAAATGAGTTTGAAACTAATCTCAATTTCATTTTGTGACTATTGTCCAATTTTGGTATCAGGTGTACACTACCTTGGTTTTATTCATCTGTGAATTTTTGAAAAATGTGCATCTGTGATTATATTCCTCTTTGTAGTCATAAATTTCTATACCTTTGCTCTCTTTCTTTCTTCATTATGCTTTTCAGGGGCTTACTGTTATTGTTGTTGGGTACCATCAAGGTAATTTCAATGTGTGGCATCCCCATAGGGTTTTCTAGGCTCTAATCTTTATGGAGCGGATCAGCAGATCTTTCTCCCACAGAGCTGCTGGTTGGGTTACAACCACCAACCTTTTCACTTTCAGCCAAGCACTCAACTACTGTGCTACCAACACTTCTTAGGGACTGGCTAGATAATTGTTAGTTAATTCTAAAACCCAGCTCTGGAATAATTTGTAAACTTAACCGTTTCAAAAATCTCATAGTAATTACTTGTTGCTGTTTTCCATGGGTTTGTTTTTTTAATTATTTAAAAATTCAAACCTAGCTAACCTCTTTTCTTGGTGAAACAACAACCTTAGACCCTGCTTCCCACCATTGGAGACACTCCTTAGTTTCCAGTAATTATTAAAAAAAATGCAAGCCTGTGGCATACTTGTAAAACCACTTCCGGGTAGAACTGCAAATTCAAAATTCAGTGATAAGTGAAAAGGGAAAACCCCTATCACTTCCTCTTTGAGCACTAGGTGGTTGAACCCCAAGTGTGCTTATTGGGCATGATTTTGGTGTCATCCTTTGGGGGCCTTTGTTTTCTGTTTGCAGATATCGCCGTGGTGGAGATGAGTGATGCCTTCCGGCAGCCGTCTTTGTTTTACCACCTTGGGGTGAGAGAAAGCTTCAGCATGGCCAACAACATCATCCTCTACTGTGATACTAACTCCGACTCCCTGCAGTCACTGAAGGTACCTCACTTGCTCCTCCACTGCTTAGTATTGTCACTGTGATCCAGGGGTACCTGGAGGCCATCCAAACAACGTCATGTAGCTTAGGTTTGTGCAGGGCTGTTTTTGTAAGTCTGATAACTGTGCAACAACAACTACCAGCCAAGTTGTGAAGTGTATCTAACATTCAGCACAGAAATTGGATGATCCCCAGGCTAGGTAAACACTTACGCTGAGTTCTTACTTCCAGTCTGAGCATCAACTGAGAAGACTGTGTGAATAGGAAGTTAACAAAGCCTTCTTAGTACACACCCTGGAGAGGCAAAAGGAAATTGTGTCAGGTTTGGTTGGGCCTGTTGCAATGTCACCATGGGGGATTCATCAGGCATATGTCTCTACTAGAAGTACATGCCTGACTGAGTGTCTTCCTCTGTGAGTAGAAACTCTGACCAAATAACTGCCATCTTCTTTCAATGTGTTTTTTTTTTAATTATTATTACTAAAAAAAAAATTTTTTTTTTGTGCTTAACATATGGAACCTGATGGCACAACAATGAAGCACTTGGCTATGAACCAAAAGATTGGCGGTTTGAACGGTACCCGTTGGTTCTGCAGAAGAGAGGCCTTGCAAGCTACTCCTGTAGAAATGACAGTCCAGACAGCTCTTTAGGGCACTTCTACTCTGTTACACGAGATCCCTATGAGGTGAAATTGACTCAGCCTCCAGCGGCATGAAAAACAACCAAACTACAGATAACACCACATTTGCCAATGCAGCAACTTTCATATATACATATCAGTGAGTTCAGTGAGATCAGTCATGTGCAACCATCATCTTTGCTCAATCTTCCATCCCTATAAACAGAAACACAATGCTTGCTAAACAATGATTACCCCTACGCCCCCTTCCTACCCCTGATGTTGTTGTTGTTGTTAAGTGCCGTCGAGTCGGTTTCGACCCATAGCGACCCTGAACAGGGTTTCAGAGGCTGTAAATCTTTACGGGAGCAGATCGCCTCATCTTTCTCCCGCGGAGCAGCTGGTAGTTTCAAACTGCTGACCTTGTGGTTCGCAGCCTGATTCGTAACCACTACGCTACCAGAGCTCCTACCCTTGATAACCACTGTTAAACTCTCTACATACTTGTACATGTGATTCTACATACTTCATATCAGTGACTTCTTTCATCCAGCATGTTTTCAATGACAAGGGTGAGGAGCAATAAAAACGTACTGAATTTGTCCACAAAATTCAACCTGTCCCAATTTCATTATCTCCATTAATAGGTACTTACTGATAGCAAGCATTTCCCCCACTTAAGAAGGTACCTAAAATGCTTTTGCAAGGCCAGATGATTTTATGCTGTGTTGTTTTTTTCAAAGAACTTGAGTTTTCTGAACTCATGCTGAGCCAGATACCATCCATTTCCTTTGTGAAACTTACAGCTAGCTTCATGTGGCTTTTTCTTATTTGCATCTGCCAGTTCCCAAATCAAAGCCAATTTTAGGATGTGCAGCCCTAAAATCCAGAGCTGTATTTCTAATGGTATATGAAGATTTCTAACCCAAAATGCATGTAAAAAAAAATTTGATAGTACTTTGCTTTATTTGCGCATCAACAGCATGCATATCTTTTTCTGCAAAACCTGCAGAATTTCATTTTGAAATTAAGTTTACTGTATGCCAGGCATAGCCTTTTCCAGAATATTCTGAAATAGTTCTAAGAAATTTGCCTGTATTCTGCGTGTGTCTCTTTTAAACAATCCTTTAAGGAATCCCTATTGCGTTTTTCCCCTTTAATTAAAGCTTTGTAACAGATTTTGTTGTGGTGGTGGTAGAAATACGTATAGCAGTATTTGCCAGTTCAACATTTTCTGCATGATAATTCAGTGATACCAATTATATTAATCATGTTGTGTAATCATCACCAATGTCCATTGCCAAATTTACATCACTGTAATCTGATACTCAAGTCCTGGTGTGGCACTGTAGGATAAGCACTTGACCACATTGTCAGTTTGAACCACAAGTTCGGTGGTTCAAACTCACCAGCCACTCCTCAGAAACCCTATACAGGGTTGCTATGAGTCAGAACCAGCTCGATGGCACTTAATACCAATAAACTGATACTCAATGCTTCCTACCTCAGCCCTTTGGTGGTGTTATTGTTGTTATGTGCCGTGGAGTTGATTCCGACTCATAGCGACCCTGTACAGGGTTTCCAAGGCTGTAAATCTTTACGGGAGCAGAAAGCCTCTTCTTTCTCCTGCGGAAGACCTGGTAGTTTCTAGCTGCTGACCTTGCGGTTTGCAGCCCAATTCATAACCACTACACTACCAGAGCTCCTTGAGCCCCTTGGTAACGGGGTAATTTTAATTAAACGTTTTCATATGCTGCTATGTATAGCATATATTAGTAGTCAAGAAGGAAGTGCAATTATTTTATTTGTTCTTCTCCTTCATTTTTCTTGGGATTGAATTTATTTTTAGAAGTGTTGTGTTGGAAGTTTTTTACTCTACACTATGTTTACTCTTGCCAACTGGTTTCTGGCAATTTAATTTTATGATCATTCTTTTCTTTTTAGAAATTTGTATGAAA
Organism: Chrysochloris asiatica; assembly: GCF_000296735.1. Lineage (NCBI taxonomy): Eukaryota > Metazoa > Chordata > Mammalia > Afrosoricida > Chrysochloridae > Chrysochloris > Chrysochloris asiatica. The sequence goes on from NW_006408531.1 coordinate 14,218,105, forward strand.
CAACAAGACCGGCTTGTTGAATAGTTTTTAGCTACTCTTTGCATGGGAGTGCTATTGGTACTTGGGTAAAGTAGCTGTTTAAAATGGCAAGTGCACATGCTCATTTATCTTGAAAATAATAGCTGCTTATCACTGAGCTCTTACTATTTGCTAGGTACCAGGTGCTTTACTCATATACACTGCCGTATTTAATTCTTGAAACAGCCCTATGAGGTCTATATTGTATCAACATTTTCTAGAATAGCCAACAGTGGCTTAAACAAATTCAGTCATTTGTCCAAGCCGACAGAGCTAGTGAAATTTGGGACTAGAACTGTCTGACTCCAAAACTTGTTCCCTTCATTGCTGAGATTTATTGGTCATCAGCTGTAGCTAGAAGCACATCAGACATTCCTGCCTAATGTGTTCATTTAGAAAAACCTATCAACTATACCTCCTGAAAGGAGCTCTGGTAGCATAGTGGTTACGAATCGGGCTGTGAACCTTAAGGTCAGCAGTTCGAAACTACCAGCCTCTCCGCGGGAGAAAGATGAGGCTTTCTACTCCCGTAAAGATTTACACCCTCGGAAGCCCTGTACAGGGTCGCTATGGGTCGGAACTGACTCGATGGCACTTAACAACAACAACAACAACAACATACCTCCTGAACTGTTCCACGTAGAATACGTCTTTTCTTTCTTTTCTCTACTTGCTTCCGTTTATGCTGGTGCATGGGAACCCCATGTGTGTCAGAGTACAACTGTGCTCCATAGACTTATCATTAGATCCCTAAACTTTTCTTCCAGGGTACCTTTGGGATAATTGACTCTCCAATCTTTTGGCTAGCAGCCAAGTGCATTAACACATTGGCATTATCCCGGGATTGTTTCATTTATGAGGATAACTCCAAATTGCTGCTTGGGTTCTAGTTCATATGTGTATGGGTTTATTGAAGACAAAACATATTGAAATGTATCTCTGTGATCAGATGGCTGTAGGCAAGTTCTCCAATAATACACTTGCCTTGTTGTTGCTGTTAAGTTCTGTCAAGTCAAGACCCTGTATAGAGTGTTCAAAGAGTGACTGGTGTACTTGAACCACTAACTTTCAGTTAGCAGTTCAGTGCTTATTCTACAGTGTCACACTAGGACCCCAATTTGTCTTATTAAGTAAGGTGCCTTAAAAGAAAGGTCCATTCAGAACAGTGACTTCCAGCTAGGCGTGGGACTTCAGGACCATAGACTCAGGGAACACCAAGGTCCACTGGCATAGCATAGTCCACAAAGATGATCAGCTGCATCTTACTTCAATGAGTAGCAAGTATGGTCTTAAAATCTCATAAACAGCATCTAAGGTGCAGCTATTAGTCTCTCCCTGTTTTAAGGAAAAAAGAGTGGTGAACATAAAAAATGCATGGGAACAGTTAATGCAATGAACGGATGGACCAGAGAACCAGAAGAATTAGAATACTCCTGGCTGCCACTGCCAACTACTCTGAAAGGGATCACAGTAGAAAATCCTGGCTAGATTGGGAGAAAAATGTGAAACAAAACCCAAAATCGTAAAAAAGACCAGGCCAGATAGAGGCTGGTAGAACTCCAGCGACTGTGGCCCTTAGTCCCTCTTCTGGTCTAGAAACAAACTCACTCCCATGGATGAATGTTCAGCCGAACAACACACAGATCTATAAGGGAACAATAACACTAGTAAGGCACATACACCACAGAATGATCAAGCATTTGAGATCCAAAGGGGTGGAACTTACCTAAGGACAAATTTCAGCAGGATTAGGAAAAAAGGAGGAGTGGAAACATGACGAGGAAGTGGGACAATTAATGTTACATTGTGGAATTGTAATCAGTGAGACGAGACAAATGGGTATGAATTGCTCTAGAGAAAACTGATCTTCTCTATCTGATTCACTATAAAAAGTTTTTAAAAATCTTGAAAACGAGAAATAAGCTGAGGGTAGTAGTAGAGTGTGGGACATAAATAAGAGGATTTGCTGCTGTTGTTGTTGTTAGTATAGTTGAGTTGTTTCTGACTCATAGCGACCCTGCATAGGGTTTCCAAGGAGCCACTGGTGGGTTTGAACTGCCCGCCTTATGGTTCACAGTCCAGTGTGGATCCTACAGTGCCACACCAGTAGTCTGAGATCTGCTTCTTCTTGTGAAGTGCTGTCAAGTCAGTTCCAACCCATAGTGAGCAGCTTGAACTGCCAACCTTGCAATTCAAATGGCTTTGCAGTCTCCTGAGATCTGCTAGGCCAGTTAAATTCAAGGCAGAGAGATTGGCTCAGAAGCTTACGGCAACTATTTTTTGAGGTTCTGAAGGGGGTAAAGCTAGACAGATTTTCTCAAAGGACGTAAGAAGATTTACAGGGGTTTCTTATGACAAAGTTTTAAGAGAAATGAACATTGCATTGGTGAGGAAAGTCCAGGGAATTTGTGTCGAGGAGTTCTTGTCCTTCACAACAGTGCTCATTCTTCTAGGGTAACGATGGCTGCCCTATGAGATTTTGTTGGGAAACCTTACTTCATCTACCCTACAACCCTGACCTTGCCCCTCTAGATTTGTTTTTGTCCCTCAAACTCAAAGAACATTAAAGAGAACATGATTTGAGTCCCTTGAAGATGCCAAAGCTACTGTTTTGATGTAAGTAAGTAAATGTAAGAATGCTGAGTTTTTCGCGGAAGGATTACAGATGGAAACACTACCTTCAAAAGTGTGTAGACCTAGATGGAAGATATGTTGAGAAGCAAGAGCTTCACATTCACATTTTTATATTTTTGCTTAATACAGTCTTCTATGATTTCTTAGCAATACTTTTTTTACTTTACTTAGTTAGGTTTTGCCATTTCCTTATTTAGCCTGTAGTCAGGCAAGCCATGATAACTAGATGCAGAGGCCAGACATAGCTGAAGTAAGAAGTATTTTTTTAGTCTAACAATTTTCTCTGAATCCCAGAAGTTCTTTTGACCCTCTGCTACTGAGGGAAAAAAAAAAAAAAATGTGTGTTCTAAATTAGTTTATTTCTCTTGCAGTTAGTTTTTAGCTTCTTTTTTTCCTATCACCTACCAACAGAGAGGAAAACTGCTGTGAAATAAAGTAGAACCAAAGTGATTTATAAATAGACTATCTTGCAAGGGTTAGTCAAATAAAAGGAAAAAGAAGATCTAATTCCCCCCCCCCCCCAGAGGCAAGGACAGAATTAGAATGCTGTTGTCATATAGCTAGCTTTACTTAGGTTAGTTCTGTGGACATCTAGAAAGACAGCTGCCTCTGTTTTATTTTCATCAACTGTTCTTTGTTGAAGAGAAGCAGTTTCTTTTGGGCAGGATATTTTCAGAATGAAAATATAAAAAAAGATGAATATTTTTAAGTTCAAGCTTCTTGAGAATAAGGGATGTTGTTGTTAAGCACCGTGGAGTCGGTTCCAATTCATAGTTTAAGTCTGCACAGGGTTTCTGAGGCTGCATATCTTTGCAGGAGCAGAAAACCTCATCTTTTTCCCGCACAACAGCTGGTAGTTTTGAACTGCTGATCTTGAAGTTAGCAGCCCGATTCGTAACCACTACGCTACCAGAGCTCCTTGAAAATGATGGATAGTAACTATAAAAATACACTTAAAAATCTATGTCTGAGATTTTATTTGAAAAGATATTTAGAGTCTAATCAAGTCATGTATTTGTAGTAAGTTTTGTATTTCTTTTAAATTATAAATTCTACTTTTATTCTAGTAAGAATGAGATGTTTTAATTTTTTCAAAAAAAGATGATCATTGTATCTTAAGAGAAGGAAGTTGATAGAGATTTTTATTTTTCAACATTGTAACAAATCAGTTTTCATGATTTTCTTCCAATAAATGTCGTCAGAATGCCTCATGTCCTTTAACATATCTGTTGAGAGAGATTATACGCTAGGATTTACATTTGTTTGGAAATAGGAAAATGCTAGTAACAATCCTTTTCAGACTGATTTCATGCATGATAGACTTCACTTGGGGTCTCTCAGGAAACGGGAGAGTGAGTCTGAGCACCATGGGCCTGTGAACTTTG
>NW_006408531.1:14222316-14246384 GCF_000296735.1 Chrysochloris asiatica
AAACAAAACAAAGTGAAATACCACTATACACTATGAGACAGCAGTTAAAAACCCTGAAACCGCTTACAGCAAGGCAGTGGAGAATGGGAACCTGCTGGTAGGAGTGTATGTTGGTACTGCCCTGTGAAGAGCCATTTGACAATATTAAACATATCAAATGAGTGTTTTACCCAATCCCTCCATTGCTGTTGAGTCAAATCTGACTCATGGTAACCCCATAGGATAAAGGAGAACTGCCCATAGGGTTTCTGTCCAAGGACGTAATCTTTACAGAAGCAGACTGCCAACAGACCTTATGCTGATGTCAAGTTTTATTCTCCTTTCCTCTTGTAAAGAGGTCAGACGCTGCCCCACACAGTTTTTACAGATGCATAGGAATTGTAGGACCTCTGGTGTGATGCTATAAGATAAGCACTGGAATGCAAACCACAAGACCAGCAGTTCAAACCCACCAGCTGCTCCTTGGAAACCCTATACAGAGTCACTATGAGTCGAAACTGACTCTACGGCACTTAACAACAACAAAAAGAAGACGGAATTATAATCAAGAATGTTTCCCTTAAGTTCATTTGAAATACCCCTCTCTCAAAGCAAATAGTATGAACAAGTATCTCGGAATGTGAGCACTTAAAGACATATTTTGTTGTTGTCGTCATTAAGTGTTGTTGAGTCGTTCCCAACTCATAGCCACCCTATTTTGGGTTTTCAAGGCTTTAAATCTTTGCAGGAGCAAAAAGCCTCATCTTTTGCCCACAGAACAGCAGATGGGCTTGAACCATGGACCTTGTGGTTCACAGTGCAGTGATTATAGTATTATAGTCGGTCATTATGTGCTGTGGAGTCAGTTCTGACTCATAGCAATGCTGTACAGGGTTTCTAAGGCTGTAAATCTTTACAGGACCTGAAAGCCTCATCTTTCTCCTTCAGAACCACTGGTAGTTTTGAACTGCTGACCTTGAGGTTGCTGCTCCTCGGCTCCTCGGAAACCCTGTAAGAGGTCGCTATGAGTCAGAATCAACTCGATGGCACTTAATAATATCAATATGAAACATCTCAAAAACAATGTTGAGGGGGAAAAAATAACAAGCATGTGTACAGTATGTCATTTATACAAAATGTAATCCTATATAAGACAATGATTTCTGCACATCTGTGTTGCATAAGAATTGAAGTATACGTGGGAATCAAAACCAACACATTCAGAATAGTTGTCTCTTAGGGAGATGAGAGTAGAATAGAATTGGAAAGAAAAGAATTAGAAAGGCTGAAGGAGTCTTCAATTATATTAACATTTTATTTCTAAAGCTAGGTCATAGTGTTGGGTGTTTCTTCATTTTTATATGCCTGAAATATTTCAGTTTGCATTTTTTAAAAAGATCTCTGTATTCTATGTTATTATATATTGTGTCCACCAGGATAAGTTGCATATATTTTGGACTTTTTGAATCCCCAATTATTTTTAGCTTCTTTTTCCTAATGTCCTACTTGTGGTTAGAAAACCTAAGATGCATTTCATCTTTCATTCTACACTCAGAGAGACTTTATTCCCTGTTTCTTTCTAGATTGACTTGCACATCAGTGTGTGATGACTCAGCTTGTGTTTAAATGTAGTGATTATGTTAGATTCTTACTTGCTCAAGAAATTGAGTTCCATTTTTCTCTTTCATCACTACTTGAAAAGACACATCACAGATAAGGTTTTCTTTAATTGACTGTTATATGTGGCAGTCTATCTGTATGCTTGCTTCTTCATTGTCTCACTGAGTACAGTACATGTATATGTGACAATTGAAACCCTTATTCTGCTTTGGACACATGTATTTTTTCTAGATTAGGATCTGACTGGCATGGAATCTTAGGTGAACAAACCAGCATTTGTAACACAATACGAGATTAGCACTTCTGAAACTATAAGCAATTTTTAGCATTTAAAGTGAGAGAGGAATAAATCTCTAAGCCTATCAGTAAATGAATTGAACTTCTCTGCTGATTTTTAGCAAAAATATTTTTTCTGTCCTGTTCTTGTTGACATTAACTCAATTAATTACTCATGTTCTCTAAGAGCGACATAAGTGAGAATGCCTTGCCGGGATTTTTATTAGTAGGGACTAGGTTTAAATGTTCATATTCCTTCACATTAAAAAAAATTCAAACTGGAAAAACTGCCATGACACTTTTTTTTTTTTGATGTCATGACATTTTAAATAACTTTTGAAATGAAAATACTGATAGTGCGATGATTGGACGAGAGCTAGAGTGGAAGTCGGGAGGACTGAGTGTGAGTCTTTACCTGATCATGGACCATTGAGTACGGAACTGAACTCCCCAGTTCTTTACCTACCAAGTGAACATAAGACTCATGCTCGTTCTCTTCAGACTTCTGAGGGTCAAATGATAAAATCTATTTAAATACCTTTTAAAAAATAGAAATGATATATACATGCAACATGTCATTCTTTAACTGTAATCCATTCCTGGCAAGTTGATTCCATCTCATGGCGACCTCCTGTGCTATAGAGTAGGGTTTTCAAGGCTGTAACCTCTTGGATTCCAATGGCCAGGTCTTTCTTCTGAGGTACCTCTGGATGGGTTCAAACCACCAATCTTCTGGTTAGTAGTTGAGTGCTTAGTCATTTGTGCCACCAGAGACTTCTATTTAACTTTAAGGTCTGTACATGAAGTAGGACTCCTTTACTTTCAAGGACATTGAAGTCTTAAAGGAGAATTAGCAAATACATACTATGAGAATCATTTTGTCAAATTTGACAACATGTGAAGCATCTTATGTGATTTACTATGTACATTGTGAACTGATACTTTTTTAAAAAAAATAGCTCATTATGTAATTTATTCTAAAATTGAAAACTAGGTATTTTCTTTTTTAAAAAGGCAAGGTTTTTTGGTTTTGTTTCCTGGACTCTGAGCACTGAACTTCAAACAACAGGGTCCACAGTGTGAGCCTGCCAACCAAACCACATGAGAAAGATGAGAATTACTGCTCCCACAAAGATTTAAAGCCTAGAAGCCGTATATAGGGTTGCTATGAGTCAGAACCAACTGGATGGCACTTAACAACAAAAATCTTGCATTTAATTTAAAATGAGATTAAGGAGAATTACAATTCTAATCTGTCCTGGATATGGTGTTGACATGCAGCATCCTTTTCTAACCCATTTCTGGTAACAAATACAAAGAGGTTTTAAACAGTTATGAAAACTTCCCTTACCTCTAATTCCATTTTTCCATGAAGTTTTGGAAGCCCCCTAGTATGGTAAAAGTCAGGATTTGGTGCAGGAAATAGTCATTGTTGTAAGTACTTCAAGCCCTGACAGCAGTAGTGATTCAGTGGTAGATCTCACGCCTTGTATGTGGGAGACCCAGGATCAGGTCTCAGCCAATGGGCCCTTGGTACAGCCACCCCTCCCCTGTCTCTGCTGGTGGAGGCTCACATATTGCTCTGAGGCTCAACAGATTTCCATGGAGCTTGCAGACTTACACAGATTTGGAAGAAATGTCTCGCAATCTACCTACGGATCACAATTGGTCTCACCTTACTGTTTCGATGAGTTTGGGGCATGCTCAACAAGGGAACTAGCAATAGCAGCATAGCAGTTTCATATCTGTCCTCTTGTACTGTGGCAGCTTAGGTGTTGGTATGATTTTGGAGGCTATGCCACCAGTATTTTAAACAGCAGCAGAGTCATCCAAGGTGGACAGATTTTAGCAGAGCTTCCAGACTAAGACAGATTAGGAAGCAGAGACAGACTACTTCCAAATCTTTAGTCACTGGAAACCTTATGACTAGCAGTAGAACACTGTCAGCACCAGGTTATTGAATATTGAAACATGATAAAGAGCACCAGAATGTTGTCAGATACAGTGCTGGGGTCCTGGAGTGGTGCTGTGGGATAATGCAATGGACTGCAAGGTCAGTGGATCATACTCACCAACTGCTCTTTGGAAATCCAATACAGGGTTGCTGTGGTTCTGAACCAACTCAACAGCACTTAACAACAATAGTGCTGGGAAATGAGCCCCTCAGATTGGAAGGCACTAAAAATACTGGGGAAGAACTGCCTCCTCTGGAGAGTTGACCGTGATGAAATGAATAGAGTAAAGCTTTTGAGACCTTCTTTTGCTGATGGGATACAACTCAAAATGAGGAGAAAAACCTGTACATATCCTTTAATAATCAGAACATGAAATGTATGAAGTTTGAATCTAGGAAAACTGAAAGTTGTCCAAAATGAAATGGAACACATAAACATCAATATCCTAGGAATTAGTGCGCTGAAATGGACTGGTATCGGCAATTTTGAAACTGACAACCACATGGTTTTCTATGTTAAGAATGACAAATTAAAGAGGAATGGCATTGCATTCAGCATCAAAAAGAACATTTCAAGGTCTACCTTGATGTATCATGCTATCTGTGATAGGATAATATCCATATGGCTACAACAAAGATCAGTTAATACCACTATTATTCAAATTTACACGCTAAACACTAAAGTCAGTAATTATGAAATGAAAGAATTCTACCAACTTCTTCAGGCTGAACTTGATCAAACACACAATGAAAATGGATTGATAATTATTGGCAATTGGAATGCAACAGTTGGAGACCAAGAGGAAGGATCAGTAGATGAAAACTATGACCTTACTGATAGAAATGATGTCAGAGGTCACATGATAGAATTTTGCAAGACCCCAGTGAGTTGTTCTTTGCAAAACCCATTTTTGAACAACATATAACAGGACTATACACATGGACCTCACCAAATGGAATACAGAGAAATCAAATTGACTACATCTGTGGAAAGAGCTGTTTATCATCAGCGAAAACAATACCATGGGCAGGCTATGGAACAGACTATCTACTCATGAAACTGAAGAAAATTGAAACAAGTGCAAAAGAGCCAAAATAATGACATCAAACATGTCCTACTTGACTTGAGAGATCATCGCAACAAGAGATTTGATGCATTAGACACCAATGACTGAAGACTAAAAGAGTTGTGGAGTACATCAAGACCATCATACAGGAAGAAAACAAAAGGTCATTAAGAGGACAAGAAAGAAAGAAAAGACAAAAATGGATATAAGAAGAGACTCTGAAACCTGTTCTCCAGTGTAGACATGCTGAAGAAAATGGAAGAAAAGAGGAAGTAACAAAGCTGAACAGAAAATTTCAAAGAGCAGCTCTAGAAGACAAAGTCAAATATTATAATCATCTGTGCAAAGGCATGGAGTTACAAAACGAAAAGGGAGAACACACCCAGCATTTCTCAAGCTTAAAGAAATGAAGAAAAATGTCAGGCCTTGACTTGCTATATTGAAGGATTCTATCCACCACTCATCTATCAGTTTGTCATACTGTGGTGGCTTGTGAGTTGTGATTCTGAAAGCTATGCCACCGGCATTGTAAATACCAGCAGTGTCACCCATGGTGGACAGGTTTCAGATGAGCTTTCATATGAAGACAGACTAGGAAGAAGGAGTGACAGACTACTTCTGAATATTTAGTCACTGAAAACCTTATGAATAGCAGAGAAATACTGTCAGATATAGTGGCAGAAAATGAGCCCCTCAGTTGACAGGGATGACGTGAATGGAGTAAAGCCCGTGGGAGAAAAGCCCGTGGGAACTTAATTTGCTGATGGGGCACATCTCAAAATGAAGAGAAACAGCTGTAAACATTAATGGAAACTCAGAACATGGAATGTACGAAGTATGAATCTGGGAAAATTGTAAGTTGTCAAAAATGAAATGGAACACATAAACATCGATATCTGAGGCATTAATGAGCTGAAATGGACTGGTATTGGCCATTTTGAATCTGATGACCACATGGTTTACTATGCCAGAAATAACAAATTGAAGAGGAATGGTGTTTCATTCATTGTCAAAAAGAACATATCCAGATCAGTCATGAGGTAAAACGCTGTCTGTGATTAGATAATATCCATGCACCTACAGGGAAGCCCAGTTAATGCCACTATTATTCAAATTTATGCACCAACCACTAAAGCCAGTGAGGATGAAATATAAGAATTCTACCAACTTCTTTAACCTGAAATTGATCAAACATGCAATCAAGATGTATTGATCATTACTGGTGATTGGAATGCAAAGGTTGGGAGCAAAGAGGAAGGATCAATAGTTGGAAAATATGGACTTGGTGATAGAAATGATGCTGGAGAACGCATGATAGAATTCATTGCAAATACCTTCTTTAGACAGCATAAGAGACAACTATACACATGGACCTTACCAGATGCAATACATAGAAATCAAATTGACTACATCTGCAGAAAGAGAAGATGGAAAATCGCCATATCATCAGTGGAACAGACCATCAATTGCTCATATGCAAATTCAAACTGAAGCTGAAGAAAATGAAAACAAGTCCACAAGAGCCAAAGTATGACCTTGAATATATCCTACTTGAATTTAGGGATCATTTGAAGAACAGATTTGATACATTAAACACTAAAGACTGGAGACCAGAAGAGTTGTGGAATGACATCAAGAACATCATACATGAAGAAAGCAAAAAGTCATTAAGAAGACAGGAAAGAAGGAAAAGGTCAAAATGGATGTCAGAAGAGACACTGAAACTTGTTCTCCAGTGTAGAGATGCTAAAGCAAGTAGAAGAAATGAGGAGGTACAAGAGCTGAACAGAAAATTTCAAAGATCAGTTCGAGAAGATAAAGCCAAATATTACAACAAAATGTGCAAAGATCTGGAGTCAGAAAACCAAAATGAAGAACACGCTCAGCATTTTTCAGCTGGGGAATGGAAGAAAAACTTCAAGCCTCGACTTTCGTAATTGAAAGATGCACTGGGTAAATTATTGAATGATGCAGAAAGGATCAAGAAAAGATGGAAGGAATACACAGAGTCACTGTACCAAAAGGAAACGGTTAATGTTCAACTGTTTCAAGAGGTAGCATGTGATCAAGAGCCAATGATACTGAAGGAGGAAGTCCAAGGTGCATTGAAGGAATTGGCAAAGAATAAGGCACCAGGAACTGATGGAATAAAAACTGAAATCTTTCAAGAAAGTGAGGTGGCACAGGAGGCACTCACTCATCTCTGCCCAGAAATTTGGAAGACAGCTGTCTGGCCGACTGATTGGAAGAGATCCATATTTGTGCCCATTCCAAAGAGAGGTGACCCAACGAAATGTAGAAATTATTGGACAATCTCTTTGATATCCCATGAGAATAAAGTGTTACTAAAGGTAATACAGAAATGGCTGCAAGCATACACTGACAGAGAACTTGTAGAGGTTCAAGCCGGATTCAGAAGAGACCGTAGAACAAGGGTTATCATTGTTGATGTTCAATGGATCTTGGCTGAAAGCTTTATTGACTGCGCAAAGGCTTTCGATTGCATGGATCATTACAAGCTATGGACAACATTGCCAAGTATGAGTATTCTGGAATGCTTAATTGTGCTCATGAGGAATCTGTACCTAGACCAACAAGCAGTTGTTCGAACACAACATGGGAACACTGAATGGTTTAAGATTAAAAAAGGTGTACGACAAAGTTGTATTCTTTCACCATACTTATTCAACCTGTATGCTGAGCAAATATTCCCAGAAGCTGTGTTCTTTGAAGAAAAATGTGGCATGAGGATTGGAGGAAGACTCATTAACAACCTGCAATATGCAGATGATACAACCTTGCTTGCTGAAAGTGAAGAGGACTTAAAACATTTACTGATGAAGATCAAAGATCACAGCCTTTGGTATGGAGCATCTCAATGTCAAGAAAACAAAAATCCTCACCACTGGACCAATAAACAACATTCTTATCAATGGAGAAAAGATTGAAGTTGTCAAGGACTTCCGTCTTCTTGGATCAACTATCAACACTCACAGAAGCAGCAGTCAAGAAATCAAACAACCTATTACATTAGGCGAATCTGCTGCACAAGACCTTTTTATAGTGTTGAAGAGCAAAGATGTCAGCTTGAAAACGAAGGTGCGCCTTATCCAAGTCATGGTATTTTCAATAACCTCATATGCATGCGAAAGCTGGACAGTAAATAAGGAAGACTATAGAAGAATTGATGCTTTGAGTTATGGTGTTGGAGGAGATTATTGAAAGTGCCATGGGCTACCAAAAGAAAAAACAGATCCATGCTGGAAGAAATGCCGCCAGAGTGCTCTTGGAGGCCAAGATGGCCAAACCTCATCTCTCATACTTTGGACATATGTCAGGAGGGGACCATTCGCTGGAGAAGTATATCATGTTTGGTAGGGTGGAGCGTCAGAGAAAAAGAGGAAGACCCCCAATGAGATGGATTGGTCAAGTGGCAGCATCGATGGACTCAAGCGTGGCAACAATAGTGAGGTCAGCCCAGGTTTGGGCAGTGTTTTGTTCCGCTGTGCATAGGGTCGCTATGAGTCAGTACTAACTCGATGGCACCTAACAACAAGAACAACATCCTGGTGTGGCATTGTGGGTTAATGTGTCAGACTGTAAAGTCGTTTGCACTGCAAGGTTGGCGGTTCAAGCTCACCAGCTGCTCCTTGGAAACCCTATACAAGGTTACTGTTGCTCGGAACTGACTCAACAGCACTTAACAACAACAACAACAACATGGGCAAAATATTGAGTGATGAAACAGTATCAAAAGAAGATAGAAGGAATACACTGAGTCTTTATGCCAAAAAAAATTAATGGTCTATGTTCAACCATTTCAAGAGGTAGCATAAGAACAAGAGTCAATGCTACTGAAGGAAGAATTCCAAGGTGCACTGAAGGCACTGGCAAAGAACAAAGGCTCCAGGAATTGATTGAATACAAATTCAAAAATTTCAGTAAACTGATGCAGCATGGTTTATTGCACTCATCTACACGAATAAATTTGGAAAACAGCTACCTGGCCAACTGACTGGAAGAGAGCCATATTCCAAAGTGAGGTGACCCAATGAAATGTGGAAATCTTGGGGCAATATTTGGACAAGTAAAATTTTTCAAAAGATAATTAAAAATGGCTGCAGCAGTACATTGACAGGGAGCTACCAGAGGTTCAGACCAGATTCAGATGGGGACATGGAATGAGGGCGTATATCATTGCTGGCGGAGTCCTGGTGTGGCGCTGTGGGCTAATGCATCAGTCTGCAAAGTCCTTTGAACTGCAAGGTCAGTGGTTCAAGCTCACCAGCTGCTCCATGGAAACCCTATACAGGATCGCTATGGGTCGGAATCAACTCTACAGCACTTCACAACAACAACAACATCATTGCTGGCATCAGATGGATTGTGGTTGAAAGCAGGGGATACCAGAAAGATGTTTACCTGTGCTTTATTGACTATACAAAGGCTTCCAATTGTGTGGATCATCACAAGCTATGGACAACATTCTGGATAATGAGTAGTCAAGAACACTTACTTGTGCTCATGAGGAACTTGTACATAGTTCAAGAGGCAGTAGTTCGAACAGAACAAGGGGACCCTAAATGGTTTTAAATTAGGAAATGTGTGCACAAGGGTTATATTATTTCACCATACTTATTCAATCTGTATGATGAGCACATAATCTGAGAAGCTGGATTATCTGAGAAGAACATGACGTAAGGATTGAAGGAAGAAGACACATTAACAATCTGCAATATGCAGATGATACAACCTTGTTTTTGGAAAGAGATAAAGACTTAAAATACTTACTCATGAAGATTAAAGACTACAGCCTTTGGTATGGGTTGTTTCTCAATATAAAGAAAAAAAATCCTCACCACTAGACCAATAAATAACATCTAGATAAATGGAATAAAGATGAAGTTGTCAAAGACTTTATTTTGCTTGGATCAACCATCAACACTCATGAAAGCAGCAGTCAAGAAATCAAACAACATATTGCATTAGACAAATCTGCTGCACAAGACTTCTTTAAAGTGTTCAAGAACAAAGATGTCAGTTTGAGGACTAAGGTGCACCTGACCCAAGTCATGGTATTTTAAGAGCCTCATATGCATGTGAAAGTTGGACAATGAATAGCGAAGACCTTAGAATAATTGATACATTTGAGATATAGTATTGGAGGAGAATATTAAAAGTACTGTGAACTCCAGAAGAACATAGAAGTTTGTGTTGGAAGAAGTACAGCCAGACTGCTCCTTGGAAGCCAGAACGGCCAGATTTCGTCTCTCATATTTCTCACATATTATCAGGAGGGAACCTTCTCTGAAGAACGACATCATACTTAGTAAAGTGGAGGATTAGCGAATCAGAGGAAGACCCCCAATGAGCTGGATTGGAACAGTGACAGCAGTACTGGGTTCAAGTGTGGCAATGATTGTGGGATTAACACAGGGTATGGCAGTGTTTTGTTCTGTTGTGCATAAGGTCACTATTTGTGGGTGCCTAGCTGACTCGATGGCACCTAACAACAACAACTCAATGGTACCTAACTACAACAAGTTTTATGGTACCTAGGCCCATGATCTTGCATCTAGAAGTACAGAGAGACCTATTCCCCATTATAGCTTATTGTGTTGTTGTTAGATGCTGTCGAGTTGGTTCCAACTCATCGTGGTATTATTGACAACAGAATGGTCTCATACCGACAGATGGTCCCATACCATCATCATCATAATTGTTGTTATGTAGCAACCCATTGTTACCGCCACTGTGTCAGTCCATCTCATTGGGCAATCTTACTCTTGATGATATCCTTCTTGATACCATATCCAAAAACGTGAGGCAAAGTCTCACCATCCTTGCTTCTAAAGAACATTCTGAGTGTACTTCTTCCAAGAGAGATTATTGTTCTTCTGACAGTCCATGGTATTTTCAATATTTTTCCTCAATACTGTATTTCAAATGCATCACTTCTTTTAATGTCTTCCTTTTTCACTTCCAACTTTTATATGAATATTCAGAAGATTTAAAATACTGTGGCACCGTCAGGTGCACTGTAGTCCTCAAATTGACATCTTTGCTCTTGGACACTTTAATAAGGTTTTGTGCAGCAGATTTTGACTAATGCAGTACGTTGTTTGATTTCTTAATTGCTGCTTCAAGGATCCTAGCAAAAGCTTATGTTGTAACTTATCAGTATCCAATTGGATATGAAATTTGTTTCTGTGGTATTCACACATAACCACTTGAAGCAAATGGTTATACTTTTTTGTTTTTTAATAGTTTAAAAATTCAAGGGATTTTTCAGCAATTTTTTAAAGCACAATATTTTGGATTAACAGTGTAGTAAATTTGTTTTACAATGAATGTTCTCTAAAAGGTTCATATCTCTCCAAATAGCAGGTACTGTGCAGAAACATGCAAAACAGTGTGGCAGTGCAGAAAGTAATGACAAATGAGATATAACTCATGAAGTGTCTGGCTCCAGAGCTACTCAGATCCAGACTCCAAGTCCATGAGTGTGTTACTTTTTCTCTTTGAACTTGGTTTTAGATCCTGCCATACACCAGGAATTATAGACCCTGGAGATTCAGACATAATACATAGGAAGTTCTTACTTTATCACCACACTATGTTTCAATTTCTCAATGTCAAGAAAACAAAAATCCTCACCACTGGACCAATAAACAACATTCTTATCAATGGAAAAAAGATTGAAATTGTCAAGGACTTCATTCTTCTTGGATCAACTATCACCACTCGAGGAAGCAGCAGTCAAGAAATCAGACGACGTATTGCATTGGGCAAATCTGCTGCACAGGAACTTTTTAAAATATTGAAGAGCAGAGATGTCAACTTGAGGACTAAGGTGCGCCTGACCCAGGCCATGGTGTTTTCAATAGCCTCATATGGGTGCGAAAGCTGGACAGTGAATAAGGAAGATCGTAGAAGAATTGATGCCTTTGAGTTGTGGTGTTGGAGGAGAATACTGAAAGTGCCATGGACTGCCAAAAGAACCAATAGATCTGTTTTGGAAGAAGTGCAGCCATAGTGCTCCTTGGAGGCCCAGCCATAGTGCTCCTTGGAGGCCAAGATGGCTAAGCTTCGTCTCTCATACTTTGGACATATTTTCCGGAGGAAACAGTCGCTGGAGAAGGATGTCATGCTGGGTAAGGTGGAGGGTCAGAGAAAAAGAGGAAGACCCCTAATGAGATGGATAGGCCAGGTGGCATCATTGATGGACTCAAGTGTGGCAGTGGTAGTGAGGTTGGCCCAGGATCGGACATTGTTTCGTTCTGCTGTGCATGGGGTCGCTATGAGTCGGTTCTGACTCGATGGCACCTGACAACAACAACAATGTTTCAATTTGCTTCCATTTTCCTTATTTTAGTCTTTTCGCTGCAGACTTGTCTTGGTTCTTCATGTAGTATAAACAATGGCAATCTTCTGGCTTTAAATCATGATAAGATTTCTTTCAATTCCAATTTCCACTTGCTTCCTGAGATTTGAAGAGAACTCCCCAGTTCTTCCTGGACTTTTGTTGTCTTCGTTGTACTTCTCAAAAGAGCAGTCGCGTCCATGTTGTAAATTTTATAGTATCTACCAGTTTACAACAACAACCAGTTTCTGTTAAGTTAGTAAGGACATTAAGGTAATTTTTGTTATAAATAACTCAAACTCACATTTAATTCTTACTATGATTGGTGAATATATTCCAAATCCGAAGTCATACTTCTCTCTCTCTCTCTCTTTTTTTTTTTTTTGTCCTTACACCGCTGCTTGCTTTTCTTAAAGTTGTACCTTCTTTATCAAGGTAAATGACTCAGATTAATTCCGTTTTGACTTTAATTGTACATGAAATGAAAATTTCTATTTTGGGAAGTTTCATAATTCTTTAAGTTTGAATTTTTACTGGATTCTTCTCAGAGCTTTAGATAGTACCTACTTTAGTCAGTGGTACAAAGTACACATTCAGTAAATGTTAGGAAAAAAAAAAATCCTTTGAAACTAGGATCCTGTAAAGTAATCCAGCAAGCCTTTGCTGCATCTACTACGAAAATGGAGACCATTTTCAGCAGCCAAATGGTCACATTCCAGAACATGTCAACATCACTGTGAAGGGAATGCCATTATTGTGGAGGGACTTCAACCTCATCAATGTAGAACATGGTGTCCTTGAAAAAAAAAAAAGAAGAAGAGATGGAGTATTCGAAAGGAGCTGACTGCAGTTTGTACTGCACAGACGAGATCAAGGCGCTGTGCAGAACGAGATCAAAGTTGCTGCACTGGATTTCCACTCTGGGTCTAAAGTCCCCAGTTGCTCCATTGCTCCACTTCATCGTCTCTGCCTCCATCTTAGTCATCACTGCTTCTCTGGGTAGGGTCCCCCTCTCCGCTCTTCTCCCTTGATGGTCCCAGTGACCTCCGCTCCTAGACTAAAAAGTTAATCACTCCCCTTCTTGCTACAAAACGTCTACCTTTACATTTTCAACCCTCACAATCAGTCCTGGTAACAATTATTCACTATTGTATCACAAGAGACTTATCTGCATTTCATTTCATCAGTCCCGCCTAGACAGATTGGATACTACTCAGTGGAGATTCTACCTTCCTTCATGCCCTCTGGGTCTAGGTTCCCTCTTGAAAGCTTGTAAGCCAGTCACTTCTTGCCTTTGTAGCCCACCCATTTTGGGTAGCCAAAGTCCAGGTTGCCCATCCCTGTCTACTCTGTGTATGGAGGGGGTGGGAATGATCCTTGTTGTAAAGATTTGTTCCCTCTTTTGAGCTACTGGATCCATAGGTGTAGGTCAAGTTCATCAAATTGTATCAGATTACTCTTTTTTTCCTCTTCTGTCTTCTTCTACTTGAGCTCTCATCATCCAGTCACTGAAGCCAGGTCAAGTGGGTATTATCTGCAAGTGTGGGTGTTCTTGTGCATATGCCCTCTCCTCTTATCAGCTGAGTGCTTCACTTTCCACACTAGTCCTCTGTGGCTATGTCACTGACTCTGGGCCCAAGAGCCCCCAGGTCTTGCCACATTGCTGGCCAACCAGGTCTCCTCCCAGGTTCATAGGAGTCTATTGAACGTTGTAGGGCTATCAGTGATATTTTTGATGTAATAAAATTCATCTATTAAAAAAAGTAACAATTTGTGAACCAGAAATATTGGCCCTGCCTCTTTTAACAGCACTTCCTCTGAACATTCCCTCAAGTCTCTTGCTTACTTATGACCAACTGTTGATTCATAAACCCAAGCACTCTGTAATCTCCCTGGTTCAACATTGTCATCATCATATACACTTTTTGTTATTACTTCATGGAACCATTTTTTCTCGAGAGAGCTGATTATCTTGTTTGTTTGGTTTACTTCAGAAATGACCTTTCATCTGAGCTATAAACATTCTATCTCAAATTGGAGAAAGAAAGACATACTATGAGGAAGGGACAATAAGAAATACATGTAAACACAGCATTTATGAAGATTTTCTCTGAAAATGTTGAACTGACAAACGCTGTATGATATATTTAGCAGGAGTTGATATCCCAGCTGTAGAATCCCTGAAGCCACAAGACTGAAGGATCCAGTCTTTATGTAAGCTAGTAATATTATGCCTGCTAAGGGACGATTTGTGGACTGTATAAATTATTTCCTTGCTTTCCTTCCTAATTCTTCCCTCTTTAGTCTCTTATTATCATTTTGTCAAAAGGGGAATGGAAAATGTCACCACATCACTCTTTTCTTGGTTTATAGACACTAGTACACCTTAAGGAGTAAGAGGGATTACCTCTGCACACAGAAATGTATGTCTAAAAGCCTCCTGACACCCACCCCTATTAAGCAAGGCTTGCTGAATCCTATTTCTTGATATATATGGAAGTTGGTCTTTGTAGCACTTGAGACCAGCATGCTAGGTGGGACCTTTTAGAATGCACACTTGAAATTACTATGGAAATTTATGGGTAAAATGTAATTTACTGTACAAAAGTTTGTTATATTGTACCAAAGTTTATTTACAAGACAGTTTTGTTTTTGTTTTTTCAAAAAGAAATACCTACAGTTGAATAATAGGGTCCAATTAAGCATTGCAGAAAGAAACAGCTGGTGACAAAAAAGATACTAATTATAATTAATGACATCACATTTTAATGAGAAGTTTGTGTTAAGAAGTTGTGTTAAATGCTCTATGTATAAAATGTCACATCCCAGCCCCATTGAAAGACATGTTGTCTTACTTATCTAGTGCTTCTATAATAGAGACAACGCATTGCGTGACTTTAACAAACAGAAGTGCATTCTCTCACAGTTTGTTGTTGAGTGCCGTCGAGTTGGTTCCGATCCATAGTGATCCTGAACAGGGTTTCTGAGGCTGTACATTTTTATGGGAGCATAAAGCCTCATCTTTCTCTCGTGGAGCAGCTGGTAGTTTCGAACTGCTGACTTTGCGGTTCTCAGCCCGATTCGTAACCACTATGCTACCAGAGCTCCTTTCTCACAGTTTAGGAGGCTGCAGGTCCTAATCAGGATGCCAACGCTAGGAGAAGCCTTTCTCTCTCTGTGTCCTGGGTCTTGGGGAAGGTCCTTCCTTGTCTCCCTTCAACATCTGTGGGCTAGGTATTCTTGGAAATCTACATATATCTCGGCACCGATTAGGACTTGCTGACACTAGCTGGTTTACAGAGTAGGGACCCTGTATCAAAAGGATACTCCACTTCCTGTTCATGGTTCTTGGTGGTCATAGATCCCTCTCAATGCTGGATTCTTTCTCCTTTCATCTCTTATGAAAGGTGATGCAGGCCACACCCTAGGGAAACTCCCCTTAGATCTGATCAGAGCTGTGAGCTGATTCTACCCAAAGCCCTTTACAAATGAGTGACCATCAGATCACATCATTACATAGCTGCCACATTCCATTGTCACATAGCTGCCAAACAGCCAAGCTGACACATAGATTAGGGGGACACACCATTCAATCCATGACTTATGTTTTATATGACTCAGCAGTTAAACCCTTAGCTGCTAACCAAAAGGCTGGGGGGTTGAATCCACCCAGCAGCCCTGTGGGAGAAAGATCTGGCCATCTGCTTCCTTAAAGGCTACAGCCAGCAAACCCTGTGGCAATTCAGCGCTGTCACATGGGCTTGCTGTGAGTAGAAACTGAGTCCTCTTGTGGCGCTGCGGGTTAATGCACTGGAGTACAAGGTTGATTTGAACCACAGGGTCAGCGGTTCAAGCTCACCAGCTGCTCCTCAGAAACCCTGTTACAGGGTTGCTGTGAGTCAGAACTGATTCGACTGTACTTAGCAATAACAACCAATAACAACAACAGTCTGCTTATCGTAGAGTCTTCCCACCAAGATATATTTATTTTAATGTGAAACAAATTAATAGAGGAGAAGAGACTCTGGAATTTCTTTTCCAACTACTTTCAGCTTTGGTACAATTTAACCTGATTTTTTGGTACAGGACATTCTGATTGATAGTTGCTTCTGTTTAAGGGGAGGATCTGTTTTT
This sequence comes from Chrysochloris asiatica, assembly GCF_000296735.1. Classification (NCBI taxonomy): domain Eukaryota; kingdom Metazoa; phylum Chordata; class Mammalia; order Afrosoricida; family Chrysochloridae; genus Chrysochloris; species Chrysochloris asiatica. The sequence goes on from NW_006408531.1 coordinate 14,238,710, forward strand.
ACCTCTGACCCTGAACAACACAGGTGCAAAAATGACTCTAGGCTTTGTGTGTGTGTGTGTGTGTGTGTGTGTGTTTGGTATAGTCAAGGCATGGTTTTTTTGTATGTTTCTGGTATAGTCAAGGGATGTATTGACCAAAAACTTGGGTAATGCTGCACTGGAATTTATGCTGATTTTATCTTTTCATTTATAGTACATTATCTGAGAAGTTTCCCTGTTGTTATGTGAAATTATGTATATAGCTACAAATACAGCAGTTCCTCCCTTTTCTTCCTTCAGGGAGTTTGTTGTTTTTGTTAGTTGCCATCTAGATACACCTTGTAGTGACCCTAGTGTAACAGAACGAAACTGCTCTCAAGTCCAAACACCATCTCAGTCAGTTCCATGGCTGAGCCATTGTCAGTCCATCTGGTTGAGGGTCTTCCTTTTTTCCCCACTAACCTTCTCAGTAACTTTGGTACAAATTAAATACTTCTTTGATCCTCTCTTCTAAACAAGTGACCTGTCTTCTTTAGTCCCCAGTGATCATGTTTGTTGTCATTATTAGGTGCCAGAGTTGGTTCTGATAGTGGCCCAATGTACTACAGACTGAAATACTACCTAGTCCTGTGCCATCTTTATTGTCATTCTTATGTTAGAACCCATTGTTTCAGCTACTGTGTGATAAGTTTTGTTGTTATTTTTAGGTGCCATCAAGTTGTTTCCAATTCATAGTGACCCTATGCACAACAGAACAAAACACTGCCAGTCCTAACCCATCCTCATGAACGTTGTTAAACTTCAATCCTTTGCTGCTTCCACTGTGCCAAACCATGTCATGGGAATCGTCTTCTTTTTCGCTGATTCTTCATGTGATAATGTGTACTGTACCTTCAGTGGTCCTGGTATACCTTTGTAGGATAAGCACTGGACTGCTAACAATAAGGTTGGCAGTTCAAACCCATCATATCCTTGGATACCCTATACAGGGTGGTTACGAATCAGAACTGACTCAACAGCACACAACAACAACAGATAGGCCATTGCTTTCCCTAGTTCTTCACCCTCAAACCTCACCTCCTGGCTTTACCATTAGAAGCTGTTTCTGTCTCCCATGGCTCATCTTGAGTTCCACTCTCTCTGCTGATCTCCTAGATGCCCTTAATCTACTGTTGTTGTTAAGTGCCATCGAGTCAGTTCCCATTAATAGTGTCCCTGCGTAGGGTTTCCAAGGAGCAGCTAGTGGGTTTGAACCACCAACCTTTCAGTTAGCAGGCCAGTGCTTATCTCACAATGCCACACCAGAACTCCCATCTAGACTAACATTTTGTTTTTCTGAGAACCATAGCCCCTGCTGTTGGTGTCGCTGTTCTTTTGACTTTCACTATCAAGCAGGTGCATCTTGTTTGTTGGTGCTGCTTTGTAAGTAGGTATATGTCTTTTGTCAACAAGATTGATGGTTTTAATGGGCATTGTTTAGTATTTTACATGGCTGTCAAAATTACTGAGCACAGTTCTTTCCTCTATAAAGTTTTGCCTACTTCTCTGTTTTCATTAAACATTCAAAATTCATACATCACTGCTCTAAGCCAAAGCCCTCACTGGTTTCCCTTTGCTGGCTCTGCTAATTATGTCCAGTCCCAGTCCCAGGCTGGAACTTGCCTCACTACTTTCTTACCTTACCAAATCTGACTCTCTTCTTAGCCAGAAGGACCCACCCTTAAGACTCCACAAATGCCTTCTGCTTCCTGTTTCCATGACAACATACATGCCATCTCTTCTGAGATGCTGACCTGTTTTTTCCTTTCTAAATCATGATTTTCCAACCTCAGTGAGGCTTTTATACTTCTAGTGTTTCTAGATTGTCTCCTGTAGGCTACTTTTCATTGTAACCTCTAGGAATGGAAGTAATGACAGGTACCTCTTAGAGAGAGCCTTTTATGTGCCTGAGTTCCCGGGTGGTGTAAACAGCTTACTTGACTGCTAATCCGAAGGTTAGAGGTTCCAGTTCCTGAAGAGGTGCCTAGTGATCTGCTTCTGAGAAGTCAGTTGTGGAAAGTCCTGTGGAGCACAGTTCTAGTCTGACACACATGGAGTTCCCGTGAGTTGGGGTTGACTCAAAGGCACCTGGTCTTTTTGTTCCTATGTGCCAGACACTGCATGGCTACGTTCTTTTCATAGTCTCATTTATTGCCCCCAATCTATAACTACTCTGTAAATTATACTCATAACTATTTGTGGCCAGATGCTCTTAAGATCTATGTGTGGATTTACCCACTCTGATAAATGGCCACCACCTTTCATTTCCAGCCATATAGAATACAGCAGACTGATTATTCCTCTCCCAGAGTGTGAGAGTGGCAAAGCTTAGAGAAAGAAAACTAGTTTAAATCTTTCCCCAAAGGTATCATTGCTGATCGGGTAATTCTGCAGCATAAATATTTGGCAGAAATGAAATTTAGATTATTTAGATTTGGGATGCTTATGCTCTTTTCCTTAAATCACAGACCATATTTGTGTATTTTCTTGTCAGATTATAAACTTCTCAGATGCAGGAATGCTCTAAAATTTCTAATTGCTAATTAAACTGTTAAGAAGCCCTGGTGGTATCATGTGTTAACTAATAAAATTGCTAATAAAAATTTCCCACATAGAATAATTAGATAAATGTTATTTAATTGACTTTTTTAAATTGACTTTTTCTTTACTTTTGTTTTTTCTCTTTCTATTTTTCAGGAACTCATTTGCCAAAAGAATACTGTGAGTATTTTACTTAACACCTTTCAGAAACTTTTTTTGTCTATCTTTTACATCAACTAGTGTCTGGTATTTTTCATCTTTGCAAATTATTAATTTGTCTTTATTATTCCTGTTTAGTTTTATGACATATTAATATATCTATCTATCTATCTATCTATCTATCTATCTATCTATCATCTATCTATATATTTGTTGTTGGTGGTAAGCATCATGGAGTTGGTTCCAACTCATAGTGACCCTGCACAGGGTTTCTGAGGCTGCAAATCTTTACGGAAGCAGAAAGCCTCATCTTTCTCGCACGGAACAGCTGGTGGTTTTGAACTGCCAACCTTGAGGTTAGCAGAGCGCTCTCTCTCTCTATATATATATATAGATATATATCTATATATCTATATATATCTATATATCTATATATATATATGGTTGTTTTATCTAGATACTCAATTTTAGTGACATTTATAATAATGGAAACCCTATACAGGGTCGCTATGGGTCAGACCCGACTCGATCACATAACAACAACAACGTAATAATGGAAGTTAACACTATTCCTTGTTTTATATATATTTATATATATTGTTGTTAAGTGCCGTCAAGTTGATTTCAACCCATAGCGACCCTGTGGAGGATTTCCAAGGAGCAACTGGTAAGCCTGAACTATTGACCTTGTGGTTCAAACCAACTTTGCAGTCCAGCGCATTAACTCAAACCACCACACCAGGACTCCATATGGACTCCGTATGTGGTGGTAGTGGTGGTGATGGTATTGGTTCCGACTCATAGCAATCCTGTATACGGTTTCTGAGGCTATAAGTATTTGTTGTTGTTGTTGTTGTTAAGTGCCGTCGAGTCGGTTCCGACCCATAGCGACCCTGTACAGGGTTTCCGAGGGAGCCTTGTCTTTCTCCTGAGGAATGGCTAGTAGTTTCAAACTGATGACCTTGAGGTTAGCAGCCCGACTTGTAACCACTATGCTACCAGAGCTCCATATATATATATATATGGTGTGGGTTATGTGCCATGGATATATATCTATAAATGTTGTTGTTGTTAAGTGTCATCGATTTGGTTCTGACCCATAGTGACCCTGTATAGGATTGCGAAGGAGCAGCTGGTGAGCTTGAACCTACGACCTTGCAGTTCTTTGGGGGAAATCCACATACTATCTACAGTTTTGTGGAATAAAAAGTGACAGGAAAGCAGTTTCCACACACACGTATGTGTGCATATGTATAGAAAGAGAGGGAGAGAGAGATTTACAATATTACATAATCTTGCTGACCTTTGATATCTACAGAATTTGTTTCCCTCATACAGAATTTAAACAGAGGGTAAAATGCAAGAAATAAAAATATATTTTTTAAATACTGCATGAAGAAAAAGATAGTAGTATACAGTGAAACAGTCTCATTAAACCAATGGCTTTACTTTTCATTTTATAAAGTCAGTCAGTATTTTAAAACCTTAAAGCATGTTTATCTCCAACAGTGTGAAAGTAATATACTACATCAAGATCTGCACATGATTGATTTTAAGACAATGAGACTGAAAACACAATGGCTAGTTTAACCTTGGGTCCAAAGTGAAGATTTCACCAGGAGAGAGACTCATTGTAGCCTAAGTAATGTTGCCATTATAAACACATATCCTTCACATCTCAACAGGAAATGAGCAACAGTTACTCCATGCTGCAGTTCAGGATAACAGATTTTATTAGCAAATATTGGTTAAACATGGCCTCTTTGTCAGGCTTTGGGCTCCGTGCCAGTGGAGACATCCAGTTCCGCTTGATTTGGATGTTTATAATTGTTCCATGAGTTAGCAAGTGAGCCACATTCTAGTTGGGGGAGAAGGTCAGTAGACAAATGAGCAAATAAGAAAGCTACAGGGTGATGTGCTACAGCATGTATGCCCATTCTACTGGTGGTCACAGAAACATTTAGATGGGATGTTCCTGGGAAGTTTAAATGCTTTTAACACACTTGGCTGCTAACTGAAAGGTTGGAGATTCACATCCACCAAGAAATGCCTTCGAAGAAAGACCTGGCAATCTACTTCTGAAAAATCAGCCTTTGAAAATCCTCTGGTGCACAGTCCTACTCTGACACACACTCAAGGTCACGGTGAGTCTGAACTGACTCTACTGCTAATAGTCTTGGTAGCATTTACCTGAGACCTGAATTAACAGGAAGGAGACCGTCATGCCCAGGGGTAGTTTTGACATGTGGGGAAATAGATTGCTACAAGGACCAAATATTACACATTGTGAACATAGTAGCCATTTAGTTGAGAAAACTGCCAATGTCCTTACAAAAAGTTTGAATATTTGAGCATTTATTTAAATATGATGGATTGCTGAGAATAGTTCTCCCAGAAACTCAGTTTGTGTTCCATTTCCAAACCAAATTCAGTTTTTAAAACTTTTATGTGGTTTTTAGAAATTGAAAAACAGATTCAGCATTGTTATTATTATTAAACCCATAGTTCAAAATCCAGGCTTCGCTGTATATTATTATTATTATATACAGCGAAGCCTGGATTTTGAACTATGGGTTTCTATAACAAAACATGGGCCAGAGAGATTATTTTATGAGCACAATTTTATTGCTTTGAAATTTAAGGAAAAGTGGTCTTTTTATTTCAGTAATCACATTGAAATATTTTAGAATCAGCACCTTATTAATAAAAGACAGTTGCAGCACCTGGTGAGTATCTGCTGTTGATCACCTGGCAGTTGGTTTTCATTGGTTTGGCGTTTTACTTTGGTTATTTCAAACTCTGATTTCAGTTGTTGCTGTTGTTATGTGCTGTGGAGTCGGTTCCAACCCATAGCACTGTGCAAACAGAAAGCTTGCATCAATAATATTTCTAAGTTATATGTTGGCCAACTTGGGAGATGAATGTTTCCATATTATTAATTGTCTTCAGTTTGAAAAAGTGCTTTTTTCAGCAGTCAGTGCTTTTCTAAAAAAAACACACCACCCTTTCTACTCACTGTGTGCTGGGCTCTCTTTTTTAGCTTAGACCTAGTTAGGTCCATGTTTTCCCTGTAGCTTATCGCCCTTCCTTTCTTATCTTCCGTAATAATTTTAGTTCTTGGGTGGTGCAAATGATTAATGTGCTTGGCTGCTAAACAAAAATTTGGAGGTTCAAGTCTACCCAGAGGCTCCTCAGTAGAAAGGCCTGGCGATTGAGCTACTGTTAAAATTATCCACCATTGAAAACGCTGTGTACTATTCTGACACACATGATATTTACATGAGTCAGAATTGACGTAACAGCAACTGATAATGACTGGAAGCAGGGGAAAAATTCTGTTGAATTTAGGAGCATATGAAAGAGACTCCTAAAAGTGCGGTGAGGTGAGGAATTTAGGAAAGCTTGGGTATTTTCCACAAGGACTCTGAGACCTTATACCAGGGGTTTGAAGAAGATCGTTTCCGGAATCTGTTGTTTCTCTATTTTCTGGCATGGCTCTTTTTTCGCTTTACCCAGACATCTGCTAGTCATTCTCTCCCAGAATTAGATTTACACAGATGCATAATTCCCCAGTGCCCAGTATTCCAATAATAATGTGTTATATTTCATGTATTATAAAGTGGAAATTCACATGGTGTTAAGACTTCTGAGGATACATAACTTTATCCAGCAGCGGAAGAGTAATACTCTAACACTTTGAATAGCACTTCTCTGGTTATTGGCTTTTCATCTATTCTAATTTTGTGACTTAGAAGCTTCAAACAATTTTCATTTATAACTTTGAGTTATATAATTTTGAGTTATAGTGCTTACCTAAAACAGGAACATTTGATTCTTTTATAACCCACTCATCATTTAAGACCTAGAAACTGTGGAAAGCAATGTTTCTGCTTAGACAGACTTGGATAAAAGGATTTAAATTGGGGAGATATGCTATAAGATCTTGATAACATTTTGAAGCAGAACATATTCATTTTCTCTCTTTCTGACTTCCAGGTATTGTTTTATGCAAGAGTACTTGATGAAGGTCCACCACTCATCTGTCAGTTTGTTGTACTGTGGTGGCTTGTGAGTTGTTGTGATTCTGAAAGCTATGCCACAGGTATTTTAAATACTAGCAGGGTCACTCATAGTGGACAAGTTTCAGATGAGCTTCCAGACAAAGACAGACTAGGAAGAAAGAGTGATGAACTATTTCCGAATATTTAGTCACTGAAAACCTTATGAATAGCAGAGAACACCTGTCAGATATAGTGCCGGAAAATGAGCCCCTCAGGTTGGAAGGCACTCAAAATGCGACTCGGGAAGAGCTGCCTCCTCCTCAAAGTAGAGTTGTCTGTGATGACACGAATGGAGGAAAGCTCGTGGGAGAAGAGCCCGTGGGACCTTCATTTACTGATGGGGCACAACTCAAAATGAAGAGAAACAGCTGTAAACATCCATTGAAAATCAGAACATGGAATGTACGAAGTATGAATATGAGAAAATTGGAAGTTGTCAAAAATGAAATGGAACACATAAACATCGATATCTTTGGCATTAGTGAGCTGAAATAGACAGGTATTGGCCATTTTTATTTTGACAACCACATGATTTACTATGCCGGGAATGACAAATTGAAGAGGAATACTACTGTTGCATTCATCGTCAAAAAGAACATATCCAGATCAGTCATGGGGTACAACGCTGTCCGTGAAAGGATAGTATCCATGCACCTAGAGGGAAGCCTAGTTAATACCACTATTATTCAAATTTACACCCCAACCACTAAAGCCAGTGAGGATGAAATAGAAGAATACTACCAATTTCTTCAATCTGAAATCGATCAAACATGCAATCAAGATGTATTGCTCATTATTGGTGATTGGAATGCAAAGGTTGGGAGCAAAGAGGAAGGATCAGTAGTTGGAAAATATGGCCTTGGTGATAGAAATGATTCTGGAGAACGCATGATAGA
>NW_006408531.1:14248194-14254851 GCF_000296735.1 Chrysochloris asiatica
CTGGACAGTGAATAAGGAAGACCGTAGAAGAATTGATGCTTTTGAGTTATGGTGTTGGAGGAGAATATTGAAAGTGCCATGGGCTTCCAAAAAACCAATAGATCCGTGTTGGAAGAAGTGCAGCCAGAGTGCTCCTTGGAGGCCAAGATGGCCAAACTTCGTCTCTCATACTACAGACATATTGTCAGGAGGGAGCAGTTACTAGAGAAGGATATCATGTTTGGTAAGGTGGAGGGTCAGAAAAAAAGAGGAAGACCCCCCAACGAGATGGATTTACCAAGTGGCAGCATCGATGGACTCAAGTGTGGCAACAGTACTGAGGTTGGCCCAGGATCAGGCAGTGTTTCCTTATGCTATGCATACGGTCACTATTGGTCGGTACCAACTTGATAGCACCTAACAACAATAACTTGATGAAGGTAACAATTTGATGAGCTTGATTTAAAAATCAATCCGAATTGACAGCATTTAGCAAATATATTACTGGAAGTCCCTGGGTGGTGTAAATGGTTAAGGTGCTCAGCTACTAACTGATAGGTTGGGGATTCCAGTCCACCTAGAGGATTAAGAGTAGAACACCAAGTTTTTGATGTTCTACTCTTAATTTAACTGTAAGTCAGGTTGTTTCTGTTTCACTAACTGACATGTAACACAGGCCTCAGTGTATATGTTCAGAAATGATTATGTCTGCTTGTCAGGGCATTTGACACTGTTTGGCTGTTTGCTATGGAGTGGTGAAGTTAGCTGACGCATGATCACGCAACACCTGAAGCAAAGGGTTCTAGAGTACACTGAGGAGGGCGTGGGACTCCCTAGAGGTAATGACATGCTCTTAAAGAGAAAGCACCTGGGCAGAGGGGCCCTGTACATTACAGACCAGCTGCATGCTTTCTCCATGCCTCATCTGTTTTCTCAGCTGTAAAGTTGAGACGTGAGTGTTGTGCAGTTAAGACCATTCCTTGGCACATGTGGATAGTGAACAAATGTTTGCTCTTTTAGTTTGGTTCTAAGGATAAAGGGAGTTGTATATTGGTCTCTAAGTGCTGGTATGGCTAGAGACCAGTAACTTGGACTTCTTGGGCTATTTTTTGTGGGGGTTTTTTTCAGTTGCCTTCAAGGTGAATTTAACTCATGATCACTCAGTGGGTGCCAGAGTGGAAGTAACTCTGTAGGGTGCTCAAAGGCTGATTTTTCAGAAATAAATTGTTAGGCCTTTCTTTCCAGGTGCCTCTAGGTGCATTGGAATCTCCAACCTATCAGTTAGTAGCTGAGCACCTGAACCATGTACATCACCCAGGGACTTCCAGTAATAAATTTGCTAAATGCTGTCAATTCGGTTCGACTCCTAGCGACCCTTTATAGGGTTTCCAAGGAGCAGCTGGTGGGTTTGAATCACAGATCTCATGGTTAGTAGTGCAGTGCTTATACTACAGCACCACACCAGGATCCTATTAAGAGGCTTGAACATGGGATGTTGTTGTTGTTAAGTGCCATTGAGTCAGTTACAACTCATAATGAGCCTGTATAGAGTTTCTGAAGAGTAGCAGGTGAGTTTGAACCACGAACATTGTGATTAGCAGTCTAGTGCTTACCCTACAGCTCCATATCAAACATATCAAAGTTTTTCAAATGGATGGTCATGCTTTGTAACTGCCTGACAAATTTCCTCCAGTTGTGTTAGTTGATCTTTCAGTGCATCCTGGTTATTGCACAGAATGTCAGAATGCATCATTAGACTGTGCTTTTGTGCCTATTCTCAACCCTTCCAGGATTCCCCATCGCCCAGAATATATAGTTTTAAATATCTGTAGCCTTGCATTCTGTTCCTTTAGCCATGAGCCCTACATTCCAGTCAGACTTGGTTTCTCACGGGTTCCAATCCAATCTCCTCTTTCTTCTTCCTAGCTTTATTTTATTTGCACTCACTTGGCATCTTTGACGAGCAGATAGAAAGTCAGTCAGCCTAGACCTTAATGAGTTAGTGTCTGGGATGAGGTTAGAGAGAGATGCAAGATTGGGGTCATTCAGGTCATCCAGACTGCATTGAAGTGCTCTGTGTTTATTGAGTATTGATTGGGTTTTAAACAGCTGAGGGAAGTGATGTGATGTGGGTGGTTAACAGATCCCTGTGACTTGGTAGAGAACAGATTGGAGGATAAAGTGAAAGCATACAGACCAATTGAAAGCTAATTGTTGGTGACGTGGATGTAAGTGTTGGACAAATATGAGAGCAATTTTACAGATAGAATAGACAGGACTTTGACTGGATCTGGGAGGTAGGTACAGGTATGGCGATATTGAGGATAATGCCGGAGTCTCTCTGGCTTTCGTAATGAGAAGATACTTGGAGAGCCATTCTTGGAGCTGGAGCAGCCTTGGGGAACATTTTTGTTCTTACATCTTTCACTGTGTTGCCTGGCACATGGGGATGATTTAAGAAATGTTTCCCCGTTGTTGTTTTTTAACATTTTTAGGTTTTTTTCATGTATACCATGGCTCTCTGAATGAATATTAAGTTCCTCTAAGGCGCAAGATGGAGTCCTCGTGTGGCGCTGTGGGTTAATGTGCTGGACTGCAAAGCCGTTTGAACTGCAAGGTCGGTGGTTCAAGCTCACCAGCAGCTCCTTGGAAACCCTATACAGGGTTGCTATGGGTTGGAACTGATTCGACAGCACTTAACAACAACAGGGCCCGAGACGGAGTCTTGCTGTGGTGCTGTGGGTTAATGTACTGGACTGCAAAGTCAGCTTGAGCTGCAAAGTCAGAGGTTCAAGCTCACCAACCGCTCCTCAGAAACCTTATACAGGTTCGCTGTGTGTTGGAACCAACTCGATGGCACTTAACAACACCACCACCACCAAAGACAGAGTGCAGTGGCTGTCAGATAAGCACTGGATTATGAATAATAACGTCGGCTGTTCGAGTTCATGAGTCACTCCTCTTTCAGGAGAAAGATGAGGCTTTCTGTTCCCCCACAGATTTACAGTCTGGAAAACACTATACAGAGTTGCTGTCAGTCAGAACCAAGTCAGTGGCACGTAAAACCAAGGTCCAAGACTATCTTTTAAACTACATTGTTTTTCCTACTGTATACATTGTGAAAGATAGTGTTATGGATGGAATTGCATGCCCTTCCTCCCCCTTCCAACCTGTGATTATAATCCATTTAGGGATGTGTTGTCTTTGTTATGTTAATGAGGCAAGATTAGTATTGTTGTTAAGTTCCATCAAGTCAGTGCCAACCTATAGGGAACCTGGATAGGATTTCAGATGAGAGGCTGGTGAATTTGAACCATCGACCTTTCAGTTCAAATTCATTTTAAAGTCCAGTGCATTAATCCACAGTCCTATACCAGGACTCCAAGATTAGGATAAGGTGTGTCTTAAATCAATCTCTTTAAGATATGAAAGAGATTAGGCACAAATGAGCAAAGAGAGAAGGAGAAAGACAGACGCCAAACTCATGAAGATTACTCAGGAGCGGACGCCCAGAAGACTGGAAAAGAGAGAAAGCCTTTCCCAAGAGCCAGTGCCCTGCACTTGTTCCTCTGAACTCCTGAACTTGGGGAAACTACATTTCTGTTTGTTAAAACCACGTACTTGCGATATTTCTGTTCTACAGCACGAGATAGCTAAGACAGATGGTGGATAAATATTTAATTGATTGCTAGAGACTGCTGCATGCTTTCTTGTTTATCTGTAAGTCTCAATTATTTGAAGTGAGCAATTAAAGAAATGAGGGGCAATTACCATGTTCATAGGTCCTAAATAAGAAATGAGGTGTGTCTATTTTCCTTTGTATGCAGAAATGCGATTTTAAATGAGCCATTGAAGTAAAACTTGGGGTTCCCTTGAGTCTACGTCTTGCTGGTGAGCTTCAGCTGCCTCTTCTTTCCACAGATGTGCACTGGGAACTACACGTTTGTCCCTTACATGATTACGCCACATAACAAGGTCTACTGCTGTGACAGTAGCTTCATGAAGGGATTGACAGAGCTGATGCAACCCAACTTTGAGCTGCTTCTTGGACCCATCTGCTTACCTCTTGTGGATCGTTTTATTCAACTTTTGAAGGTGGCACAAGCAAGTTCTAGGTAAAGTTTTATAATGCCGTTTGGTGATTATTTGTTGTTCTTGGTTGCGGTTAAGTTGGCCTTGACTCATAGTGGCCTTATATGTAACAGAAGGAAACACTGCCTGGTCCTGGGACACCTCATGATCGTCGGTTCATGTGAATGCGTTGTTACAACTGTGGTGTCAGCCCACCTCACTGAGGGTTGCCCTTGATTTCTCTGGCCCTTTCCTGTACTAAGCACAATGCCCTTTTCTAGTGATTGTTTTTTTCTCGTGGCATGCCCAAAGTAAGTGCAAGTCCAAGTCTTACTATCTGTGCTTCTGAGGATAACAATGCAATGTTACTGTATTCTTATTTGGATAGCTTATCAGATGTATTTAACTATCTAGTACACAGCTAAGAGCCAGGCAAAAAATGCCTAGTGCCCTCTAAGTGGATAAAGTAAACGCCATATAGTACACATGCCATTTTATTTACTTTGCTATCAGGGTAACAATTTGATGATTACCAAATTAAAAAATCAAATGTTAGCTGCTTTCCAATATTAGTAAAACTAAAATACATGCAAAACAAGTACAAAAATATCACTTGAATAACTATCTAGGGAGTTTTAGTCAGGGAAGAACTCTGCAAAAACTGCCAAGGGCAGTGTTTAAGTTAAACGCAATCACTTATATTAATAAATGATGACACTGAGTCACAAGGTAAAATTTGTATTATGTTCAAAGAATAGGCACCTATAACTGCTTCAGAACAATTTCTACTTGAAACAGTATAATGAAAAATCAAGTTTTGACATTTTAAGGGGTGAGTTGCCGTTTCTTGGAAAACGTATTACCATGGAGCATCCCCACCTTTAATTCTTTTTGAAATTAGAAAGAGTATTAAAAAATATACACCCTGGTAGAGTACAGGGTTACCCATTGAGCTTCTAACCCCAGATTAGCAGTTTGAATCCACCAGCTGCTCTGTGGAAGAAGGATGAGGCTTTCTATAGTCTCGGAAATGCTAGACAAGGTTACTATGAGTTGAAACAGGCTCAACGGTAACTGACGACAACAACATTCACTCCCACACTTCTTAATAATGCCAGCTATATGAGGCATTTTGGTGGCATTGTAGGACCAGCACTATACTGTGAACCACAGGTTAAAAGTTCAAACCCACCAGCTGCTCCTCAAAAACCCTGTACAGGGTCACTGTGAGTCATAACTGACTCGATGACACTTAACAACAACAACAATGTATTTTTACTGAATTAAAAGCTTCGGAAACCCTGTACAGGGTCGCTATGGGTCGGAACCGACTCGACGGCACTTAACAACCACAACAACAAAGGAGCTCTGGTAGTATAGTGGTTATGAGTCAGCCTGCTAACCTCAAGGTCAGCAGTTCAAAATTACCAGCTATTCTGCGGGAGAAAGATGAGACTTTCTGCTCATGTAAAGATTTACATACAGCCTTGGATATCCTATACAGGGTCACTATGAGTGGAAACCGACTCCACAGCACAGCACCATCACCACCAAAAGCTGTTAATGCTGTAAAATCACTCTGTTCCCTATAAATTGATTGCTTCTTATTGAGATCCTTTCAACTAAAAGCAAACATTAACTGTTTGAAATGTGTGTTTTCTCACCAGCCAGTATTTCCGGGAATCCATACTCAATGATATCAGGAAAGCTCGTAATTTGTACACTGGTAAAGAATTGGCAGCTGAATTGGCAAGAATTCGGCAGCGGGTGGATAATATTGAAGTCCTGACAGCTGATATCGTGATAAATCTGTTACTTTCCTACAGAGACATCCAGGTGAGATGCTTGAGATCAAGCCATTGTCATGTGACATGCTGGAGGAATGAGAGTGTTAATGTAATAATTTATTGTTAGTTGGCTGTGTGATCCATGTTCCTATGTGTGATTGTTTCACTGCCTCTGCTAATCTTCTGTCCCTTGATTGTTGGATGAAGGAACAAGACTTATGTGAGTCAACCATCAGGGATTGTGAAAACCTCACATGGTAAAAGTCTAACTCCTTTCTCCAAAGAACCAAAAGAAGAATCTACAGGCATAGCTCCCTGTGCACAGTCTGTTGTAGTCTGTTAGCCTCAGGCACACTAGCCAGTCAAGTCACGAAAGCTTTGTTTTGGTGAACAGCAGAACTTTTTAGAGATTGCTGAGCATATTTTTACTCCTTAAAACTGTGTTTCTTGGAATTGATAGTGCTGGCCCTAACTAGATAGAAGTAAGAAATTCAAGGGGCTTCATAAAAGTTTTTGGAGAAATTGTATGCTCTTTTCATTCCATTTTCCCATGAACTTTTTAAAGCCCCCTCATATGACATTGCTTAATTACATTGTTGTTGTTATGTGCTGTGGAGTCAGTTCTGTCTCATAGTGACCCTGCACAGGGTTTCCGAGGCTGTAAATCTTTATGGGAGCAGAAAGCCTCATCTTTCTCCCACGGAACAGCTGGTAGTTTCGAACTGCTGATTTTGAGGTTAGTAGCCCAGTTTGTAACCACTAAACCACCAGCTGTTCTGCGGGAGAAAGATGAGGCTTTCTGCTCCTGTAAAGATTTACA
>NW_006408531.1:14254951-14274950 GCF_000296735.1 Chrysochloris asiatica
AGGGTTTCCGAGGCTGTAAATCTTTATGGGAGCAGAAAGCCTCATCTTTCTCCCACGGAACAGCTGGTAGTTTCGAACTGCTGACCCTGAGGTTCGCAGCCTGATTCATAACCACTACGCTACTCCTTGCTTAATTACATAGATAAGCGTTAATATTTGTGTGTATGTGTATAGTAAACACTTAAATGTTTTATCATTTAATGTTCTACCATTTTCATTGACATACCTTAATATTTGTAAAATGTGTTAAGGAGAATAAAATCTGTGATTTGCTTATTCGTTTTTTGTGGGAAGGTTTAAGTGCCTTCTGGTTTCTGTTTCCCATGCCCAGCCTTTCAGGTCTGTTAAGGCTTCATGTAGGCCAGAGAGCTGCACAGTGAGTGCACAGACCTGTGGTCCTCAGGATCCATGGCTATATGAGCTTTTGTCAGGTTTCATGTTGAAATGAAACAGCTTTGTTACTTATAATAGACATTTAATCAATTATTCCCTGTCCTTGAAATTATGAAGGTAGGACATTGTTATTGTTAAGTGTTATAGAGTTGGTTTCGGCTCATAGTGACCTACTATAGGGTTTCCAAGGAGTCACTGGTGAATTTGAACCACCTACCCTGTGGAGTCCTGGTGTGGTGCTGTGGCTTAATACGCCAGAGTGCAAAGCTGCTTGAACTACAAGGTTGGCGGTTCAAGCTCACCAGCTTCTCCTCAGAAGCCCTATACAGGGTTGCTATGGGTTGATATGAATTACATCTCAATGTCAAGAAAACAAAAATCCTCACCACTGGACCAATAAACAACATTCTTATCAATGGAGAAAAGATTGAAGTTGTCAAGAACTTCATTCTTCTTGGATCCACTATCAACACTCGCAGAAGTAGCAGTCAAGAGATCAGATGACGTATTGCACTGGGCAAATCTGCTGCACAGGAACTTTTTAAAGTGTTGAAGAACAGAGATGTCAGCTTGAGGACTAGGGTGCGCCTGACCTAGGCCATTGTGTTTTCAATAGCCTCATATGGATGCGAAAGCTGGACAGCGAATAAGGAGGATCGTAGATGAATTGATGCCTTTGAGTTGTGGTGTTGGAGGAGAATACTGAAAGTGCCATGGACTGCCAAAAGAACCAATAGATCTGTTTTGGAAGAAGTGCAGCCAGAGTGCTCCTTGGAGGCCAGGATGGCTAAGCTTCGTCTCTCCTACTTTGGACATACTGTCTGGAGGAAACAATCGCTGGAGAAGGATGTCATGCTGGGTAAGATGGAGGGTCAGAGAAAAAGAGGAAGACCCCCAACGAGATGGATCAGCCAGGTGGCATCATTGATGGCGTCAAGTGTGGCAGCGGTAGTGAGGTTGGCCCAGGATCGGACATTGTTTCGTTCTGCTGTGCATGGGGTCGCTATGAGTCGGTTTCGACTCGATGGCACCTGACAACAACAACAACAATGGGTCGGAACCGACTCGATGGTACTTCACAACGACAACAATCCTGTGGCTTAAGCACTTAATCCTGCAGCAGCACTTCGGGACTCCTGAGAGGACACTGTTGTAGTAAAGTGCTGTCAGTCAAGTCAGTTCCAATTCATAGCGCCTTTCTGTAGGGTTTCTGAGGAGAGGCTGATGAGTTAGAACCACCAACCTTGCAGTTCAAACTGACTTGAAGTGGTAGGACATTTGTTATTGTTAAGAACCCTGGAGTCAGTTCTGATCATAGTGACCCTACACAGGGTTTCCAAGGCTGTAAATCTTTACGGGAGCAGAAAGCCTTATCTTTCTTCCATGGAATGGCTGGTAGTTTTGAACTGCCGACCTTGAGGTGAGCAGCCCGATTCGTAACCAGTATGCTACCAGAGCTCCTTGATAGGACATTGGTTGTTGTTTTGAAATGCCGTTGAGTTGGTTCCGACCCATAGCGACCCTGTACAGAACATTAGATACCAAGAAATTGATTGTGCTTGGTCAACATAGAATTGTCATGCTGTTTTTTTATTTTGTGTGTGAGATGTGTTAACTATTCACATACACTTACATGTTGTTGTTAGCTACCATCCAGTCAGTCCCAGTATATAGTGACCTCATGCACAACATGGGGAGCATTTAGCTCTGTAGGATAAGTACAGGAATGTGAACCACAAGATTGGCAGTTCAAGCTTACCAGCTAGCTGTTGCACGGAAGACTCTACTGCAGTGATTACAGCTTTGGAACCCTATGCAGGGTCACTGTGAGTTCGAATTGACTGGAGGGCCTTTGATAACAACAGTGCACACTGAATGAAATGCTGCCTAGTCTTTCTGTGTCCTCCCCATAATTAGCTGCCCATCAGATCTTTGTGATCCATAAAGCTTTCACTGATTGACTTCCAGAACTAGATTGCCAATAACAACAAAAAAGACATTTTGTGTTCCCGATTCTGCACTGTTCCATGGGTTCTAATTTCTTTTTTTAATTCCCTTCTCAGATTTAGTACATATCAAAAGTCATTTCATTGTCAGAACTTTCTCTGAAGGTTTAATTCTATGTTATTCTTCTCTTGTTTTAAAGGATTATGATTCTATTGTAAAGCTGGTAGAGACATTAGAAAAACTTCCAACCTTTGATTTGGCCTCCCATCACCATGTGAAGTTTCATAACGCGTTTGCACTTAATAGGTAAGAAGTAAAATTCCCTTCCTTGATGTGCTAGCATCTTCTTTAGCTGCCGATTCTTTATAGAGTATGTTTTTACTGAAACATTGCAACCATTCCAAGTATAGGAATATGCATTCTGATTTTCTGTCAGTTAAAAAAAAAAAAAAAATTCCTTCACTGCTTTTATATTTAAATTCTTACAACTCTTTTTCTCCTTTGTCAAAGCTTGTACTTGTCATAAACCATGTGTCAAAATCAGGCACATGGGTTCTAGAAGCCTGTGCTCCTGATCACTGAGCTCTGCTGCTGCTTGTCTAGAACACAGAGATTGCGTCTTTCCTTCTTTTCCCACCCAAACTGCAAAACTTGCCAACCTGTATCCATAAATGTATAGTAAAAGTATATTTTATCTTACCACTATTAAACATTTTTTTTCTTTAGATTTAGTAGACTTAGATGAGATCTCCAAATATTACCTGCTCCAAATGGTTTCCAAATAAGTCATTTCTGAAAGGTTGAATGAGAGACGTTACAGTTTGAAGTAAAAATGAAAGTTCATAACAGCCTCTCTGAAAATACGATAAACATTTTTATATGAAGCATTCTTTTAAATTCAAGGCATTCAGTGCAAAGGGTAAAAAATAAATTCATGAATTGTTGTTGTTGTTAGGTGCCGTCGAGTCGGTACCGACCCATAGCGCCCTTATGCACAGCAGAACGAAACACTGCCCGATCCTGGGCCAACCTCACTACTGTTGCCATGCTTGAGTCCATCGATGCTGCCACTTGGCCAGTCCATCTTGCTGGAGTTCTTCCTCTTTTTCGCTGACCCTCCACCTTACCAAACATGATATCCTTCTCCAGTGACTGGTCCCTCCTGACAGTATGTCCCAAGTATGAATAGAAAGATAGAAATTTCTTTTTCTATATTGCTACATTGAAATAGGAAGTCCTGGTGTGGCACTACAGAATAAGGATAGGACTGCAAGGTCAGTTTGAACCGCAAGGTCAGCTGTTCAGACCCATTAGCCACTCCTTGGAAACCCTATACAGGTTTGCTATGAGTTGGAAACGAGTCTACGGCACTTGACAGAAATAACACTGTTGAAATAGCATACAGTTCATTCAAAGTATGCAATTCAGTGGTTTATAGTATTTCCACAGAGATGTGTGATCATTAATGCAAGCAGTTTTAGGACATTTTTGTCATCCAGGAAAGTACTCCATACCCATTAGCAGGTACCCTCCTGTTTGCCCCTCATTCCTCTGGGCTTTTCGTTGCTGGTAAGTGCCATTGAGTTGGTCCCAACTGTTAGAGACCCTGTATAGGGTTTCCGGGGAGTGACTAATAGATTTGAAATGCCAACTTTGATATTAATAATCCAGTGCTAATTCTACAGCACCACACCAGGACTCTAAAGTCCTAATGTGGTGCTGTGAGTTAATGCGCTGGGCTGCAAAGTCGGTGTGAACCGCAGGGTCGACAGTTCAAGCTCGCTAGCTGTTCCTCTGAAACACTATACAGGGTCACTGTGAGTCAGAACCACCTGGACTCCAGCTGTAGGCAACTACTGATCTACTTTGTGTCTCTATAGGTTTGCCTATTACTGAATAGTCTCTATAAATGGAATTACACTGTACATGCTCTTTTGTCATTAGTTTCCCTCAGCATAGTGTGTTCAAGGTTCAGAAAATAACTCTTAGGAACATTTTATATGCTTTTGAGAACTGCCTACACATACTTGCTATTTTAACATTGCCTACAAAGAGCAGCTTTTTTAGATAATCAGTTGGTCACACTTAAAAATTAGGCAACTCTTGGGTTAAACTTGATATGTTAGAATTGTTTGTGAATTAGTTCATCTGTTTAATTCTAAGGTCAGGTTGTAATCCCAGTTTAGAAGAGATGATTCTCCCCCACTCAGGGCCACAGACTGCCTTCCTAAATGTACTCTACTTGTATGTAGGCTACAAAGGACATTAGGACGATTGGCTTGACAGTACAGATCCACCATGATTAATAGGAAGCACCTCTAAAACAGACTGTTGTTAGACACAGTAGACAAACAGTAGGTTCCCCCCAAAATGCTTACTGACAACCCTCAAAATCTGATTGTTATTTTTATCCTGCCAATCTTCACTAGTATGATGTAATATATTAAATTTTAAGAAAATAATTGGTCCATTGCTTTTGTAATTTGTACTGAAACAGAGATGTTTTTGCCCTCTCTTAGGAGAAATCTCCCTGGAGATAGAGCCAAAGCTCTTGATATTATGATTCCCCTGGTGCAGAGTGAAGGGCAGGTTGCTTCAGATATGTATTGCCTGGTAGGCCGGATCTACAAAGATATGTTTTTGGACTCTAATTTCACAGACACTGAAAGTAGAGACCATGGAGCCCATTGGTAAGTTTGTATGATGTAAGTAGGATATTTGATAAATCTATGACCTATAACAATATTTTGCAAATGAGAGTATTAAAGTATTATTATCCTTTATATTGTGTTTTTATTAGCTCAATCTTAGATTTTTTAGCTTAAGAGAATAATTTTGATGAAATTCAGATAGTAGGGCATGGTAAATTAGGGCAAATTAGATTAAATTAGGGCAAATAACTTAAGAAAATATGGTGGTGGTTATGTGCCATGGAGCTGGTTCTGACTCAGGTTGTTGTTGTTGTTAAGTGCTGTCGTGTTGGTTCCAACCCATAGCGACCCTGTACAGGGTTTCCAAGGAGCAGCTGGTGGGTTTGAACAGCTAACCTTGTGGTTCAAACTGACCGTGTGGTCCAACGCAGTATCCTGCTGAGGCTGTAAACCTTTATGGGAGCAGAAAGCCTGAGACTGGAATTTGAGTCACAGCAAGGTAGAGGGATTTGACAAGCGTTTTCAGTGATTTAAAAGCTATATATATAGCAAGCGAAGGTGATTATGAGGAAGAATGTGTTGTTATAGGGGATGGTTCAGTTGTTTCAAAGCGAGGGCAAATTTGTGTAACATTAAAGGACATGTAGGAGTAGTCTGTAAATTGGACGTTTGTAACCTGGGACTACTTGTATTCAAATAAAATATATAAATCTGACAATATCATTGGTTGCAATAATATTAGAAATGAGTGTCTTAATCCCCTGCTGGTTGTAGTATAAATTATTGTGATCACTTAAAGTAA
The DNA here is from genome assembly GCF_000296735.1 of Chrysochloris asiatica. Classification (NCBI taxonomy): domain Eukaryota; kingdom Metazoa; phylum Chordata; class Mammalia; order Afrosoricida; family Chrysochloridae; genus Chrysochloris; species Chrysochloris asiatica. The sequence continues at coordinate 14,260,745 of NW_006408531.1, forward strand.
TTTGGCATTATTGAGGAAAATTGACAGCTTACTTACCTCTAATCTAAGAGATACATACTTTTTACTTATATGTTGTTGTTGTTGTTATGTGCCATCGAGTCGGTTCCGACCCATAGCGACCCTGTACAGGGTTTCCGAGGGTGTAAATCTTTACGGGAGCAGAAAGCCTCATCTTTCTCCCACGAAGCAGCTGGTAGTTTCAAACCGCTGACCTTAAGGTTCGCAGCCCGATTCATAACCACTACGCTACCAGAGCTCCTTTTTATATATATATAGGCTGCAGAAACTCTTAAAGAAGACATGCATAAGAATGTTGATTGCACAATTGTTCTTAATAGCTATAAAAATCAACATTAAACAATCTAATCAAAAATTTCAGCTAAATAAGCAAGTGGCAGAACTATATGTGAAGTATGGTATCATTTATATAAAGTTTAAAAACAATCGAATATATTTAGTAAAAGGATGATTAATGGAAGTGATGAACTCTGAATTCAGTTTAATGGTAACATGTTGGGAGGAAAGAATAAATGAGATCTTTATTCATATGCAGTTGTGGTGGTGGTGGTATGCTGTGGAGTCAGTTCCAACTCATAGCGACCCTCCATAGGGTTTCCGAAACTGTAAATCTTTACAGGAGCAGAAAGCCTCATCTTTGTCGTATGAAATGTCTGATAGTTTCGAACTGCTGACCTTGAGGTTAGCAGGCTGACTCGTAACCACTATGCTACCAGAGCTCTTTACATGCAGCTGTAAGTACATCTAAAATGTTCTATGTCTTGAGGTGAGTTGTGGGTATATGGTGTTGCTTGTATTTTTTTATACTTTGTAATATACTTAAAACATTCCTAAAATATTTCCTTATTAAACACAGTTAAAGGAGGTCAACTAAGTTCAGGAGTTTCTGAAAGATAGCCAAAAAAAATTTCAAGTTGTTAAAAGCAGCCTTAACTTTTAAATATTTTGTATCATTTTAACAGTTTATCGGAGACCGAAAGTGGAACAATGGATTATAGCTAAGGAGGGAAACTTGGGGACAGTGATTCCCCAAGTTGTTCATGGACAGCTTTGGCTTACACTTTAAATTTGTACAAAAAAATGTTTACTGTTATGCAGAGCATTTCAGGTTTGCTTAACCAAATGTTTCTGCTGTTAGAGAGAGGAATGCAACTCTGCAGGTTATTACCATATGATGTGTGCTTTAGGAAAATTTTTCATAGTCGAAGCATTAGAACCTGATCTTTGGAAATATACCCATGATAAATTCTCCAATACGGTAGTGATCATGAAAAATGCATAGGTAATCCTGAAAAGTATGATTCTCATTTTCATTGAATTCGAATGGAAAAACTTCTCCTATGAAATCAATGTGCTTTGTGCACAGGAATAAAATTGAAGTATTTGAAAGCAGAAGAGTTTAGACTGTGTATAGCTTTCAAGGTTACGTGAAGTTAAGTTTTTGTTTTAACTTTCTGGACTTTCAGATTCCATTTTTTGTGGTTCCCCTTTAACCAAGCAAGCTATATGAACTGTCTTTCAATAGGGATTGATGTTCAAGGTCTTTGTGTGAAGTTGTAGATATCCACATTTTTATGATTTAATTTTAAGCTACTCGTTAGTTTTCTAGTAAGAACAGGGAGCTCAAAGTCTTTTAATGGGATGATCCTTAAGAGTTAATGTTGTGTGTGCCACTCACTGATTTATTGAGTAATACAAGGAAATCCTTCTTACTATATAGACTATGTGTTCATAAACTGGCATTATTGTTACTGTATCCAACTATAATCTTGGTGTGGGGCTATACGACAAGCAATGGACTGCAAGGTTGGTTTGAAATGCAAAGTCAGCAGTTTAAACTCACAAGTCACTCCCCAGAAACCCTACACAGTGTTGCTGTGAGTTGGAAATGACTCAGTGGCACAAAACATAACTAATTATTGGACTGCTAATCACAAGGTCAGTGAACCCACCAGCTGCTCCTCAGAAGTCCTATGCAGGGTCACTATGAGTCAGAATGGACTGAACGACGCTTAACAACAAGAACAAAAATATAAATATTTCAAGTCCTTTCACTTATAAAGCTATTTCTATGTTTCTTAATGTTCTGATCTAACTTCCACAATGGTGCAAATACGGATTCAGTCGTGTTGGGATTGTCCCAAAGCCCCCTCTCTGTTAGGACTGAAAAGAAAAATTACCCAGTCAAGGTGTTGACATGGGAAGATATGGCTGAGGTTATGACTTACCCAGGACTACTCCTTTCCTGAATCATGGCTCCCAAAGGGCTATTTCAACTGACCACCTTCTTTGAGCCTCTGTGCTTTCACTTGCCAAATGCAGTGTGGGGATAAGGAGGTCAGGGAAGTACTCAGTCCCTTACGCTTCTGAGGTGACACTTTCCATGACATGAATCATATTTTGTTGACTTGAATAAACATTGGTTTAGTGACCATGGAAAATTTAAGGATATGAACTAGAACTCCATAGAAAAAGAGCCTCAAGCAATTGTGATTACAGAAATTCATAGAAACCTTTGTTACAATCCCCCTTTTAAATAGCATCACTCCTGCATGTTAGTACTCTCTCCACGACAGTCTGTAATACAGGTCTGGTTTCTGAGAGATTTATTTGGATTTTAAAATATGAAATTTGAAAAAAAAAGGTTTAGATTATTAAGGTATGTAGAACTATGATATGTTATTAAAGCAAACTTTGGTGAATCTTATCTGAGACCGAGGGTGAGTCTTTTAAATGACTACATCTGACTGATTTAAGTATAGAAAGGTTGTTGTCAAGTGCCGTCAAGTCGGTTCTGACCCATAGCGACCCTGTATAGAGTTTCCAAGGAGCAGTTGGTGAGCTTGAACCGTCAACCTTGCAGTTCAAATGGCTTTGGAGTCTGGCGCATTAACCCACAGAAAAGTAGTGCTCTAATATTTGATGCTTTTCAGCATCCTTTCCTTGGTTATTTTTGTTCCCTGAAGCTGTTAGGGCTGTTTGAAATAATGCTGTATTTTCTACATTTGATTTTTTTTTTTAATGTATTTTGTGTGTGTGTGTTTTATTGTGAACTGCGTGATAGTTTACATTGAAGAACATCAGCTTTACACCATCATTTCATTGCAATGATTACAGTCTCTTCCATGCATCATCATTCAAAAGCATTTGCTTCTATTCCCTCTGGTTTTCTTTTCTTTTTCTGGGGGATAGGGGTGTGTGGGAGTGGGGATATATACACAAAAACTCTCAGGAATACATCATAGTTTAAACAATCAAAGGGCACATTCTGCAAGCCTGTCTCCTGTCTGCCAGCACTCAGTCCCTCCCTTTCCAAGGGTCTAGAGTCCTCAACTGCTCCCTCTCTCCATGTCCTCATCTCTGCCTCCATCTCTGGTGTGTTGCTGCTTCTTTGGATAGGGCCCCGCATTCTACTTGTGTTCTTCTCCCTTGATGGTCCTAGGGTCCTCTGTTCTTGGACTGTAAGATTAACTACTCCTCTGTTTTTCTTATAAAACTTCTACCTTTACAGTTGTGACAGTCGCAATTAAGTCATGATAACAATTACTCACTATTGAATCATAAGAATCTTATGCTCATGTCTTTTCACCAGAGCCGTCTAGACAAGATGAAAACTGTTCAGTGGGGACTCTTATCTTCCCCTGCACAATCCTAAACTATACTCCCTCTTAAAAAATTGTAAGCCAATACTTCGTGCCTTTATTGCCCCTTTATTTTAGGTTTGCTTGTTGCTAAGTCGAGTCGGGATCCGACTGATAGCGACCCTGTACAGGGTTTCCAAGGAGCAGCTGGTGAGTTAGAACTGCCGGCCTTAACAGCCCACACAGACATTGTAGTTTACTGCATTAACTGGCAACGCCACACCAGAAGTCATTTTAGGTAGCCAGTGTCTAAGTTGCCCATCCCTATCTACCCTGTGTACAGAGGGGATAGGACTGATATTTGATGTGAGACTCCTTCCCTCTCAGTTGTTATTTTGAGTTTTTTGTTGTTTTTGTTAGGTGCCGTCAAGTCGGTACCAACTCATAGCAACCCTATGCACAGCAGAATGAAACACTGCCCGATCCTGGGCCAACCTCACGCTTGAGTCCATCGATGCTGCCATCGATGAGTCCATCGATCCTGGGCCAACCTCACTACTGTTGCCATGCTTGAGTCCAGTTCATCTCATTGGGGGTCTTCCACTTTTTCTCTGACCCTCCACTTTACCAAACATGATGTCCTTCTCCAGCGATTGGCCCCTCCAGACAATATGTTCAAAGTATGAGAGACGAAATTTGGTCATCTTGGCCTCTAAGGAGCACGCTGGCTGTACTTCTTCCAAAACGGATGTATTGGTTCTTTTGGCAGCCCATGGCACTTTAAATATTCTCCAACACCATAACTCAAAGGCATCAGTTCTTCTACGGTCTTCCATATTCACTGTTCAGCTTTGGCATGCATATGAGGTTATTGAAAATACCATGGTTTGGGTCAGGTACACCTTATTCCTCAAGCTGACATCTTTGCTCTTCAACACTTTAAAAAGGTCTTGTGCAGCAGATTTGCCTAATGCAATACGCCGTTTGGTTTCTTGACTGCTGCTTCTGTGAGTGTTTATAGTTGATCCAAGAAGAATGAAGTCCTTGACAACTTCAATCTTTTCTCTGTTGATAAGAATGTTGTTTATTGGTCCAGTGGTGAGGATTTTTGTTTTCTTTACATTAAGATGTAATCCATACCGAAGGCTGTGCTCTTTATTCTTTATCAGTAAATATTTTAAGTCCGCTTCACTTTCAGCAAGCAAGGTTGTATCATCTGCATCTCGCAGGTTGGTAATGAGTCTTCCTCCAATCCTCATGCCACGTTTTTCTTCTTATAATCCAGCTTCTTGGATTATTTGCTCAGCACTTAGGTTAAATAAGTATGGTGAAAGAATATAACCTTGTCGCACACTTTTCTTAATTTTAAACCATTCAGTGTTCTCATGATCTGTTCGAACAACTGCTTCTTGGTCCAGGTACAGATTCCTCATGAGCACAATTAAGTGTTCCAGAATACTCATACTTCACAGTGTTGTCCATAGCTTGTCATGATCCACACAATTGAAAAGCCTTTGCATAGTCAATAAAGCACAGGTAAACATCTTTCTGACATTTTGTGCTTTCAGCCAAGATCCATCTGATATCAGCAATGATATCTCTCATTCCATGGCCTCTTCTGAAGCCAGCTTGAATCTCTGGAAGTTCTCTGTCAATTTATGCTTGCATAAATTACCTTTAGTAAAACTTTACTCACATGGGATATCAAAGAGATTGTCCGATGATTTCTGCATTCTGTTGGGTCACCTCTTTTTGGAATGGGCACAAATACGGATCTCTTCCAATCAGTCAAGTATTTTGAGTTACTACCTCTGTAAGTATAGGTTAAGTAATCAAATTGTAGCAATTTACGCTCGTTTCCTTTATCAAGAACATTTTTTTTATCTTCCTTTAATTGAGCTCTGATTATCAAGCCATCATCTGTATTTTAATTTTTATAATTCAAGTTAAGATATGAAAAATGCCTTTTTCATTTTTATGTAATTAATCTGAGTTTAGCTTTAGCTTGTTGAAAGTTGGACTTTTTGTCAGAGCTGTTCCATATTAGGTTTTAAATAAGTTACAAAGGCAGTATTGATGCCTCCTACACATACTACATACAGGACATTTGGAGGTTGTAACAGAAAAAGTAAAATGAGAGAAGAGGAAGGGAGATGTGCAAAGCATGACCCGAGAGTGTCGACTTCCATCCTAAAAACAGACCACAGAGTTTCTCAAGGACAGACATTACAACTGGAGATGGTCAAAGAAGTTATTTTGGACAAATCACCATGATTTGGAGAGCCCTGAAAAGTTCTAAAAGAGCCTTAATTGCACAGTGGCTTGATAACCAAAAGGTTGGCGATTGAAACTTACCAGTTGAGAGAAAGCTGTGATAGTCTGTTGCTGTAAAGATTTACAGCTTAGGAAGCCTTATGGGCAAGTTCTACTTTGATGATCAAGAGCCAAGGTGCTAGCAATGGATAAGATTCCGAGAACTGATGGAGTACAAATTGAAATATTTCAACAAAGTGATGCAGCACTTGAGGCACTTGCTCATCTATGCCAAGAAATTTGACAGACAGCTACCTGGCCAACTGATCAAAAGAGATTCGTATTTGTGCCCATCCCAAAGAGTGGTGACCCATCTGAAAGGATAATTCATCAAACAATAGCATTAATATTGCATGCAAGTAAAATTTCACTAACAATAATTTTTAAAATGGCTGTAATAGTACATTGATTGGGAACTGGCAGAGGTTCAACCCAGATGCAGACGAGGACATGGAATGAGGGATATCATTGCTGACATCAGATGGATCTTGGCTGAAAACAGAGAAAACCAGAAATATGTTAACCTGCACATTATTGACTATGCAAAAGCTTTTGACTTTTTGGATCATGAAAAACTATGGACAACACTTTAGAGAATGAGTATTATGGAACATGTAATTGTGCTCTTTTTTTTTTTTTTTTTTTTGATGAAGGTCAAAGAGCACAGCCTTCGGCATGGATTATATCTGAATGTAAAGAAAACAAAAATCCTCACTACTGGACCAATAAACAACATACTTATCAACGGAGAAAAGATTGAACAAGGACTTCATACTTTTTTGGATCAACCATCAACACTCACAGAAGGAGCAGTCAAGAAATCAAACAATGTATTGCATTAGGCAAATCTGCTGCACAAGACCTTTTTAAAGTGTTGACGAGCAAAGGTGTCAGCTTGAGGACTAAGGTGCACCTGACCCAAGCCATGGTATTTTCAATAACCTCATATGCATGCCAAAGCTGAACAGTGAATATGGAAGATGTAGAAGAATGGATGCTTTTGAGTTGTGGTGTTGGAGGAGAATATTGAAAGTGCCATGGACTGCCAAAAGAACCTATAGATCCATTTTGGAAGAAGTGTAGCCAAGAGTGCTCCTTGGAGGCCATGATGGACAAACTTCGTCTGTCATACTTGGGACATATTGTCAGGAGCGACCATTCACTGGAGAAGGATATCATGTTTGGTAAGGTGGCAGGTCAGAGAAAAAAAGAGGAAGACCCCCAATGAGATGGATTGGCCAAGTGGCAGCATCGATAGACTCAAAGCGTGGCAACAGTAATGAGGTTGGCCCAGGATCAAAGGCAGTGATTAGTTCTGCTGTGCATAGGGTTGCTATGATTCGGTACCGACACAATGGCACCTAACAACAACAACAACAACAATTGTGCTCTTGAGGCACCTGTACATAGAACAGGAGGAAGTCGTTCAGGCAGAACAAGGAGACACTGAATGGTTCAAAATCAGGAAAGGTGTGCCCCAAGGTTGTATTTTTTAACTGCATTTAATCAGTTTGCATGGTATGCAGATAACTGGAGAATCTGAATTATATGATGAAAAATGTGGCATCAAGGTTGGAGGAAGGCTCTTTAACAACCTGCAATATGCAGATGATACATCTTTGCTTACTGAAAGCAAAGAAGTCTTAAAATACTTACTGATGAAGATCAAAGACCACAGTCTACAGTATGGGTTACACCTCAATGTAAAGAAAAGAAAAATCCTCACCACCGGACCAATAAATTACATCCTTACAAATGGAGAAAAGATTGAAGTTGTCAGAGACTTCACCTTGCTTGAATCCACCGTCACTACTCATGGAATCAGCAGTCAAGAAATGAAACAATGTACCATATTAGGTAAATCTCCTGTACGAGACCTCTTTAAAGTGCTCAAGAACAAACATATTAGTTTGAGGCTTAAAGTGCTCCTGAACAGCACCATGGGTATTTTCAGTAGTTCCATGTGAATAAGCAAGTTGGACAGTGAATAAGGAAGACCATAGAAGACTTGATGCATTTGAGTTATGATGTTAGAGAATAATACTAAAGGTACCCTGGACTGCAAGAAGAAAAAGAAATCTGTGTTGGAAAAAGTACAACCAGTACACTTACTAGCCAAGATGGCCAGACTTTATCTCTCCTACTTTGAATGTATTATCAGGAGGGACCAGTTTCTGGAGAAAGACATCAAGCTTGGTAAAGGGGAGGGACAGAGAAAAAGAGGGAGACTCCAACAAATCGCATTCTCACAGTGTCAACAACAATGGGCTCAAGGTTGTCAGCCATTGTGAGGATGGTACAGGAGCAGCTGGTGTTTTGTTCTGTTGTAAATAGGGTCACTGTAAGTTGGAACCAACTCATAGCACTTAACAGAAAGTGTTTAAGTGCTGCTCACCTGGAAACCTTTGAAAGGTTTTAGCAATTTGCATAGTCATAAGAATATAGATGCCAGCATTTGAATGCTGGTATTCAACACCATGCTACTAAATAGCTGTAAGATAAGCACTGGACTTAGGTTCAAACACACCAGCACTCATGGACAACACTTTGCATCTATGCAGTACTTAACAACAACAACAACATACCTACCTGGCTAAGAGCTTGACTGCTAACCAAATAGTCTACTCCACAGCAGAAAGATGAGGCAGTCTGTTTCCCTAAAAACCGCAGCCTTGAAAACCTTATGGGGCTATTGTACTCTGTTCCACAGGGATTCTATGAGTCAGATCAACTGATGGCCATGGGTTTGGTTTGGGTTTAGTTTATGCTTGGTTTTCATCTCTAAAATGAAAATGGTAATAATGGTGCCATCTTCATTAGGCGTATGTGAGTCTGTTGAGTTCATACATTGGAAGCACTAGGAATGATGTTTGGATATACAGGGTGCTTTTCTTATTTTATTATGTGAAGTATTTGTTCATATTGGTAAAAATAATGATCAGTTCTTCAAAGTTTAGCATTTTCACATGGTTTGTACATAAGTTTGCAACTATTTGAGGCTTATACCAAATCAAAACCCATGGTCGCTGAGTTGATGCCAACTGATAGCCACCCTACAGAACAAAGTAGCACTGCTCCATAGCACTTCCATGACTGTAGATCTTTCTGGAAGAAGACTGCCTCATGTTTCTCCCGTGGAGCAGCTAGTGGATTCAAACCACCTACCTGTTAGTTAACAGCCCAAAACGTAACCCACTGCGACACCATTGTGCATACAGCCTTGTTGTAAAGTAGACAAAGCTGACTTTAAATTTATATCTGATGGAATAAAACCTCAAAGAACAGAAATGAATTTTCAATCCTCCGTGATTAACACATTTTCAAGCCTGGTTGGTTTTTTTCAAATCCAGTGTGCTTTTCCTTATATCCCAGACTTCCTTTCTTGGAATTTTCAGAATTGTCAGTTCAAATGAGTAGAAAGTGCATGGAGTTTTGGTTCAGACTGGCATAGGATTAAATGTTTGCTCAATATTTAGAAACAGTGTGATATTAGGCAAATTCTTTAGCCTTTACCAAACTCTATTTTCTTGTTTAGAATATAAGAATAATATCTACTTAGATGAGTCCTAGTGTGGTGCTGTGGGTTAATGCACTGGACTGCAAAGTCGATTTGAACTGTAAGGTTGGCGGTTCAAGCTCACCAGCTGCTCCTTGGAAATCCGATATGGGGTTGCCATGGGTCAGCACCGACTTGACAGAACTTAACAGCAACAGAAGAGTTAAGATGCTCTTGGAATTCTATAAGTAGCAGTGAACTTAAACAATAACAAAATGCACTTCCTAAAACACCCAGTCCACAAATAAGGCTGCCTTTAGTGTAGGTTTACTCAGCAGCTGAAAATATCACCCAGATCCTGCAATTCTCTGTTGCCTTAAGTGGCTCAGCATTCACATGGATTTTTTTTAGGGTTTCAAGATGTCTGGGGTCCTTTCAGCATAGCTACACTGGTGTCAGTTCAAATTCACCAGCTACTCCTTGGAAACCCAATACAGGGTCGCTGTGGGTCGGAATCACCTCCATAGCACTTCACAACAACAACAACACTGCTGTCTGGAGGACAAGAGAGGCTGTCTTTGTCTTGGGACAACACAGTCCTCAGAACTTTAATAAACTCAGCTTACCTTTCTTTATACTGCAAATATTTTGTCATCTGCCCAGCCCTACACAAACCTCTTGCAAGGAGGCTGGGGATATTTTTAAGTTTAGACTAATCATCTCCAGAGGAACAGCTCTCAATTGTGAGGGCTAAATGAGGCAGCATGTGTCAGAGTATTGGAATTTAACAGGTGTGTAGTGTTTAATTGTAAAAACATCTTGTACTCCTTTACATATTTATTATATTCAAACAAGTTCAAAATGGATATTGATTACATTTCAATTTAATGAAATATTTCTAAGAGTTCTCATTGATTTAATTTAATTGATTAAATTATATATATTTCTAAGTTCTCATACTCTTGTTTTCTGGATCAAGCAAAACATTTTAGCTAGCAAGGGGGAAAAGGTATCGAGTCTGCATAGCATCCACACGGCCGTGTTTTTGTGTCATTTATCAGGGTTATCATGGGGTAACTGAGGTGGCTAGTGATTTCCTGAAGTCATTTTCAGAACTTTGAGAGGAAGTCGTGTACCTGCCCTGTATTAGCATAATCATGCCTTTCCTGTTTTAATGCCAAAACAGATCCATAACCAGGAAATTAGAAGCTTTAAGTTTGCTTTTAGCACATGAATGTGTTCATTTTTCCATAATAACTTAGGAAAGAACAGAGCCCCCCCCCCCCATTTTCTTTTACATCAGTTGTCAGCACTATTCAAACAGTAATATGTGCACAATAAAGGTTGGGTTTTTACATTACTACTGGGGTTGGCTTTACTTTGGGAGAGTTATGTAACAAACCAATTGATACACAAATAGATCCCAATGCCTGTTTTCTTCTTGCCAACTTTGCTTTATTCCTTTTTCTTGGTGGCACAGTCCCTTTCTTGGTGCTGACTCCATCCCCACCACGATGCTTCTCCCCCATCGTCTCACCTCACCATTACTCACCATCGTACGCCTCATTTTTCTTAGTGCTTTACTGTGTCTATTGTGTGACTTTCCACAGTTTGGGTGATTCTATTTTTAGAACACCACGCCTGACAAGGTCTCAGTAACTCAGCATAACACCCAGCTCTTTGGTGCCCAGTGCAGATGGTTTCGTAGGGAACAACAGGGCCAGTATAACCTGGGATCTTGGACAAAACACACAGTGTACTGGCAGTGGCTTTGTAAGCAAGTGCTCTGGGATGTTGGTTTTTCTGCTTTGGCTTTGATTGAATACCACAATCAACTGATGATGGATCAAGTGAAGCTTGTCACTGGCATGGCTACATTGAAGCCCAAGAATGGTCAAACATAATATGTCACTGTGAAGACTTCCAACTCTAGCTCACAAATATTGAACCCCTGAGGAGAGCAAGTAACAGAGGGATTAGTTGGAGAACTAGATGTTTGCCAGACATTATACTGAAAAGGAAGATGGGTATGGCAGAATTGGGGTTACTTCACTCAGTAAACTAAACCGATAGCTTCCTAACCTAACTAGACATCAGAATCCCCTGGGAGCTTTTCACCAGTGGAGAGATCTTTGCCTCAGGAAATTCTGGTTTAGTGGACCTGTTTTACATAATATATAAACCACAGTTAATTATTAGTTCATAATGATTAATGTTAAATGTTTGGAGTATTCCCATATTTCTATTTCATTCCTGTCTTCCTCAGTCTTTACTAATCTTCTCATCCACAAGACTGCTGTTGCTTGTATCCTCTTCATATCCTCACACTCCTTCCCACATCCCAGCCTCTCAGACTCTCCCAGCTGGGTCTCTACCTACTTTCCCAGCCCTGTTAGAATACCAGTGTTACATTTGAATTTGTGTCCTCATGATGCAGTGGTGAAATAGTTGGCTGCTAACTGGAAGGTTGGCAGATCAAATCCACTCACCACTCCATAAGACAAGATGTAGTCGTGAACTTCCATAAAGATTTACAGCTTAGGAAACCCTCCAGGGTAATTCTACATGGATCTATCAGGTAGCTGTGAATTACGGTGGACTTGATCGTAAGTGAAAATTAACAGTGTTAATTTCATTTTAATTTGAGAGAATTGGTAGTTCTTGGAAGGCAAAATGTAGATTGGTCATCAATATGAAAATTATACACACTTAGGAATAGTCAAATAAGGGTAAACTCAAATCCTGAAGCGTATGTTATTATTGGCAAAAGTGAAAAGAGATGAAAATACTCAGTTTTAGTATGGTTCTAGGGAAAAAAATCACTCTCCTTCCAGAAAGGTCTTACGAATTTACACTGTTCTTGGGAATGTAAATTCATTAGACCTTTCTGGAAAATCAATTTTGGTATCATGCTTTAAAACAATTCATGCCTTTTTCACCAAATCAAAAGAGGGAACGAATCTTTATAGTGAGGATCATTTCTACCTCCTCGGTATACAGGGTTGGCAGTAGCTAGACATTGGCTACCCAAAATGGGGGGGCTACAAAGGCAAGAAGTGACTGGCTTACAAGCTTTCAAGAGGGAGCCTAGTTTCAGAGGGTGCAGGGGAAGGTAGAATCTCCACTGAGTGCTTTCCAACCTGTCTGGATGGGGCTGATGAAAGGAGATGGGGATAAGATGCTTGTGGTTCAATAGTGAATAATTGTTATCAAGACTGACTGTGAGGGTTGCAAATGTAAAGGTAGACATTGTGTAACAAAGGGAGGGGAGGGACTGATCTTGCAGTCCAAGAGCCGAAGACCCTGGGACCATCAAGGGAAAAGAGCAGAGTGCGGGACCCTACCCAGAGAAGCAGTGACACCAGAGATGGAGGCAGAGACAATTACGTGGAGAGATGGAGTGACGGGGACTCTAGATTCTGGGCGGGAGAGGGTCTATGTCTTGACAGCCAGGGGGCAGGCTTGCGGGGTGTACCCTTTGACTGTTTAATGATGCATACAGGGAATTGTATTCATTGCAATGAAACAAATTAAGATAGGATGAATGTACAGGTAATGTTCTCCCGTGTAAATTATCACATAATTCACAATGAAAACTTACAACAAACAAACAAACAAAAAACTACTAGCCATTCTGTGGGAGAAAGATAAGGCTTTCTGCCCCTATAAAGATTTGCAGCACCACACCAGGACCTTGTATCAAGATGTAATGTCAAATAAAAGGATAAGTTATAAAAATAACATGATTCTCTTTTGGGGAAATATATATATGCATAGTAAGAGGACTGGGAGGCTATAGTTAGAAATAGTGACTTATATTTTCTTTGCAAGTTTTCTGTTATAATAAGGCGTGTATACAAATAAAGAGTTAGAATTTGAAGATCTCTCTTGCCCCGTTTCCAGATCAACTTAACAGAGAGATTTGGCTCTTGTTTTTTTCTAATGCTGTCCTGCTTTGCTTCTGAGTTATATTATGAGTGAGCAATTAAAGATGTCTTTGAATATGAGTGAAGCATCATGAAAATCTAATTTAATGACTTCATACCCCACAGAAAGAACCACAGAGTAATATGACAAACAAAGAAATAAGGATTGGTTTAAGCTCAGCTTCTTCTCTGATGGAAAGTAGATATTCTGGAAATAATCAGTTCTATGATGTTTCCTTTTGTGTGTGTGTGCCACATCCACTTGCTTATGGTTTATTTCAATACTTGTTACTATTCCAATATCAACAAAATTCTTGTTAGGAGGGCCCCTCCGTCACCTGACTGGCTTCCACAGTCACTCCCATCACTGTTGGATCTCGAGAATTTAAAATAAATTGAGGGACATTTTTCATCTTGCAGGGAAATACTGCTTTGTGCGTAAATTCTTCTTGTTTCTGTTTCTTGTGGTCTTGTCTATATTTTGTAAAGGCATCAAACAAATGATAAATAATCTGTGCACTAAAAATCCAAACTCCTAAACTATCAGCCATTTCTTGTGCATCCCGTTGAATTCTCACATTGAAGTCCAAAATTGCAACATACTGAGGCTCATGCACCAGCATCATTGAAGCCATCATAGCATCTTTTTTATGAAGCAGGCCAATGTTAATTCCTATTTCTGATGTTTTCAGAAATTCAAGTAGAGCCTCCAAAGAGCCCAGCGTACATGCCTGGGCACAGACTCTTTATTCTTCTTCTAATTTGATGGGAACACTGTTTTAAAATTGGGAAAGGTGTGAGACAGGGTTGTATTCTTTCACCATACTTATTCAACCTGTATGCTGAGCAAATAATATGAGAAGCTGGGTTCT
>NW_006408531.1:14275848-14296080 GCF_000296735.1 Chrysochloris asiatica
CTTAAGAACAGGGTCTTCATCTTCTTTATAAGCCTCCAGGAGAGGTAAACTAGCCAATGTTTTCTCCAGGTCTTTCCCAAGAATCTTTAACCCCTGAGCTGCTTCTACTTCTTTATGCTTTTCATATTGGTTCTTCACTCGTAATTCCTTCATAGGAGGAAGTAGCAGGAGGCCTCGAATCTGAGTTACAATGTGCCCTTCTACTCCAGGAACAATGATCGTGTCCCCGTCCTTCCAATGCCTATTGATCAGTATCACATCTATAGTGGTGCTCATTCAGAGCTTCTCACCTCCATCACCTGTGCCCTCAGTCCTTCACAGTGTGCAAGTTTCTTGTTCTACATTGTCTGGGTTAACTCTACAAGAAGGTGTATCAGACTTCCCATCCCATTACCAGTATGTGTAGAGGTGGGCATCAATGACACAAAAGTTTGAGGGTCTTTATTTTCATAAATATAGGTCTGTATTTTATAAAACAAAGTCGCACTCGAACCCTGCTGTGCAAATTCTACAATAATAGCTTTTGCTCGCTCCTCAGATTCATCTTTTATGGCTTTTTTTTTTTTTTTCATCAATGTAGCAGAGTATGGGCTCTTTTTCCAATCATACAACCATTTCCTTTATTCTTGATAGAAGAAATCAATGTAGATGCAAAAAATAAAGTCCTTATTACGAAGACTTCGTTGCTCACTTTATAATCAAAGACACTCCTTTTAGAGTTAGTCCGCAATCAGGTGACAAATACAGTGTAAATAGTAGGACAGTTTTGGGACAAGAAAACTGCTGTTTTGAAAGTTTGAAAAACTTGCATCTTTTAAATGTAATGGTGAATTAAAAAATACAAATTATTTACCCCCTCCAACAGACATTTAGTACTAAAACAAAAAATAAATAGTAGTGGAAATAACTCCATACTTTTACTCAAATATAGAATTCTCTTAAGACATGAATACTAATTCTTTGCTGAATATTATTTTTGTTGCTCTATATTTATAGATAAAATTTTCACTGCTAATCTTTGGAGTCCTGGTGTAGCATTCATTGCATGATAATGCGCTGGACTGCAATGGCAGTTTGAGCTGCAAGTTCATCAGTTCAGACACACCAGTTGTCCCTCAGACACCCTATACAGGGTCACTGTGAGTCAGAACTGACTTGATGGCACTTAATAACAACAATCATCGCTTACAGACTTCCTATTGTGAAGGCTTGGAGCCCTGCAATGGCACTGTAGGACAAACACTGGACTGCTAATCACTAGGTTGGCCGTTCAGACCTCAGACCTACCAGCCACTCCCTGAAAACTCTATACAGGGTGGTTAAGAGTTGGAGCTGACTTGACGGCACTTAACAACAATGTGAAGACTGGCATATTTTTTATATTCATTGATTTTCTTGCTATTTAAACTGTGATGTTTTAAGACATACAACTCCCTTGGTACATTATGAGTTAATTTCATGAGTATTACCAAAATGCTGCTTGAAATATCAGCATCTAGTCTAATGAGATGGATCACATATATTTTATGAAAAATGCCATTCTGTTTTATATAGACTATAAACTTCATTCTTAAGTTGTTTCTCTCTGCTTTTCTTTCTCAGTGTGATTTTTTTTTTTTTTTCTGTTTCTTCCCATTCCATTTTCACTCAAAAACAAATAAAAAAAGGACTAAAAAGCATTTTAAACACAGATTACCGGGTACATAGAGTGACACAGCGGAGAGGTCTCTAGTTTTGTAATCCAGCAGAATGGAGTGATGTTCTAGCTCAGCCACTTCTAAGCTGTATGACTTAGTACTCCTGTGCTTCAGTTTTCCTTATTGATAAACTTGAGAGAATTTCATTTACTTTAAAGAGTTGTGGAAATTAGAAATATTATGGCTGAAGGTCTTATGCTTAGTTGTTGTCAAGTATGCTCCAATGCATAGCAATCCTATGAGACAGAACAAAACTTATCTGGTTCCTGTACCAGCCTCACAATCATTGGGATGTGTGAGTTCATGGTTGTAGCTAGTACATTAGTTAATCTCATTGAGGATCTTCCTCTTTTTCACCGACCCTCTATTTAACATACATCATATCCTTCTCCAGAGACTGGTGCCTCCTGATAGCAGGTCCAAAGTATGTGAGACAAAGTCTCACCATCCTCACTTCTAAGGAACATTTTGAATGTACTTCTTCCAAGACAGATTTGTTCATTTTTGGCAGCTCGTGGTATATTTAGTATTCTCCAGCACCGTAATCCGAAGACTACAGCCCTCAGTATGAGTTACCTCTCAATGTAAAGAAAATAAGAATTCTCACAACTGGACCAATAAACAATATCTTGATGAATCTGGAGACAGATTGAAGTTGTCAAGGGTCTCATTTTACTTGGATCAACACTCATGCACACGGCAGTCAAGGTATCAAATGACATATTACATTAGGCAAACATGAAGCAGAAGACCTCTAGAAAGTGTTAAAGAGCAAAGATGTCACTTTAAGGACTAAGGTGTGCTCAACTCAAGCCATGGTATTTTCAATCACCTCATACGCTTATGAAAGCTGGACAATGGATAATACTTGAAAAGAATTGATGCATTTGAATTATAGTGTTGGAGAAGAATACTGAATATAATATGGATTGTCAGAAGAAAATGAAAATCCTCACAAAATGACTAATAAATAACATCATAATAAACAGATAAATGATTAAAGTTGTCAATGACTTTATTTTGCTTGGATCCACCATCAACAAGCATGGAATCAGCAGTCAAGAAATCAGACATCTTACTGCTTTAGGCAGATCTGCTGCACAAGACCTCTTCAAAGTGTTAAGGAACAAAATGTCACTTTGATGACGTAGGTGCACCTGACCCAAGCCATGGTATTTTCATTCACTTATTTGACTGTGAAAGCTGAACAGTGAATAAGGAGGATGGGAAAGGAATTGGTGCGTTTGAATTATGGTTTTAGCGAAGAATATTGAAAGCATTATGGATTGCCATGAGAACAAACAGATGGCACACAACAATAACAACAAACTGTGAGAAAATAAAATGTTAAAATCACCTACTTGTGAATAGCATCACAAGGTAATCTCTCCATGTTGGTTGGTTGGTGTTTTCCGTCAAATCAATTTGGACTCATAGCAACTATATAGGACAGGATAGAAGTGCTCCATAGAGTTTGCTGTGGCACTGTAGGATAAGCACTGGACTGCTAACCACAGGTAAGCAGTTCAAATTTACCAGCCACTCCTTGGAAATCCTATGCAGGGTTGCTACTGGGTGGGAACCAATTTAATGGCACTTCACAGCAGCAACAACAATGTACATGGAAGCAGATTGATGGGTCTTTTCTCCCATGGAACAGCTGGTGGGTTCAAGTAGTCAGCCTTTCTGTTAATATCCAAGCCACTGGTGACATAATGACCTCCCTATTGGTTTTTTTTTTAAGTGCTGTTGAGTTGGTTCCAACTCATAGCGACCCTGTACAGGGTTTCCAATTAGTGGGGTTGAACCTCTGACCTTACAGCTCAAACTGACCTTGCGTTCCAGTGCATTATCCTGCAGCACCACACCAGGACTCCTGTTGTTGTTGTTAGGTGCCATTGAGGTGGTTCGGACTCATAGCAACGCCATGCACGACAGAACGAAACACTACCCAGTCCTGGGCCAACCTCAGAATCATTGCTAAGCCTGAGCCCATCACTGCCATCACTGTGCCAGTCCATCTTGTTGGGGGCCTTCCTCTTTTTCTCGGACCCTTCACTTTATCAAACATGATATCCTTCTCCAATGACATGTCCCTCCTGATAATGTGTCTGAAGTATGAGAGACAAAGTCTGGCCATCCTGGCTTCCAAGGAGCACTCTGGCTGTACTTCTTCCAGCACAGATTTGTTTGTTCTTTTGGTAGTCCATGGTACTTTCAATACTATCTTCTAACACCATAACTTAAATGCATCAGTTCTTCTATGGTCTTCCTTATCCATTGTTCAAGTTTCATATGCATATAAGATTATTGAAAATACCATGGTTTGGGTAAGATGCACCTTAGTCCTCAAACTGACATCTTTGCTCTTCAACACTTTAAAAGGTCTTGTGCAGCAGATTTGCCTAATTCAATATGTCAGTTGTTGCTGGTAAGTGCCATCAAGTCAATTTGGATTCATAGAGACCCCATTTGATACAGTAGAACTACCCCCACAGAGTCTCCCTGGGTCTGATTTTTTACAGGAGCAGTTCACTAAGTCTTTCTCTTGTGAGCTACTGGAGGAATTCAAACCTTCAACCTTTCAGTTAGTCGTTGAGTGCTTAGCTGTTGTATTATCAGGCTCCTTTAACCTCCCTCTGTAGGAAGATGTCCGTACTACATAGCACCAAGATTGGAGGTGTATCTGAACAAAAGTTTGGACTGTAAGCTTGGAACCTTTTTGTAATTGTATCATGTGTACTTTTTCCTTGGTCATTTCTCAGAGAAGCCTGCTCCTTTAGAATGAGTGCAGTAGTGCTGAGCCAACCCACCCAAAAATTTAGCAACAAGAGTTGCAAGCCATTGGGATTTGTGAGTTGTTTTCTACTGCAGCACAACTTACCCTTAAATGAACTGATGCATCACCTTGTGCTAAAATGGACCAAGAATAGTTTCGTTATTTTAACATCCACATGTACTTTTAAGAAATCTGGTTGCATAGGTGGTTAAGCCCTGGATTACTAACCACAAGACTGACTATTCAAACCCACCAGTCACTCTTCCGAAAAAAGATGAGCCTGGGGGGTTATGAGCTACTATTTTTGTCTCTTCTCTCTGCCTGGCTTTTGGTACGAAAAAACTGTATACTTTCTTCATTCAGCAAGTATGTATGTAGTGATCACATGCAATATGTCAAACATTCTCCTTTCTTCCCCCTATCTTCCCTCTCCCTCTGCTTCTCTTTTTGGTAAGCAGTCTAAGTATGGGTTTATCATTTTCAGTAACCTTTTCAAAGAACAAGCCTTTGGCACTGTTGATTTTCTCCATTGTACATCTGCTTTCTAGTTCATTGATTTCTATTATTTTTAATATCTTATTATCTCCTTTCTTCTATTTTGTTTGGGATTAATATGCTATTTTTCTAGACGGATGCTTGGAACATTGATTTATCAACTTTACTTCTTTTCTAAAATATACATTTAAAGATACTTTATTTTATATACCACAAACTTTTGATATATTAAACTTTAAATATTGCTCCAGTTCCGGTCAAATGCTTTTTAATTCCCAATGTGATTTCTTCTCTGACCCGTGCAGGTTTTAAGGAAGTGGGCAGCTCAATATTCAGACATTTGGGATTTTTCTAGTTATCTTTCTTCATTATTCTCTGTTGATTGTTTAATTCTGTTTGTGGTGAGATAGTAAACGGTATTATTTTAGTCCCTTGAAATTTGTCAAGAAGTGCTTTGTGGTCCAACATTATTGGGGTAGTGTTCTAGATGAAATCAGTCAGGTCAACTTGGTTGATCATGTTGTTTAAATCTTCCATATTCTCAGTGTTATTTTTATCGGTCTGTTTTATCATTACTGAGAGAAATGTTTCAAAATCTCCAGCTCTGATTATAGATTTAACTATCTTTTAGTTCTGTCCATTTTTTGTTCTCTCTATATGTATTGAAGCCAGGTTAGCAAGTATATTTAAGATTATAAATAGTATATTTAATTATATTTAAAAATATTATATTTAAGATGATAAAATTCTCAGTTTGCTTTTACCCCTTTAACATTATGAAATGACATTTGCTATCTCCTCTAATACTTTTGTCTTAAGGTCAGTAAAGTGACAACAGATCTCTTTTGATTAGTGTTTGTGTGCTCTAGATTCATGCATTTGTTCACTTCCATCCTGTCTGTATCCTTATATTTCAAGTGTGTCACTTGTAAGCATACTTAGTGGTGGTGTGCCATCAAGTAGTTACTGAGGAGCAGCTGGTGGATTCAAACTGCTGACCTTATGGTTAGCAGCCCAACACATAACCCACTCTACCACCAGGGCACCTTAAGCACATATGTTGTTGTTGTTAAGTGCCACTGAGTCAGTTCTGTCTTATAGCGACCCTGTATGGGGTTTCTATAGAGCAGCTGATCAGTTTGAACCCTGGATTGTGCAGTTCAAACTGACCTTGTAATCTAATGCATTATCCCACAGTGCCACACCAGGACTCCTAAGCACATAAAGTTCAGTCTTATTGTTGCAAAATCGGTCATTTACATTTCATGTGGGAACTGATAGTTGGGGTTATGTCTACCGTCGTGCTATTTGTTTTCTATTTCTCTCAGAGGCTCTTTGTTCCTTTGTTTTCGCCATCCTGTCTCATTCTTATTAATATAGCATTTTTGTTAATCTGTTTTATCTTATATTGGCTCTGAAGTAATATATTTGTATTATTTGCTTAGAAGTACTCTAGAGATTACTATCTGCATCTTTAACCTTTACAGTCTACCTTAATTACATTTTTACTTTACCCTGTCCTGAAAAAAGAAAGAAATATTAGCAGTTTAAATATTCAATAGCTTTTAAGTAGGATTTTATTTTGCTTTATCTAGTCACATATTTAAGGAGCTCTGGTAATGTAATGGTTTTGAATCGGGTTGCTAACCTTAAGGTCAGCAGTTCGAAACTACCAGCTGTTCCGTGGGAGAAAGATGAGGCTTTCTGCTCCCGTAAAGATTTACAGCCTCGGAAACCCTAAACATGGTTGCTATGGGTTGGAACTGACTCAATGGCACTTAACAACAACGTCACATATTTGGAGTCTTGATGTGGCACTGTAGGATAAGCACTGGAGTGCTAATTGCAAGGTCCATGGTTCAAACCCAACAACCATTCCTCGGAAACCTTATACGGGGTTGCTATGAGTTAGAACAGACTTGAAAATTCTCAGCAACAAAATTCATGTATTTACCTTCTGATGCTCTTTCCTTCTGTTGTTGATGCTTCCAGTGGGACCATTTTCCTTTAGCTCCCTCCCTACCCTCACCTTTCTTCTTTCTTCCCTGTAAAGATGTCATTCCAGTGTCTCTGGTTTCCTTAGTTTGTGTTTCAAATTAGTTTGTGTTCAAAGTAAACTCTCAGTTTTATTGCTCCTTTGAAGGTAAACTATTGTTTTTCTCGGGCTGATTTTAAGATGTTTCTCTCTTTGCTTTCTGCATTTAGATTGTGATTATTTTATTTTATTTTATTTTGCTTGAGGTTTGTAATTATTTTATATTATCCTGCTCCTGAAACTGAAGATTGATGATTTCCATCAACTTTAGAACATTTTTGACCATTATTGTCTTCAAATGTTTCTTGTGCTCTATTTTCTCTTTCTAAAACTACAGTGATAATATAGATATTAGATCATTGCATTATGCCTACATATCATGAGTGTTCTGGTATGGGTGTATGAGGTTGTCATTTCCCCCCCATTCTTCTCCTTTTACTTCAATTAGGATACTTTCTTTTCATCTGTTTTTGAACTCGCCAAACCTGTCTTCTGCTATGTCTAGTATGTTGCTAGTGAGGTTTTAATTTCACATATTCTTAGTTCTAGATTACTTGATTACCACTTTTTTTAGATTCCAACTCTCAGTTTAAATTGTTTATCTTTTCATCCATTTTGTTTATCTTTTTTTCTGTTTTATTTATTATACTTCTACAGGCTTGGACTCCTCTAGTTTTATTTTATCAGGCCAACTCATGTAACTATCAAGAAATATACTAGTTTCTCTCTCTCTCTTTTGTAGAATTTCAAATCAAGCTAAATATCTCAGTATATCGCAAGCACGCATCTAATTGTTGTTATTGTTGTTGTTAGGTGCCATCAAGTAGGTACCAACTAGTAGCAAGTTTATGCACAATAGAATGAAATACTGCCCGATCCTGCACCTACCTCACGATCATTACTACACTTGAAGCCATTGTTGCTGACACGGTCTAGTGTCTTAATTGTATACCCCAAATCAACAAATTCCACTATGGAAGCTAGTAGCAATGTGCAAGGACTCTCAACTCGCTGGAGTTTTATTTCAAGATTTTTTTTTCAGTGTTTCCATAAATCTGTACTATCTTATAAACAGTGTAGGGGGCGGGTTTGTAGGGTATACCCTTTGGTTGGTTGATGATGCGTGGAGGGGATTGGAACCATGGCAATGAAACAATATACGATGGAATGAATGTAAAACTAAAGTTCTCTCATGTAAACTATCATGTAATTCACAATAATAATAATAAAAAAGAACACAAAGATTAACATAAAATGTAGTTATCCATCTCTTAAAAAAAAAAAAAGCTAATAGGAAAAACCTGGCATTAGTAATGTGGTAGATTACAGTGAGAACAATAGTAAGGTTACTGCAGAGAGCTATGCATCTATATAATTAAACTTAAACCATTTTGGTGGACAGTAGTGCAAGAAATGCCTGCTGGGAACATGAGAGGCCCATATGTAAAACTGTCTCAGAGTAAGAATTTGGCTTGCTGGTTACACAATGCAGAGGAAAGGAAGCAGATCACTTGGGTTCATTTCCTACGTTTATTTCCCTTTAACATCAAAGCTTATCATCATTATTTTTTACATGAATTATGCTGGTAAACAGTATACTTAATCTTATGCATTAGTCTGTTAGGAATCATGTATAAACAGCTTATGTGGTCGCGTTACTTCTCCCTGACATCCCTGAATGGAACACTAGTATCTTTGTGTCTCTGTCTTCCAATATGCATAATCATGAAGTGAATGCTAATTTTGATCTTCTGATAATGAGTATTTATTTACTAAGTGATTAGGTCTTGTCATATCTAAATGCTTGTGTTGGCATCCTTAAATAAATATGTGTTTCTTGGAAGTCCCCCCCCCAAAAAAAAAAAAAGTTTTAAGTCCTCTTCACTTTCAGCAAGCAAGGTTGTATCATCTGCATATCACAGGTTGTTAAGAAGTCTTCCTCCAATCCTGATGCCACGTTTTTCTTCATATAGTCCAGCTTCTCGAATTTTATTGGCTCAGCATACATACTGAATAAGTATGGTGAAAGACTGCAACCTTAATGCATACCTTTTCAAATTTTAAATCATACAGTGTTCCTTCTTTCTGTTCAAACAACTGCCTCTTGCTCTATGTAGAGGTTCCTCATGAACGTAATTAAGTGTTCCGGAATAGTCATTCTCTGCAATGTTGTCATAACTTGCCATGAACCACACAAATCTAAAGCTTTTGTGTAGTCAATAAAGTACAGGCATCTTTCTGGTATCCTCTGCTTTCAGCCAAGATTCATCTGATGTCAGCAATGATATCCCTCATTCCACGTTCTCTTCTGAATCTGGCTTGAACCTCTAGAAGTTCTCTGTCAATGTATGGTTGCAGCCATTTTTGTATTTAACAAAATTACTTGCATACACTATTAATGATATTTTCTTATGATTTCTGCATTCTATTGGGTTACCTAACTTTGGAATAGGTTCCAGTTTGTAAACCAGGTAGTTGTCTTCCAAATTTTTTGTCATAGATGAGTGAGTGCCTCTAGCACTGCCTCAGTTTGTTGAAAGATTACAAATTCTGTTCCATCAATTCCTGGTGCCTTGTTCTTTGCCAATGCCTTCAAAACACCTTGAACTTCTTCCTTCAGTATCATTGGCTCTTGAGTATATGCTACCTCTTGAAATGTTTGACTATCAACCATTTCTTTTTTTGTACAGTGACTTTGTATTCCTGCCATCTTCTTTTGATGCTTTCTGCATCATTCAATATTTTGCCCATGGAATCTTTCAGTATTGCAGTTCGAGGCTTGAATTTTTTTCTTAAATTCCCTTCAGCTTAAGAATTGCTGAGTGTGTGCTTCCCTTTTCGTTTTCTAATTCCAGGTCTTTGCATGGTTCCTTATATTTGACTTTATCATCTTAAACTGCCCTTTGAACGTCCTCATTTCTTCCATTTGCTTTAGCATCTCTGTGCTGGAGAGCAAGTTTCAGTGTCTCTTCTGACATCCATTTTTGTATTTTCCTTCATTCTTGACTTCTTAATGACATTTTGCTTTCTTCCTGTATGATGTTCTTGATTTCATCCCACAACTCTTCTGGTCTTCAGTTTTAGTGTCTGATGCATCAGATCTGTTCTTCAGGTGATCTCTAAATTCAAGTAGGATATGTTCAAGGTTATATTTTGACTCTCGTGGACTTGTTTTAATTTTCTTCAGCTTCAGCCTGAACTTGCATATAAGCAATTAATGATCTGTTCCACAGTCTACCCCAGACCTGTTTTGGCTGAAGATAATGGAGCTTTTCTACCGTGTCTTTCCACAGATGTAGTCAATTTGATTTCTGTGTATTCCACTGGTGAGGTCTATGTGTATCGTCATCTTTTATGTTGTTTAAAAAGGTATTTGCAATGAAAAAGCCATTGGTCTTGCAAAATTGTATTGTGCAGTCTGCTACATCATTTCAATCACTAAGGTCATATTTTCCAACTACTGATCCTTCTTGTTTGTTTGCAACCTTTGAATTCCAATCTCCAGTAATATCAATACATCTTGATTGCATATTAGATAGAATTTTTCAGTTTCTTCATCACTGGTTTTCGTGGTTGGTACATAACTTTGAATAATAAGTCATATTAACTGATCTTCCGTGTAGGTGTATGGATATTTTCCTATAGGCAGTGTTGTACTTCAGGACAGATCTTGATATGTTCTTTTTTATTTTGCATATGATGTCATTCCTCTTTAATTTGTCATTTCTGGCATAATAAATCATGTGATTATCAGATCCTAAATGGCCAATACTAGTCCATTTTAGCTCACTAATGCCTAGGATATCGATGCTGATGTATTGCATTTCATTTGTCACAATTTTCAATTTTCCTACATTCATATTTCATACATTACATGTTCCAATTATTAATGGATGTTTACAGTTGTTTCTCTTCATTTAGAGTTGTGCCCCATTAACAGTTATGGTCCCGAGGGCCTTATTCCATTCACATCATCATAGGCAACTCTACTTTAAGGAGGCAGCTCTTCCCTAGTCATATTTTGATTGCTTACTAACATGTGAGGCTCTATCTTCTGGCACTATAGCTGACAATATTCTGGTGCTTTTTATCATGTTTCAGTATTCAATATTCGATATTCAATGATAGTGTTCCACTGTTATTCATAAGGTTTTCTGTGACTAAATATTCAGACGTATTCTGCCTTTCATTCTACCTAGTCTGTCTTCGTCTGGAAGCTCAGCTGAAACCTGTCCATTATGGGTGACACTACTGGTGTTTAAAATACCCATGGCATAGCTTCCAGAATTACAGCAGCATACAAGCCACCATAGTGTGACAAACTGACAGAGAAGTGGTGGAAAGGTTCATGGAAAAAATGGAACTAAAAGATAATGAAATCTTTCCACTAACTTTTTGAAGCCCCCATTTTTTAATGATATGTATGAAGTGGCTTCAAAAATTTATGGGAAAATTGCACTGTCTTTTCATTCCACTTTTCCATGATCTTTCTGAGACCCCTGTATAGGGCAGATTTTTCTTTATTCTGTAATAAAGATACATAGTATTTTGATTTCCAGAGACTATTAATAGGATTTTTCCTTAGTACCCATTTTACTGTCGTGGAGTGATATACACATTAGAAAAAATATAAATTATTTTTATTGTGCCTATGTTTTGGTTTCTCTGCTATTCATAAGGTTTTCAGTGACTAAATATTCGGAAGTAGTTCATCACTCCTTCTTGCTAGTCTGTCTTCGTCTGGAACCTCATCTGAAACCTGTCCACATGGGTGACCCTGTTGGTATTTAAAATACCCGTGGCATAGCTTCCAGAATCACAGCAACCCACAAGCCACCACAGTACGACAAACTGACAGATGTGTGGTGTCAGTTGGATTGGAAGAAGATCCATATTTGTGCCCATTCCGAAGAGAGGTGACCCAGCGGAATGTGGAAATCATCAGACAATCTCTTTGACATCTCAAGCGAGTAAAGTTTTGCTAAACATAATACAGAAACAGCTGCAAGCAAACACTGACAGAGAACTTCCAGAGGTTCAAGCCAGATTCAGAAGAGGATGGGGAACAAGGGATATCGTTGCTAATGTCTGATGGAATTTGGCTGAAAGCAGAGAATACCAGAAAGATATTTAGCCCTGCTTTATTGACTACACAAAGGGTTTCAATTGTGTGGATCATGACAAACTATGGACAACATAGTGAAGTATGAGTATTCTGGAACACTTAATTGTGTTCATGAGGAAAATGTATATCAACAAGAAGCAGTTGTTCGAACAGAACATGGGAACACTGAATGGTTTAAAATTAAGCAAGGTGTGCAATAGGATCATATTCTTTCACCATATTTATTCAACCTGTATGCTAAGCAAATAATCCGAGAAGCTAGGTTATATGAAGAAAACGTGACATCAGAATTGGAGGAAGAGTCATTAACAACCTGTGATATGTAGATGATACAAACTTGCTTGCTGAAAGAGAAGAAGACATAAAATATTTACTGATGGAGATCAAAGAGCACAGCCTTCAGTATGGAATGTATCTCAATGTAAAGAAAACAAAAATCCTCACCGCTGGACCAATAAACAACAGTCTTAGTAACGGAGAAACGATTGAAGTTGTCAAGGACTTCATTCTTCTTGGATCAACTGTCAACACTCATGGAAGCAGCAGTCAAGAAATCAGATGACGTACTGCATTAGGCAAAACTGCTGAACAAGACCTTTTTAAAGTGTTGAAGAGCAAAGATGTCAGCTTCAAGACTAAGGTGTGTCGGACTCGGGCTAAAGTATTTTCAATAACCTCATATGCATGCAAAAGCTGGACAGTGAGTAAGGAAGACTATAGAAGAATTGATGCTTTTGAGTTGTGGTGTTGGAGAAGAATATTGAGAGTGCTGTCGGCTGCCAAAAGAACAACCAGATCTGTGTTGCCACAGAGTTCCTTGGAGGCCAGGATGGCCAAACTTCGTCTCTCATACTTCAGACATATTGTCAGGGACCAGTTGCTAGAGAAAGATAGCATGTTCGGTAAAATGGAAGGTCAGAGAAAAAGAGGAAGACCCCAGCGAGATGGATTGGCAAAGTGGCAGTATCAGTGGGGTGAAGCGTGGCAACAATTGTGAAGTTGGCCCAGGACCAGCAGTTTTTTGTTATGTTGTACATAGGGTCGCTGTGAGTCGGTATCGACTCGATGGCACCTAACAACAACAGATTTTGGTTGGATGGAGTCCTGGTGTGGTGCTGTAGTATAAGCACTCCACCACAAGGCTGGTTTGGACCACAAGGTTGGTTGTTCCAACTCAGCAGCTGTTCCTATGAAACATTATACAGGGTCACTGTGGGTCAGAACCTACTTGACAGCACTTACCAATAGCAGAACCAACAATACTTTGGTTCAATTTACAGACATATATATTGCTTATGATAACAGAAAAACAGATGAATAAAAAACCCCATCGTTTTACTTGGTTTGATTGTGGCACATAGGAAGTACTAAGCCAATATATATTTACTGACTGGGACATGTCTTATGTACTTGTATATTTCTTTTTGTATCTTTAAGAGAGATGATCCCTGTTCTTTGGTTTCAGGGAAAATAAAAGAATTTACTTGTTGAAAAATACTGTACATCTTGAGATTAATGACCCTTTGTGATAGATAGAAAGGAAAATATATATGTTGTCTCTTTTTGTTTAAACTCTGTTTGGTTGGAACCCTCTACTTGCCTCTGACAAAGTCTTTGAGGTTTATCTGAGCCTATCTAAGCCTGGAGTTGTGGTGTGGCACTATGGATTAATGCGCTGAACTGCAAAGTCAGTTTGAACTGCAGGCTTGGCATTCCAAGTTCACCAGTCTCTCATAGGAACTCTTATACTGTGTCGCTATGAGTCGGATCCGACTCTATGAGACTTAACAACATCTGAGAATTATTAATCCTTTCTTTGAGTGATATGGCTGGCTTTGAATGTCGACATTCTGAGTACATTTTCTATTTTAGAGTTGGAAACACATGAATACCCTGAATATCTAGAGAAATAAAGATTTTTTAAATTACCAACAGAGACACATAATTATATGAGCTAACAAATTAAGTTGAATACTTACTGGATTTTTAATTTTTGTTTTAATTCAGAGATATTGTTCCCACTTAAAATTATTACCCTTCAAAAGGAAATATGGCCCTCAATATTCCGAAAAATACGCACTTTTTCTTTTCTGTTGATGTTCAAACTGCTTTAAATTATAGAATATTTCAAGTGTGACATTATGGGTTAATGGTTACGAATAGGTCAGCAGTTCGAAACTACCATGGGAGAAAGATGAGGCTTTCTGCTCCTATAAAGATTTACAGCCTCGGAAACCCTGTACAGGGTCGCTATGAGTCGGAACTGACTCCACGGCACATAACAACAATAATAACTGCAAAGTCAGTTTGAACCATAAGGTTGGCAGTTCAAGCTCACCAGCCACTCCTCAGAAACCCTATACAGGGCTGCTGTCGATTGGAACGGACTCAATGGCTCTAAACAACAACAACAAAAATTTCAAGTACAAATAAAAATCTAGAAACACAGTATACTATGTACTACTAATGTGTAAAACATCAATTTTACTGCTTTTTTTCTGTTTTCACAGTTAAGATGTAACTATACTTTCACTCGATCCACAATTAAAAAACTAAAAAAAAAGAAAAAGATATAAGTAGAAGTGCTCTACCTTAGAATTATAGTATTTTTTCCCTACATCATTAATTTTGAGGAGCAATCC
Source organism: Chrysochloris asiatica (assembly GCF_000296735.1). Classification (NCBI taxonomy): domain Eukaryota; kingdom Metazoa; phylum Chordata; class Mammalia; order Afrosoricida; family Chrysochloridae; genus Chrysochloris; species Chrysochloris asiatica. The sequence continues at coordinate 14,290,622 of NW_006408531.1, forward strand.
CATAGACCTTCGTTACATATTTAGTCCTTATGTTTTCTTTAGTATTTTGATAAAGATTTACTATATTATGTGTTTATCTCAGATGGTTCTTTTAATCACTAGGGTATTTATTTTAATTTTGTTCTTCTCCATGCTCTCAAATGAAATAATATCGAAGGACTTTTTGTCATAATTAAATGATGTATATGAACAAATCCCTAACATAGGTACTAGGGAATATCATCTAGAAAATACAGTGGGTGTACAAACAGAAAACTCTTTCCAAATGTTGAAATGTTTTCCAAGGTTGATACTCCATTGCATGCATATTTTAAAAAAGTTCCTTATTGCATTCTAACCAAAATTTGTGTGCACATGCACGATTCCTAGTCATCTTAATTTCTTACTGTCATTGACCTTGTTTTTTATGTTTCTGTCCTACTCTTTTGGAACTGATCCTTTCAGACAGTTACCTAGCTTACACTCCATAATGTTTTGTGTATTTTAAGGATTTAAAAAACAAACTTCTTTTAAGATGATGCTTTTATAGCTCTCCAACATCTATAAAAATAGGTTTTGAAAAGATATCTTTCACCCCTAGTTATTGTAAAAGGAGTGTTGGCTTCCTAGCAGGCTACTTACTACATCCTGCTTGGAAAGAGAAGTTTTTTCCCCCACATTGAATATTCTTCTACAATATAAGGAAGAGAATACATAGTTTCTCAACATGGAGAATATATTTTAGTCCATATTCTGCTTTATAATATAATTGGAAATTGAAAGTAATTTTTCATCGTATAGCAAAGACTTGTATCTAAAGTTCTGATTGCTTATTTCAAGTTGTTTTCTAATTACACTAAAATTCAGAGTGCAGGCATCTCATTTTAGGGCCACTAAGAGTCAGAACCGACTCTGGCACACAACCACCACCACCACACATACGTGCACAGTCACATATTTTGCTGAGGATAGCATTTTTTCAAAGTCTGGGACAAGCCATGTGAGGATGAATTTAGTGGGGGGTACAATGGAGCCTGAGGTGACGCTATGTAGTTACTTAAGCATTAAATCCTAAATTAAATAGCACACCAGATTCTGGGGTGAAGGCCAGTGGAATATTTTTACTTACCCAGGCGTTGGACTTATATAAACAGAAGCTCTTGCACACCCAGGATTTCATGATTGAGAAAGTAAACTTGTACATTTGTTTTTTTATAGGTTCAAAAAGGCATTTGAATCTGAGCCAACACTGCAGTCCGGAATTAATTATGCGGTCCTCCTCTTGGCAGCTGGGCACCAGTTTGAATCTTCCTTTGAACTCCGGAAAGTTGGTAATTATAGCTTGTTATTTACATGAAAATCCAGACATGGAACCCAAGTTTGTGCAAAGAAAAATAACCAGATCTGACTTACTGGGGAAGAAAAAAAGTTTATTACATCTCCTTGTTTAATATTTCATACTTTGGTGCAGAAACCTGATATTATTAGGATGCAATTTAGTGTTTAAGATATTTTACTAATTTCTAAAAGCACCCTGGTTAATATTTTTACTCTACTTAACATAGCAATAGTAAAGGTATTCCTTTTCCTTATAGAAAAGTAAATCCTAGAATTTTTTTTTTTTTTTTTTACATTATTTGGAAAGGTTTATAAAATACCCATATCTAATACTTTTTGAAGGTAAATGAAGTTTTATTGAGTTTGTTGGTAGGTGCTCTTGAGTTGATTTCAATGTGTTGTGACCCCAATGAGATATAAAGGTTGCCCCATAGTGTGTTCTACGCTATAAACTTTACAGAAGTAGACGCCAGGTCTTTTCTCCTTCAGAACCACTGGGTGGGTGTGAATTGCCAACCTTTCTGTTGTCGCCAAGCACTTAATCATTGCACAAAAAGACTCCTTAACAGAGTAGTAAGGACCTTTTTAAGGTCCAGAGTAAAAGAATGATAAAGTATTTTTCACTGTTGAATTGCAGTGACATTCAAGGTCCAAAATGCTATTTGAAATTCTCTTTTTTCATTTGTTAAGTGAAATCAGGAAAAATAAATTACAACTTGTACTTTTCAGAAAATAAGAGTTATAATAAAATTTTGCATCTAAAGTTAACTTCTAAAAATCTACACTAGTAAAAACTTTACTGCACAGTCTAAAATCAATTTTTATTGCTCTAGTCTTGAATGACTCTTCGGGCTGCTAATCTCATGGTCAGCAGTTCGAAACTACCAGCTGTTCCGCAGGAAAAAGGTGAAGGCTTTCTGCTCCCGTAAAGATTTACAGCCTCAGAAATCCTGTAGCACCCAATTAATAGAACTCACAAGGTATAGAGACTTAAGTTATATAACACTACATAGAAGCCATCAGAGAAATCCAGAGGGTGAGGACTGTACAAGACAGTCCTCTGGTCTCTTCAGAATGTCAGTGTCATAAAGAATTGTGTGGGTGAATTGGTTCAATGAAAGGAGATTTAGGTGGGTGTTAGGGTTGTATTCTTTCACCGTACTTATTTAATCTGTATAATAAATCTGAACAAATAAAATCTGAGAAGCTGGATTAATGAGGAAAAACGTGGCATCAGTATTGAAGGAAGACTCATTAACAACCTGCAATCTACCGATGATACAACCTTCCTTGCTGAAAGCAAACAGGCTTAAAATACTTAACTGATGAAGATCAAGACCGCAGCCTTCAGTGTGGGTTGCACCACAATGTAAAGGAAACAAAAATCTTCACATCCATATAAATGGAGAAAAGATTGAGGTTGTCAAATACTTCATTTTGCCCAGATCCACAATCAACACTTATGGAAGCAGCAGTCAGGAAATCAAAGGACGCATTGCATTGGGAAAATCTGCTGCACAAGACCTCTTTGAAGTGTTGAAGAGCAAAGATGTCAGTTAAAGGACTAAGGTGTACCTGATTCAAGTCATGGTATTTTCAGTAACCTCATATGCATGTGAAAGTTGGACAGTGATTAAGGAAGACCATAAAAGAATTGGCACATTTGAGTTATGGTGTTGGAGAAGAATATTAAAAGTGCCATGGACTGCTAAAAGAACAAACAGGTCTATGTTGGAAGAAGCGTTGTTGTACATGGGGTCGCCATGAGTCATTACTGACTGGGAAGGCACTTAACAACAACAGAGACACAAAAACAAAAGCAATGAGTGATTCTTGACTCCATTTTGGTTTAGATAAAAACTCTAGGAAATGTGGAAACAATTAGGCAATTTGAATCAGGACTAGATATTAGATAATGTTGTTGTTGTTAGGTGCCATTAAGTAGGTTCCGACTCATAGCAACCCTATGCACAACAGAAGGAAACACTGTCTGGTCCTGTACTATCCTCACAATTGTCAAATTTGAGCCACTGTTATTGCTACTGTATCAATCCGTCTCCTTGGTGGTCTTTCTCTTGTTCTTTGACCTTCCACTTTACCAAGCATGATGTCCTTCTCCAGTTACTAATCCCTCCTGACAACTTGTCCCAAGTACAACAGAGGAAGTTACACCAGCCTCGTTTCTAAGGATTTTCTATCTGTACTTCTTCCAAAACAGACTTGTTTTTACTTCTGGCAGTCTATACTCCTTGTCAGCAGTGGATTGCTTATTGCTATGATGCCGAACAAGTTTCAGCAGATCTTTCAGACTAAGATGAACTAGAAAGAAGGGCCCAATGACTTACTTCTGAACATCATCCAATTAAAACTTTATAGAAAACAACAGTCTGATCCACAACTGATCACGGAGATGACACCGAATTGGGCAGTGCTAAGTGGGCCCAACTCAGCAGTCACTAACAGCAATAATGGAATAGCGTATGTAAGAGAATGTCCTTTATGCTTCCAGGTGAAATGTCATGGTGTCTGTCATTTTAAATCATTCAGCAGCCGTAAAATGGTAAAAGGTTAACAATTTTTGAGTATATGGTAACTCATTGTAGTGGTCTTTGTCTTTTTATGTATATTTGAAATACTGTATAGTGGAAAGTTAAAAAGAAAAAGCAATTTAATCTCTACCATATACAGGCTGATGGTGCTTGACATTGTTAAACCTTTCTGGACTTTGTTTTCCTTGTTGTAAAGGGCGATAAACTCTAACTTTTTGTGTTGTTCTTGAATTCAAGATTTAACGTTTCAAATATGTATTGCACAGCAAATGTCAGTTTAAGTTCTGTTTCCTGACTTTCTCTGTTTAAAACAGTCTTGAATCTAGTAACTACTTTAGGATGATGAAACTGTGTTTGAAGCTAAACTATGGAAAATACTCAATGCTTAGAGGTCAACCAATTCTAAGTAGACCATTGTCAAAATATAAATGGGTTCAGCAATGAGTCAATAGACAACTGAATCAAAAACTCTCTAGTTAAAAGAGTAGCAACTTGTTATTTGTTATTTTATAAATTCAGCCAAACTTTTTCTAAAGACAGAAAAATGTGAAGCTGTTAAGGACTTGGTAAACTAACTAGTTGCTGTTGAACCAACTCCAGCTGATGACTATGCTGTGTGTCAGAGTAGAGCTGTGCACCATAGGATTTTCAAGGACCAATTTTTGTGAAAGGAGGTCTAAAGGCCCTTCTTCAAAGGTGCCTCTGGGAGGACTTGAACCACTAGCTTTTTGGTTATCTGTCAAGTGCATTAACCATTTTACCCCCAGGGACTTGAAGGACTTGGTAGACAGGTATAATTGCCTATCAGAGATAGTGCTTTAACACGTTGCTTCTTTGAATCAAGAACCTTAAAAAAATGTTCATAACCTTGAGCCAAGTATAAAGCTACTTCTGAGATTACCCTATAGAAATCATCCTAAGTGTAGAACAAATGTTATGTACTAAAATGTTTATTCCTGTATTTCTTTGAATAGAGAGACAAAGAGACAGAACTCTAAAATATTAAAAAATTAGGCGTTTCCTTAACTCCATATTTAAAAGACTTGTAGCATTCCTTGAGGGCAATTTGGCAAACTGTATCAATACATAAGATGGGTACATCTCTTGCCCTGAGAAAGTCTCCTTCTAGGCTTTCTAGATGCCTATGGATAAGGTCCCTGGTGCACCTGGATGGGGAACAGGTTTTGTGCTCTGCTGCTAACTGGGAGATCGCTGGATCAGTTTCACCCAGAGATGCCTTGAGGAAAAGGCTTGGTGATCTACTTTTAAAACAAAATCAGCGATTGAAAATCCTATGGAGCTTGTTTAACTCTGACACATGTAGGGCTACTGTATGTTGGAATTGACTTGACAGCAACTGGTTTAATATATGTATAGATGTATATTTACTGTAAGAGTCCTGGTGCGGTGCTGTGGGTTAATGTGCTAAACTGCAATGTTGGTTTGGACCATAAGGTCGACGGTTCAGACTCACTAGCCGCTCCTCAGAAACCCTATACAGGGTTGCTAGGGGTTGGACCTGACTCCATGGCACTTAACAACAACAACAACAATTTACTATAAATATATATATTTATACATCCACATGATACA
>NW_006408531.1:14296274-14300885 GCF_000296735.1 Chrysochloris asiatica
AACAACATACATATGCAGTCATGAAATAAAATTTTGGAGTGATGTATAGTAAAATATATAGTTACCACTGGCCTTCCAAATTATTGGATAATTTTCACCTTCTTCTATGTTAGTTTCACTTTTTATGTAGTCCTGCTGTAGTGCTGTGGGATAAGCACAGGACTGCAAGGTAGATGTGAACCACAAGGTAGGTGGTTCAAACTCACTAGCTGCTCCTTGGACCACCCTATACTGGATCACTGTGAATGACTCCCTCTCTGTATATATAGATGGGGGTGCGGGCATCAGAAAGTTCATGGAAAAATACAATTAAATGATAATGAAATTTTTCACACACTTAAAAAATGTTTTATTGTGAATTATGTGATAGTTTACATGGGAGAACATTAGTTTTACATTCATCCTATCATATATCATTACATTACCATGGTTAACAATCCCCTCCATGCATCATCAACTAACCAAAGGGTATACCCTGCAAGCCTGTCCCCTGGTCGTCAGCACATAGCCCCTCTCCCTCTCTGGGTCTAAAGTCCCCAACCACTCCATCTCTCCACATCATCGTCTCTGCCTCCATCTCTGGCGTCACTGCTTCTCTGGGTAAGGTCCTGCACTCTGCTCTTCTCCCTTGATGGTCCCAGGGGTCTCCGCTCCTGGACTGCAAAGTCAATCACTCTCCTCGTTTTGCTACAAAACATCTACCTTTACATTTCCAACCCTCACAGTCAGTCCTGATAACAATTATTCGCTATTGTACCACATGAGTGCTATCCCCATCTCCTTTCATTAGCCCTGCCCAGACAGATTGGATACTACTAAGTGGAGGTTCTACCTTCCTCCACGCCCTGTGGATCTAGGCTCCCTCTTGAAAGCTTGTAAACCAGTCACTTCTTGCCTTTGTAACTCCCCCCACTCCACCCCCCATTTTGGGTAGCCAATGTCCAAGTTGCCCATCCCTGTCTACTCTGTGTATGGAGGGGTAGGAATGATCCTTGCTGTAAAGATTTGTTTCCTCTTTTGAACTACTGCATCCATAGGTATAGGTCAAGTTCATCAAATTGTATCAGATTACTCTTTTGTTCCTCTTCTTTCTTCTTTTAGTTGAACTCTGATCATCCAGTCATTGAAGCCAGGTCAAGTGGGTATTAGCTGCAGTTTTTCACACTTTGAAGCCTCCTTTTTCATGAATAAATATGCAAATGTAAACCTTCAGCCAGTTTTTGGTTAGGAGATTAACAAAGTTCCTTTCATCTAAAAGGAGAAACGCAAGCTTGATTTTGCTTTTGAGTAAAAAGCCAGATCTGCTTGCCAACTGTGTGTTTGTAATGCTGTACTTCCTGTTCATCTTTTAGGGGTGAAGCTAAGTAGCCTTCTTGGTAAAAAGGGAAACTTGGAAAAACTCCAGAGCTACTGGGAAGTTGGATTTTTTCTGGGGGCCAGTGTCCTAGCCAATGACCACACGAGAGTCATTCAAGCATCTGAAAAGCTTTTCAAACTGAAGACACCGGCATGGTAATGATACCCATTAATACAAGAAATTTTCATAAACAGCACCAATCACTTGTTCCCTTATTCTATTTTCTAGCCTGGGAATTAGGTTATTTTATTTACTTGTAGAATTAAATGCAGGATCTAGAAGAAAATAAGATGTTTATAGGTCTTGATGACTTTGAACATAGTGTATTTGTTGTTGTAGCAAAGTACAAGAATACAATAATGTTCTACAATATAATACAATTATAATAACCTCCATAAAACAATGCCTTAAGTGTCTGTTATCTTAACATTTATGGCATGTTAACTTATGTGCTTATAATTTATAAAGTGCTTACACACATAGCCACAAATTAATATAATTATCTTACTCCTTGTTTTTCTCAGCTTTTTCCTTTGAGGCACCAACAGTCTTAATAAATTGAAGGATATTTGTGTAATATATAGACTGAGTGACTTCAGAACACAGTAAGGATTTCTTTTGAAAGGTCTTATTTTGGAAAGTTTCCTTAAGGAATTATATTTTTAAACAAAGGCATTAACCATTTTCTTGAATAGAATATAGGTATTATCTTTAAGGAGTCCTGTTGTGGCATTGTGGACTGCATTATAATCACAAGGTTGGCAGTTTGAATCCAGTAGCTGCTTCTTGGAAATCCTATACAGAGTCACTATGAGTCATAATCAGCTTGACTGATGGCACTTAACAACAACACAACAATGATTTTTAAAATGGTATTTTAAAGTAGCTGTATGGCTCCAATTCTGGGAGCACAGTGGCTCGATACGATAAACACTGAACTGTGAACCACAAGGTCCACAGTTCGAGCCCACCACACACTCTGAGGGAGAAAGATTTTTTTTTAAATGCCTTGGAAACCCTATGCAGGGTCACAATGAGTTGGAACCAACTCAATGGCGCTTAACTACCACAACAACATAGAATCAGTTCATGTGACGTATGGTCTCTAAGTCTCAGTTTTCCCATCTAGGAAACAAATAAAAATAGCTTACCTTATTGAATTTTTGTGAGATTTAAATGAGATGATGTGTTAAACTACATGCTGTGTGATAAACAATGAATACATGCTTGGCAACTCTGAATACACAACTGTTAATGCTAAGTTGAGATTACATCTAGAGGAGAATGCCGAGCTGTATGAGAACAGGTGGTTTTAATTTGGCTGTTGTATGTTTTATATTCCTTAGGTACCTCAAGTCTATTGTGGAGACAATTTTGATCTATAAGCACTTTGTGAAATTGCCTGTAGAACAGCCTGTGGCCAAGCAGGAACTCGTGGACTTCTGGATGGATTTCCTGGTCGAGGCCACAAAGACAGATGTGACTGTAGTTAGGTTTCCGGTGAGTACTCTTCATTTAACTGGAAGGAAATTTCTATTTTTGTTTCTTTCATTAAAGACTATCTTGCACCATGACTGTAACAGCACTGTATGCTCAGTTGCATATCCGGAGATGACAGCCATCGGGCTAGCTTGTTTATTTTCTGCAAATTGGTACGCATATGCTTACTCTTTAAAATAACTTCTTAAAGTCAGAGAAATCAGATACATTTTGGTGTTCTTCTGTGCCATGGAGTTTGTGTTGTTTCTTTTGATACGTGGTAAACTTGTACTTTTAAGCTTCTCAGTAAGTTAACTTAGCCAGTCAAGAGTCTCTTCAGAGCAGACAGATGGATGTTTTTAGTTAATAATGCCATTTTGATGAGCCTTCATCAATATCAGCATCACTGTTGCGATGAAAAGTATCGGACCCACCTGCATTTTTATTCTGTGTTCGCACTCATTCCCCACATGGGTCAGAATTATATGGAGTATCTCCTACCACTATTTAATGTGCATTTAGACCATGAGAAGTGCTGACTCACAGGTTCTGGTCTGCAATTCATTTGGGTTGGTCTTTAGTGGATGTGAAATATACATAAATATAGACATGTAGTGTCTTAAAATCTTAACAACAATCCTGGACCCTGTCTAGGGTGTCCAAGGCTGTAAATCTTTACAGGAGCAGAAAGCTTCACCTTTCTTGCATGGAGAGGATGGTAGATTTGAACTGCTGACCTTGCAGTTAACAACCCAACTCATAATCTACTATAGTTCCAGAGCTCCTTGTGTTATTGTTGTTGTTTTTAAGTGCCATTGAGTCAATCCCAACTCATAGTGACCCTGTGTAGAATTTCTGAGGAGCAGCTGATGGGTTTTGAACTGCCAACCTTGTAGTTCGCAATCCAGTGCTTATCCTACAGTGCCACACCAGAAGTCCAAGCTCCTCATATGTATGGTTATTGTTGTTAAGTGTTGTGGAGTTGGTTGCGACTCATAGTGACCCTGTATAGCAGCAGAAAGCCTCATCTGCCTCCCGTGGAATGACTAGTAGATTCGAACTGCTGACCATGCAGTTAGCAGCCCAACTTGTAATCCGTTACATTACCAGGGCTCCTTATATGTATATGTATGTATGTATTTGTATATGTATGTTGTTGTTGTTTTGTTATTGTGTTTAAATGTATGATTATTGTTAAGTGCCACTGAGTCAGTATTCTATTTAAAAGTATGATTGTTGTTGTTAAGTACCTTTGAGTCAATTCTGACTCACAGTGACTCTGTACAGGGTTCCCAGGGAGCAGCTGGTGGGTTTGAACCCCCAATTTTGTATTTCAAACCAACCTTGTGGTCTAATGCTGATCTTACAAAGCTTCATCAGGATTTCAAGTATGTATGTCTATAAATATACATCTATATATTGTTGTTAAGTGCCATCGAGTTGGTTCTAACCCATAGTGACCCTGTATGGGTTTCTGAGTAGCAGGCTGGTGAGCTTAAACTGTGGATATTGTGGTCCGGCACATTAACCCACACAGTGCTTGCTTGCTACACTGGGACTCCATATGTATATATATTTAAACCTTGTGGTTTAAACTGACCTTGCAATGTAGTGCTTATTCTACAACGCTGTACCAGAAATATATGTATATAAATACACAAACACTCATACACATGAGGTGACTTTTTAAAGTTCATGGGAAAGAGGAATGAAAAGATGAAGAAATTTTTCCATGAACTTTTTGAAGCCCTCTGGTGTATGTATGCGTTGTTGTT
>NW_006408531.1:14301000-14302054 GCF_000296735.1 Chrysochloris asiatica
CATCAAGTTGGTGCCTACTTATAGCAACCCTGGATAGGGTTTCAGAGGAGTGACTGATGAGTTTGAACCGCCAACCTTGAGATTCAAACAACCTTGTGGTCCAGTGCTTATCCTACAGTGCCACACCAAGACTCTTCATTGTACTTACAAAGCACGTTCAGTTTATCCCCTCATCTGTTGATAGACACTTGGTTTCCATCTTTTAGCTATTGTGAATGATGCTACAATGTATATATTTTAATATATTGGCCATCTTCAAAGCTTGTGCTTACCCACCCTGATAGTTTTCAGAATACCATCCAAAACAGTATGGCTTAGATGTACAATTTAAGACTTACTGGCAACTCACTATGTATACACATGCACTCAGAGTGAGGCCATCAATCTTCTTCCATACTCAGAGGTGCGGACAGTTCTCAGTTATTGTTGCAAAGTCCTGTTTGCTAGTTCTTGTCAGTAGGATCATCTGCTTCACTCAAGTCTATGACTGGCTAGAACATGATTCCTTTACTCTTGCTTCCAGATAAGCCATAAACTCAGTGGGATCTTTCATTGAAAAGTCTTTCAAACTATAACACTAGGTTATTTTCTAGCCCAGAAAATGCAGACCCTGGGAAAGACTTACCAGCTGCCAGCTGCCGTTTACTGGTGGTGAGGGCTGGCACAGAATACAAGAAGATAACACAGGGCTGAAGTTTTATATTGACTAACTAGAAGTTAGTGTGAAAGAAAATAACTCATATTAGGTTGCCTGAGCTTATTCAAATAAGTTAAATTAGTTTGTGAAATATATGTAAGTTAATATAAAAATTAGAACAAAAAATATTGGAAGTTAGGAAAATATAGATATATTTGCCAGGAAAAAGAGACTTTCTTAGGCAAGAAAGGAATCTATAAGCCTAAAGGAAAATATTGAGCTCATAAAATGAAATTTTTGTTCAGTTAAAAAAACAGGCCAAATGGAAAACTACTAGACAAGGAGAAAATTCTAATCATTCCAAAATGATTAATTTGGCCTATATGAAAAAAAAAAGAAAACTTATGTGTTGTTAAG
>NW_006408531.1:14302294-14329737 GCF_000296735.1 Chrysochloris asiatica
CCAGCATCACAGCAAGACACCAGCCACCACAGTACGACAAACTGACAGATGAGTGGGGGCTATATGTACAGTCTAGAAAGAATATTTATGGTATATCACTTATACCAGAAAGATGTTTACCTGTACTTGATTGACCATGAAAAGGCTTTGGACTGTGTGGATCATGACAGGCTATGGATGGCACTGCAGAGAATGAGTATTCCTGAACACCTAATTGTGCTCATGAGGAACTTGTACATAGACCAAGAGGCAGTCATTAGAATAGAACAAGAGGACACTGATCATTTAAAATCAGGAAAGATGTGCATCAGGTTTGTATTCTTTCACCATACTTATATGCTGAGCAAATAATCCGAGAAACTGGAGGAAGATTCACTAACAAACTGTGATATTCAAATGATACAACCTTGCTTTCTGAAAACGAAGAGGACTTAAAATACTGATGAAGATCACAGCCTTCAGTATGGGTTGCACCTCAATGTAAAGAAAAAAAAAAAAAATTCTTACCACTGGACCAGTAAATAGTAAAATCATGATAAATGGAGAAAAGATTGAAGTTGTTAAAGACTTCATTTGTTTGGATCCACCATCAACACTCATGGAAGCATCCGTCAACAAATCAAATGATGTATTGCATTAGGCAAATCTGTTGCACAAGAACTCTTTAAAGTGTTAAAAACCAAAGATGTCAGTTTGAGGACTAAGGTGTGCCTGACCCAGGCTATTGTATTTTCAATCACCTCATATGCATGTGAAAGTTGGACAGTGAATAAGGAAGACTGTAGAAAAATTGATGCATTTGAATTATGGTGTTGGAGGAGAATATTAAAAATATCACAAACTGCTAGAAGAACAAACAAATCATTGTTGGAAGAAGTACAACCAGAACGTTCCTTGGAAGCCCGGATGGCCAGACTTCGTCTCTTATACTTTAGCTATATTGTCCAGAGAGACCAGTCCCTGGATAAGGTTATCATGCTAGGTTAAGTGAAGGGTCAGCAAAAAAGAGGAAGACCCTCAACGAGATGAATTGGCATAGTGGCAGCAGCAGTGGACTCAAGCTTAACAATGATTGTGAGGCTGGTATAGGACTGGGCATTGTTTCGTTCTGTTGTGCAGAAGGTTGCTATGAGTCAGAATCTACTCAATGGCACCTAATTGCTTATACCAAGCAACAATTATTATTAGATTCTTACATATTTTCTCAGTTTTTTGCTTTGTGTATAGATTTAGCATATACCACCTAAATACATTGCATGGAGTTGATTATGACTCCTAGTGACCCTGTAGGAGAGAGTCCAACTGCCCCCTTAGGGTTTCCAAGGCTTTATAGACGTAGCGTGCTTTATAGATGTGTTTTATAGACGTAGCATGCTACATCTTTCTTCTTCGGAGCAACTGGTGGGTTTAAACTGCCAACCTTTCAGTTAATAGTCAAGTGCTTTCACCACTGTGCCAGCAGAGTCCCCAAGTTTAAAATGTAGAGAACCCTTATTGTATAAGTACTTGACTGGTAACCACAGGGTCAGTGGTTCAGTCCCACCAGCCACTCCTCAGAAACCCTATAGAGGGTCGCTATGAGTCGGAACAAACTTGATGGCACTTAACAACAACAACAACCATTCAGAGGTGGTTAGCTTCTCCTTCTTCCTAGTCTCTCTTAGTCTGGAAGCTCCACTGAAACCCGTTGACCTTGGATGACCCTGCTGATATTTAAAATACCAGCAGCATAGCTTCCAGCATCCAGCAACATACAAGTCACCAAGTAATGGCAAACTAACCAATGAGTGGTGGTGGAAAATAACTCCATGTAAAAATGGTGTGACAAAGGTGGCTGACCTCTTCTTACTTTAAAAGAGGGAGAAAGAATCACCATCAGCATCAACCCAAAGCTGATTCCTATGAGGGGGAGGTCAGATATGACTCTACCTCCAACCTTTTTACTAATTGTGACACTAGTCATCCCTCCTTACACTCTCCACTTCTCCCGGGTTTAATAATTCCTTGCAATGGCCGCACAGAACTGACAGACAAAACTCAGGATCGTGGGGTCTAGTAGGAAAGTAGCAGGTTACAATCCAGGATAAAAAATGACTCAGGATGTAGTTCTTCGGTTAGGACAGCTTCTTCTCAGCTATGCCCACAAGCATGCTTCTTTCTGACCCTCAACCTCTCAGCTTCTGTCCCACTCAGCAAGTGTTACAAAGCCCTGTAGCTTCACCAATAATAAGTGCAAGCAAGCTTCCTGCCCGAAGGCATTCAGCTTCCTTGTTCTATGGACTACGAGCCCACCATGCCTTCTCCTGCCAGTCTCCTGATTCTGTTGCCGCTGCTTCTCACCATCCCGCACCTTCTCCAGTGTTACAACTCTCTCTGTCCCCGTGCCTAGGATGTTCTCATGGTAGGGATCTTAGGTCCCTGCTAGAAATCTTCATTCCTGCTCTCCACTCCTTGACTCCTCATTTTTGGTTGTCCACCTCTCTTGTTAGGGTTCCATGTACCTTATTTGCATGGTCTCACCCCCGTAAGGACATCATTTACCTTATTTACTTTATTAGCCAGCTAAGTACCTAATTTGCATAGCCCCACCCAGTGATTTGGTTGGAATTAAAAAGGTTATGACTAGACAGGTCATATTAAGTAATTCAGTGTACTGTTTTGCATTCCAGTTTTGGTTTTACTCCCTGTCTCAAGAAATGAACATACAGTTTAGTAGGTAATATGGAGCAGAGCTTTTGTAATGCTAAATAATGAATTCACATACTTAGGGGAAGGATATATATATTCTCACTTGTTGTTGTGGAGACTTGGATGATATTTGGAAACCCATATTTTATTCCATGTTATTTTTAAATTCACAAACACAGGGATACTTCAGTTGGAGAGTACCATTTCTGTAAAGTTTAGATAGAAAATTAATTTTCACTAATCAGTAGCACTTATTTCTTTATTGAGTGGGATTTAAGCCTTATTCACCTGGGTAAATGACTATGTCCCTGAAGCAAAATATGTTTTCCTGTGGGAGCTTACTGAGTGTTTTTTTGTGGGAGTCCTTGTGTGGAGCTGCCGGTTAATGCATTGGACTGCAAGGTCTGTCACCAGCCACACATAAGAAACCCTATACAGGGTAATTATGGGTCAGAACCGACTTGATGGCACTGAATAACAACAACAACATAACCCTATTTTATTTGTATAATTAGAGCCTGGCTAAGTATTCTTGGAACCCTTGCGGTTTTGTGTACTTGTGTCTCCAGTCCCCCTTCTCTAGTTCTCTGTGCCTTGTTGTTGTTCAGTGCTGTTGAGTTTCCAAGACTGTATGGAAGCTTGAAAGCTCATCTTTCTCCTGTGGAGCAGTTGTTTGGTTTGAGCTACTGACTCTGTTCAACAGTTCAGTGTTTATCCTACAGCACCACTAGTGCTCCTTGTATATAAATTTGTTGTTGTTTTTGTTGTTGTTGTTATGTGCCGTGGAGTCGATTCCAACTCATAGCGACCCTGTACAGGGTTTCCAAGGCTGTAAAGCTTTACAGGAGCAGAAAGCCTCATCTTTCTCCAGCGGAAAAACTGGTAGTTTCAAACTGCTGACCTTGCGGTTTGCAGACCAATTCGTAACCACTACATTGCCAGAGCAGGCGCTGTTAAGTCAGTTTCGAATCATAGTGAACCCTTTGCACAACAGAACGAAACACTGGCCTGACCTGCACTATCCTCACAATTTTTGTTACGCGTGAGCCCATTGCTCCTGCCACTGTGTCAGTTCATCTTGTTGGGGGTCTCTTTGTTGCTGACCCTTCACTTTAGCTAGCAAAATGTCCCTCTCCAGGGACTGATCCCTCCTGATAATATATCCAGAGTATGAGAGACAAAGGAGCTTTCTGGATGTACTTTTTACAATATAAATTTGTTTGTTCTTGTAGTCCATGATACTTTCAATGTTTTCCCCCAAAACCATAATTAAAATGCATCAATTCTATTGTCTTCCTTATTCACTGTCCAACTTTCACATGTATATGAGGTGATTGAAAATACCATGGATTGGGTCAGGCGCACCTAAGTCACCAAACAATTATCTTTGCTCTTGAACATTTTAAAGAGTTCTTGTGCAACAGATTTGCCTAATACAATACATCATTTGATTTCTTGACTGCTGCTTACATAATTGTAGGTCCAAGCAAATGAAGTCTTTGACAACTTCAATCTTTTTTTCCATTTATCATGATCAATTTAGAACATACTAAATACTGGTCGAGAATCAGTTTTCTCAGTGAGGTTTGTGTGTGCCTTCTCACTCCGGCTACACTTTTAGGTTCTCCTGTATTGTGCGGCTATAATTACTAGTTGTCAGAGTCTTCTGAAGATCTTTTCTTCCACTTTATTTGGAAAACTTACTTGATTCAAGATTAGTTATAAAAGGTAGTTTTCTAGAGTTTTAAGCAGTGGAGTTTCTCTGATGATTAAATATTGGCTTATCTTTCCCTTCTTTTAAACATTTTTATTAAAGTCTCCAAAACAAATTTGGCCTAGTTAGGTACTTTAACTATTTGTACAGTTAGATAATAATTGCAGCGCCCTTTTAACCCGAGTATGTGTAGTTATTTGCTCCTAATATGAATTACTATATTATAACACATTCTGTAATCTTTGAATGATGATTTCCAACTCATACCCTTTGTATATACCCAAAATAGGTTCACATTTTACTTCTCTTTTTATGTCTTGGGCAACAGAATTTATCATTATTGAAGATACTAGTTTTATTTTGGAGGCAATGCAAAAACATGTTTCTTATTTCATATAGCTAACTATATTCAAGTCTTTGATTTTATATATTAAACGGTTTCCCAAAAGAGTTTTACATATATAAAGGCTGCATGCTGGTGGGCAGGAGGCTGGCTTGCAAAATGTGCCCCTTGATTGTTTAAACGATTGTATATTCCTGTGTGTTTTTGTGTACATAAAAAAAAAAAAAGAGGAAATAGAGGCAAATACTGTTAGCCAATGGTGCATGGAGAGGATTGTAATTGTTGGAATGAAACAAAATATGATTGGTTGGTTGCAAAACCAGTGTTCTCCCATGTAAACTATCACTCAATTTATAATAAAAGCTTAAAAAAACTCTTATCAATAACAACCAAAAATCATTTCTAAATCCATCCAGGTGGGTATGAAAACCATACTACTGCATCTTTATGAAAATGTATGGGAGCTGAAAAGTTCAAATAAGTATGTGACATCCTATCTAGATATTATGATCTGTTTGTTTCACCATGTCTGCTTTGCTCTGACACATTGATATTTATAGAAACATTGTTTTACATGATAAAAAAAAAAAAAACACAAATTATAGAAAGGTATCCTTGTAGATTCTCTGGGGTCAGCCCAACCAATATATAAACTATATAGTTTTATTTATCAATAAAAGGTCACATATTATTGGACTGTATGACAATCGTACAATGCCATAAAATGCTCCAAGGATGTATAGGAATTCTAGTAGCCAGAAGTTAAAATGGTTTGACTCCAGTGCTGGACAAAGAATCTCATCATTTAATCTCCCACATTAGTGCTGTATGTGGTTTAAATCTTAAGTCATTAATATTTATTTCCTAATGTTTTCAAGGTACTAATATTAGAACCAACCAAGATCTACCAACCATCTTATTTGTCTATCAACAATGAAGCTGAAGAAAAGACAATATCTATTTGGCATGTGCTTCCAGATGACAAGGTAAATTATGAGATGACAAGGTAAATTATGCAATCAATTGTTGCAATTAATTGATAGAGTGTTAGTGAAAAAAGGCTTTACACCCTCCCAGCATTATATATTGCAGTTAACATGTGGTGGTGCATAGGTGGTGTGCTGTGGAGTCAGTTCCGATTCATAAGAACCCTGTATAGGGTTTCCAAGGCTGTAAATCGTTAAGGGAGCAGAACACTTCACCTGTCTCCCACTGAGTGGCTGGTAGATTTGAACTGTTGACTTTGTGGTTAGTAGTCCAATTTGTATGTCGCTACCAGTGTTCCTTCAAGCATGTGCATTAGTTAAGAAAAACTTGCTTAACTATGTATTTTCTTTAGGAGAAATACATTCTCTAATAGAAAAAATATTCATTAAATTTGAGTTATGCGTTTCAGTTATTAATAAAATATAATTGAACTATATCTGTTCTTATTATTGATTGCATAACCATCCATGGTATGCTCAATACTGGAGTATTTCTCTTATGTTTTATAAATTTATTTTATAAATGATGCCCCAAAGAGCAAATATTTAAAGTATGGTGGTGGTGGTTATGTGCCGTGGAGTCGGTTCCAACTCATAGCTACCCTATACAGGGTTTCCAAGGCTGTAAATCTTTACAGGAGCAGAAAGCTTCATCTTTCTCCTGCTGAACAGCTGGTAGTTTTGATCTGCTGACCTTAAGGTTCGCAGCCTGATTTGTAACCACTGCGCTACCAGTATAGGATTTTTTTTAAAATGCATATCTTCATTCTCGGAAGTATGTCAGATTAACAAGCTACTTCTAGCCTCATATCACCATTATAATTGTCATTTCATGTAGCTGCTTGGTTATCCAAGTAGCTGTTAAATTTCAGATTTGTCACACTCAATGTGCTGTGTACACAATGAAGTGGCCTGTACCACCACATGTTTTCAGAAAGATCCCCAACACTCTTCTTTCCACCCATCATAACCATTTGGATAAACTTTTCCACTTTTATATGTCATCTGTTCTAATGCATGTACAGAGTGCCCAGGTGGTACAGTAGGTAAGCACTCAGTTGTTAACCGAAATGTCTGAACCCACCAGCTGCTTTGGGGGAGACAATTGTGGTGGTCTGCTTCTGTAGAGATTGCAGTCTTGGAAATACTAGGGGGCAGTTCTATTCTACAGGGTAGGTCACTGTGAGTTGGAATTGACTCGATACCATCAAGTTAATGTATGTACAAATCAGTCTACTATTTTTGTTAAAGAGACGCTAGTAAAGACTTGACTTTTCCAGTCTTCAAGGTAGACCACAGAAGAGAGAAGTTTTGTTGAAAACTCATACAAATATTTTTTTCTTGTAATGGTTTTCCAAAATACCCTTACCGTTTTCCTTAAACTTTGTTCATTCACTTTTTCAGTGTAGTGTTAGGCACTACAGAACCAACAGTATACAAAATAAGCAGAATTCGTACCCTCCTTACAGTGCTTACCTGCTACTCAGAGAGACAGACAATAAACAAATATTCTATGTATGTTAACTGGTGGTAAAACAATTAAAGCAGGAAAGGAAACAGAAAGTACATTTGGGGGCACTGGGTTATAATTTTTTTAAATGTGGGCTGTCGGTCCTCAGGCTTAGGTTCAAATCCTATCACTCTCATGGGGACAACTCTGCTTCTCCAAACTGCGGTGTCGTCCCAGTGCGTGGCCCACAGCACCATCTGGATTCCTTATCTGTGTTGTTGGTGTTAAGTGCTATTGAGTTGGTTCTGACTCATAGTAACCCTGTGTAGATTTTCCAAGGAGCGACTGGTGGATTTGAACTGCCAACCTTGCAGTTAGCAGTCCAGTGCTTAATTTACAGTGCCATATTGTTGTTGTTGTTGTTAAGTGCCATCAAGTTGGTTCTGACTCATAACAATCCTGTGTAGGGTTTCCAAGGAGCAGCTGGTGGATTTGAACTGCTAACCTTGTGGTTCGCAGTCCAGTGCTGAGCCAACATGCCACACCAGGACTCCATACACTAGTATGCAAAACAGTAGTCACAATCTTAAAGGGTTGTAAAAGTTAAATGAAATAGTGCAGATATACTGCATTGTACAAAACTTGGCAATACAGTAAATGCTTGATATATTTTGACAATCTAAACAATGACAACAATAATAATAATACTGAAATGACTGCAGTATTATACTACTAACTTTGACACCTCATGAATTTAACCCCATTTAGTTTTTTAGATGACATAGGAATAATCTTTTGGAGGTTGTTAGTGTTATATTAGGGTACAACCCTGACTGTGTATCAAAACCCCTGCAGCGCCCTGGCTCCCAACTGCTATACTTAGAGTGAAGCATTGTTGTTGCTATTAAGTGCCGTTGAGTCGGCTCCTACTCATAGTAACCCTGTATAGGGTTTCCAAGGAGTGGCTTGTGTGTTTGAACCACCAATGTCTTTGTTCAAACCGACCTTTCAGTTCCATGCTTACCCTAGAGTGCCATACCAGGACTCCTAGCGAATGCAATTTTAGAGACTTATCCACTAGTAGACGTTGTAGTAATTGACAATACTCACCCAACAAGTCCCAAATGATTCTTGTCAATATGCTCCAGTATGGGAATAGTCAGGAACTTGATGTTTTTCATTACAAGGAGTGTCAATTGTATGGATAAAGATGAGAAAATAATTTCTTATGCTGACTCATTTATAACAGAAAACTTTGTTGGTAATGGATTTTTGGAGTTCTAGCAGGGGAACATATCCCTGTTCTATTAGGGAAGGTCATCCTCCTCAACCAAGCACGCAGCTTCAGGAGATACACTAATGGAGTAGTGAGGGAGGAAGAGGATACCTACCAAGCCAGCCAAATCAGCCGAATCAACCCTGATGATCAATGGGGCGACAGATGGATTTTCATGATAGACTAAAGGTGTCTGTGCTGGGCAAAGAGGGCACGACAGTGAAGGGGAGGGGAAAAAAACGTGTAAAATGCCTCCACACCTCCTTTCGCTTCCTTGCTTTTACCACTGGTGCACTGGCTATAGTCCTGTCCTCTGACTTCCTCCTGGGTGGGATGGCCACAGAGGGAGTCCCGTGCTAATTTTCAAAAAGCAATGTTTTCCTTAATACCGTGATTTTTCCGCTTGTTTTGGGAAACTGACGCTCAGGCCTTTATGGTAGATCCATAGCTCTGGTGTAGTTTTGTGTCCCTGGAATTTCAGCCCCTCCCCCAATGGAGCCTACCTGACTTAGCTCTGCCACTGCTACCAACCGCTGATGGTTGACCTTTGAACTTTCTCTTGGCCAGTGATTGAGGATGCTTCCATTCCATACTCTGTTGTTTACTCTCAGGTTCATAGTGATGAATTCAAGTCTCCTCACCAGTAATGGTTTTTTTAAAGAAACTTTTACCTTCTTTAGAGTTTTGGTCCAAATTTTGTTTGCAGATGTCCAAATGCTTCTGTTTATGTTCTTCTGTGAGTTGTTTCAGTACCCATCTCACATAAACTTTTCGAAACCCAAGTCAATAGTGGATTGTTTCATAGGCAGAGCCATGACTGGTTTGCAAATGATTTGCCACATAATCTATTGTCATTCATCTATCCAACAGAATCATTTCATGTGCACATTCAGTGTTGTCATGAGACATGGACAGATGTTTTAATCTAACTGGAGTTCAGATAATTTTTGACTCACCCTCATGTTATAGCTATAGATTCGTGGTGTGGTGTTGTAGGATCAGTACTGGACTGCTAAAACCATAAGGTCTGTGGTTCAAACCTACCTGACACTCCTCGGGAACCCTATACAGGGTTGCTATGAGTCGGAACTGACTTGACTTAGTAGCAACAATTGTAAGAAAAAAATGTGCATGGCCTTGATAATGGAGTTCCAAAGTATTAGACTCTAGGGGACCACAGAGAATAGTCAAACCTAGCTAGACTTGAGGCCTAAACTGTAATACTGTGATTGTAACTGGAAATAGGGAGATCATTTACAAAGAAAACAATATGACTTAATCACTAAGGAGAAAGAAGAATTAAAAGGGAGGAAAGAGTGTCAAGTGACTCAAATTTGGAGTGAATTGGTAGTACTGGTACCTTAGTTCACAGGAAATCCTGATTTGTGAGTCAGAAAGAGTTTCTGTTTGGACATGTTACGTTGGAACTGATGGAATCACTCCAAGTAGCAGTGTCTAGAGATAAAATGGAAATCATCAATATAATTATTTGTTACTGATCAATTTTTAAAAATACAGTGTGTGGAATCATTTGGAAAACGATAGTAGCAATAGTTGCACAACGTAATGAATGTGATTGATGTCATTGAATTTTTCATGTAGAAATTGTAAAATTGGCAAGTGTTTTGTTATATATATATATATATTTTTTTTTAACACAATAAAAACAAAATGAAGCAAAATAGTACATAATGTTCTATTTATACTTCTTAAAAGTATCTGCATATATGTTCTCATAAGCTGAAGAGTATAGTAGCCATCTATATAAAACTACACAAACTAGGAGAAGTAAGGAGACATGAGCATTCATATCTGGGAGAGAAAATTTTCTGAGGCTTGACTGGAAAGAGCAAAGTCATCCAAGGACACTTGGAAGCAGAATGGGGCTAAAGGAATTAGAGATTAGCAAGGCCAGGAGAAAGAACCAAGAGCCAGAGGTATTTGGAAGTCAGAAAAAGAACAGAAAGTAAGTCAGAGATTTTTGGAAATTCATACAATTTCTAACTGGTCATTCTTCATCCAACAAAGCAAGCTTTGTGTTGATTGCCTTATGTTTTGTGATTATCATAGAGTCAATGTTGACATTATACTAAGAAATAAATGCATTAGGTAATAAATGTGTCTTGAAAAGGGTGACAAATTTTAGGCTGTGAATTGTCCAGCTTCCGTCTTTGGATCAAGTGCCTTCATTTCCCATTATCTTTAGTGTAAAAAACTCTCTTTTTAAAACTTTTTGTAGTGAATTGAGTGAAGGCTTGCAGATTGTGAGTTTTACACTCAACAGATCACACACTTAGTTTCATTTCAGGGATTGCAATCCCCTCAATCTTAGTGCTAACAATTCTCCTTGTTCAAAAATGTAAACTGTCTTTAAGTGCATCATTTTTTCATTTTGAATTTGTTGATTTCTTTGCAACCCTTCATTCTGTCCAAAGTGTATTCTCTATGACTGCTATTTTCTCTATGTTTAAAAACAGAAAGTGGTAAAATTAGTATGACAAGCAACAGTACTAGTGTGGTGCTGTAGGACAATGCAGTGGACCTCAAGGTCATTTGAACTGCAAGGTTGGAAGTTTAAACCCACCAGCCGCTCCTCGGAAACCCAATGTAGGGTCTCTATGAGTTGGAACCAACTTGATAACAGTTGATAACAATAGCAAAAAAAAAAAAAAATGTTAAACAGGAACTGGATTGTTTTGTCAATTTTTCATAAGTTTGTGAAACAACAGAAAGTATTACTTTTCATTCATCATATGGATTTCTTTACTCTCTCTCTCTCTTGGTATTTTCATTCTTGTAGTGCTGTGGGTTAATACGCCAGACTGCAAGACTTTTGAACTGCAAGGCTGGCGGTTCAAGCTCACCAGCTGCTCCTCAGAAACCCTATACAGGGTTGCTATGGGTCAGAACTGACTCAATGGCACTTAACAACAACAAAACATTGAATGAACAATTATATGCTTTACCTGCAACTTTTAAGACCTTAAGTTCATTATGTAATTACCAAGAGTTCAGGGATATTTAGAGAGTTATAGTCTACATTCAGGGCAAAATTAATTGAATCCCAATCTCTTAGTGGAGTCTTGGTGTGACTCTGTAGGATAAGCACTGAACCGCAAGGTCGGTTTGAACTGCAAGGTTGGAGGTTGAAACTCATCAGCCCCCTTCCTCAACCCTACATAGGGTCACTATGAGTCAAAACTGACTTGATAGCACTTAACAGCACCACCAGCAATCTTTAATGATTTTTAATATATTGAGTGACTGATTGCTGCATAAAGCAAATCAGTATTTGACATAAGTGTGAATGTATACAGGAAAGAGAAACCTAAATTGAGGAACAGAGGAATTGTTTGCCAGACATTTCAGAGGTTGCTATTTCGAATTCCCCATCTTTGAGGTGGGAGTTCAGGCATCCTGTACGTATCTGGTGGTTTATCAAGTAACTAAAGACCATCTCAG
This sequence comes from Chrysochloris asiatica, assembly GCF_000296735.1. Lineage (NCBI taxonomy): Eukaryota > Metazoa > Chordata > Mammalia > Afrosoricida > Chrysochloridae > Chrysochloris > Chrysochloris asiatica. The sequence continues at coordinate 14,314,214 of NW_006408531.1, forward strand.
AGTCCAGGGTCACCCAAAGAAGTCTGGACAAAGTTAGTAGGCAGTGAGCCCTGAGGAGGTGGACAGTGGTCAGTCAGAAAGAAGACACAAGTGCTGACTCCCCTACCCCAGTTCTAGCCAGTGGTCACTCAGGGAAGACCAAAGAAATTTGTGGGAGAACATGTTTACCCCAAATTCAGGTTATGATTATGTGATGCTTGCATCCAACAAGGATTCTTTCAGTTACAGAACCTCCCATTTAAAACCAGGCAGCCTCTTGGCCGTTGAGTGGATTCTAACTCATGGTGATCCCATTTGTCAGAATACAACTGTGCTCCAAAGGGTTTTCAGAAATAGATCACCAGGTCTTTCTTTCGAGGTGCCTTTGTTGTTGTTTTTGTTGGTGGTGCCATCGAGTCAGTTCCGACCCATAACGGCCCCATGTTGATTTTCCAAGGAGGAGCAGTGAGCTCGAACCGCTGACTTTGTGGCTCAAACTAACTTTGCAGTCCAGTGCATTAACCCAAAGCGCCACACCAGGACTCCACCTTTTCAGTTAGCAACCAAGCTTGTTATCTGTTTGTACTACACAGGCACTCCTACCTACTAAAAGTGGCTTCAGTAACTACAAAATGCTGTCTCACATTACAATAAGTTCAGTGGGGAGGGTGATCTCAGTGTATTCACAGTGTCAGGATTCTGAGTTGGCATCTCTATAAGAAAGGTGTCCTGGTGGTGCCATGGTTAAACACTGGCATGCTAATCAGAAGTTTGGTGGTTCTAACCCACTAGCCATTCTGTGTGAGAACTATGTGTCAGTCCGCTACCTTGGAAATCCTATGGAGCAGTTCTACTATGACCTACAGCCCCACAGGAATGGATTCACTCGATAATACTCTTGGTTTCTTCTCTCGTGTTCTTAAATAGCAGCTCTAAGCAACCTCTTATCTTTAGTACCAAAAGCTACATCCTGTGTCCATACCTAAACCAATAACTGGCACAAGAAATGGGCTGACCACGGCAGATTTAGACTAATCAAGTTTCACCTTCCCTAAGCATATTGCCACCTGAACCTGAACCAAATTCTTTTTTTTTTTTTTTTTTTTTATTAGCAAGGGAGAAGGAAACGATGTTGTTGCCTAGGGAACCAGCAGTGTCTATGTCTACCACAGTGTAACTCCTGCAATCTTAGCTTAGAATTTAGCTGTGATCCTTCTAGTCACAGTGGGTATGGAGGATCCAAGGTTAATCAGATCCTAGAAAATGTGGCTTGTGCTGACTGAATTGGGTTAGTGGTGGCTTGGGGTCTGGTGGGACTAATTATCACTCTAGCTCTCCCTGTGGCCCTTCCTTTTTCCTTCACTCCAGTACTGGCCCCAGCGGCCTTGTAACTAACTCACCTCTCAGCTTTGTAGCTCACCAGCACCTCCATGTGGTGAGTCCCTATAGGAAGCATGAAAGGAGAGAGACCTTATTCCCCATCACTCCATCTCTGGCCTGAGCTTTACACCATTAGAATGGAACGTTGGCTGGCAGCCCTTGCAGCCTTTCAGGAACCTAGACTCTGGAAATGCTCTGTTCCTTACCTCCCAACCAGCCCAATCAATCTGGAAAATCTCTGTTTGGCTGCTCTGAGAACAGGGCTGACGAAAGATAGATTTTCCCCAGTGCTGTCTGTTTGGTGTGTGGCAGTTGCTGTGTAGAGTTGCTGGGTGGCACACTTGGCTCTGTCACTGCTGCACTCAGCACCCGCCTCCTGATCCTGGAGATGGCCTCAGAAAGCAGCTCTGCCGCAGACTCTGAGGGTAAGTTTGCACTGGTGCAAACAGAAGGTACAAGTAACAGCTGCAGTTCCTGGACCGTACATGTTTACAAGTTCACCTGAGGCCAACAGGATTAGAACCAACATTCTGAATTACTAGTTGAGGCCACTGCTTTAACTCCTTCTGTCCTCTGGTTCTGAGGAATCCCAGTGGTGCTATAAGATAAGCACTGGACTACTTATCTTCACACCCACCAGCTGTTCCTCTGGAGAAAGACGTCTCGGAAACCGTATATAGGGTCACTATGGTTTGGAATTGACTTGATTTCAGTGGATTTGTTTTTTGTGTGTGTGCTCTGCTTAATTGACTTGATGGCACGGTTACTGGCTGGTATTCTGGCTAGGAGAGCTGCATTTTTTTGAGCATCTCTCTGTGGTTCCCTTCCCTGAGTTTCATGAACACTAGGATTCGCTGTGTGCTAATTCAAGACACATCCCTGTGACCTTAGCAATATGCGTTGAAAGAAGATTGTTAGTGATTCTACTTTGGGCCGGGAGTTCTGGTGTGGCGCTATGGGTTAATATGCTGGACTGCAAAGTCAGTTGGAATGGCAAGGGTCAGTGGTTCAAGCTCATCAGCTGCTCCTCGGAAACCCTGTATAGAGTCACTATGGATCAGAACTGACTCGACAGCACTTAACAACAACAACACTTTGGGCCTAAGTGGATCTACTTTATTTTAAGTCGTCTGGTCCTAGCAAAGAACTGGAGGCTGTGGGTATAAATTGTGGCTTTTGAGCGGCTTTGGCCAAAACAAGAACTCTGATCACCCTCAGAGCCAGAAGACTTTCGTAACCCATTTCACTGGCCCAGTCCAGTGAGAGGCTAAGAGGTTGTCTTCCCGGTGGCTTCACATTTACAGAATTCAGTTCAGTGGAATCTCCTATTGGACAGTACTTGCTAAGCCTGGACACTGGTATCAACTACTTTGTAAAAGCAAACCTAGTGCTGTGTTGAGTTGCTTACAACTCAGGGCTCCTTAATTTAGGTGCATATACATTTAATTTTAACTCAGTTTTAACAATCATCTGAGCAAATAAATTTCTACACTTTTTCCATCTTTGCCCTGTTTAGCATATGATCATATTACCATCCAATCTGTAATGTTCAACTTTTCTCAATATATTGAATTCTGCATAAATTAGGTAGTAGCTATGATGAGCACTGTCTGCATGTGCACACACATGCACACACACGTATTTTCTGGAATTTTATGAAAAAGATTCTAGCTCGAGAATTTGCCAAAGATAACTCAGAATCAAATAGCTGTCTTTAAATCTTACAAAGATCTTATTCCAATTAATGTTTTTCTTTCTCAGAAAAGAAATATTGTGTGGCCATACTGAATTACTTTGATCTCTGAATTTGTTTTTCATAAGAAATTAATGCAGAACCAATTTGAGAGTTAATGTACTAAAATTCAGATGTTACAATTTAATGAGACTAATTCTTCTAGGGAGTCTCTAGAGAGAGCAAACAGTTAAGCACTTGACTACCAGTAGACAGATTAGCAGATGGAGCCTATCCAGAGACCCCTTCTGAAAGGTCATAGCATTGAAATCTCATGGTGCAGTTCTGCTCCACACACATGGAGTCGTCATGAGTTAGGACGCATTCAACCCCAAGCAACAATGATCCTAGATCCTTTTGGAAGCTGTTTTATTCTTAGACCAGTGTAATGGTTACAAGTTGGATGACTAACTTCAAGGTCAACAGTTCAAAATACTAGTCATTCATCAGGAGAAAGATGAGGCTTTTCTACTCCTGTAAAGATTTACAGCCTAGGAAACCCTATGCAGGGCTGCTATGAATCAGAACCGCCTCCACGGTACACCACCACCACCACATTGAAATACCAGAACTATTAGGTAGAGTGAACAGTATTCTGTGGCTTGAGAAAAAAATTGCAACTTTCCAACCAGATAATTTATTCATGAAGAATTTATCTACTAGGAAAAAAAAAATTACTCTGTGTATATTATTTTTAAATAACAAAATGAAATTATTGTTATTTTATGTTGTTTTTATTGTTCTTCTCCTGTGTTCTAGAAAGGTATTCATGAGTGGAATTTTAGTGCTGCTTCCGTCAGGGGAGTGAGGTAAGTTTCATTGGTATACTTTGTTTACTTAGAAGACATTTTTCTGGGAAATTTATGACTTGAATAGAGTTTTTAGTCATGATAAAAATTGCAAAGAACTTCAGGAATCTTTCTATCAGTGGAAATGCTCAACTTTCTCCAGGCTCACTGTCTCCAGTATTAATAGCTCTGCTGTTGGGAAAACTAACCTTGCTTGCCACCTACTTAAAATATGGTGCCTCAAGGACAAACGTGAACTGTGGATCAGAAGCAAGTTGTCGATAAAAGGGAGCTCTGTGGACTCCTGTATATGGTTGAGCTGCTGGTTTGGGTTTATTATGGTTTCCAGTTCCTTTTGGAATCCCAAGAACTAATCTCCCATAGCATGGATTCAAAACGTACTTGCCATATACTAGATTTTGTCCCATAGTTAATAAAGTAAGAAGATTGGAAATCCTTGTTGTAGTTGTTTTCCCCTAAAGCCATTCTTAAGTCAGTGTTCAGAGATTATGGTGGTTCACTTTCATTCAACTCAATTCTGGCATTATTTTTCAGAATCAAGGTATATTGATTGGGTGCTTAAATATTTGTTCTATATTGTTGTTGTTCGTTGCCATGAAGTCAGTTCTGACTCACAGTAACCCGATGTACAACAGAACAAGACAATTCCCAGTTCTGTGCCATCCTTATAATTGTTGTTACATTTGAGCTCATCGCTGCTGCCACTGTGTCAGTCCATGTCACTGGGGCTCTTCCTTGTTTATGCTGACCCCCACTTTGTCAGAGGAGCTCTGGTAGCATAGTGGTTACAAATTGGGCTGCTAATCTCACAGTCAGCAGTTCAAAATACCAGCAGTTCTGCAGGAGAAAGATGAGGCTTTCTGCTCCTACAAAGATTTACAGCCTCGGAAACCCTATAACAGGGTCTCTATGAGTCGGAACTGACTCCGTGGCACATAATTACTACCACCACCACTTTGTCAAGCATGATGTCCTTCTCCTGGGATTGGTCCCTCCTGATAACATGCCTGAAGCATGAGAGATAAAATCTCACCCTCCTGGCTTCTGTGGAGCATCATAGCTGCACTTCCTCCAAGACAGATTTGTGTTTTCTTCTAGCAACTGGTGGTACTTTCTTTATACTTCTCCAACACCACAATTCTATCGCACCGATTTTTCAACAATCTACCCTATTCACTGCCCAAATCTCACATGCATATGAGGTTATTGAAAATACCATCACGTGAGTCAGATGCACCTTAGTCTCAAACTGACATCTTTGTTCTTGAACACTTTAAAGAGGGTCTTGTACAGCAGATTTACTGAATGCAATAGGTCATTTGATTTCTCTATTAGCATGTGCTAAAACAGCTCTTGCAAATTTCATGCCAAATTACTGGAGTTTACTACTATTTATCCCCACATAGTGGAAAGGTGAGAAAACAAAAGATTTCTGTAGGCTAGTGTTGCAATATCCTGTTGCTTTTGGAAGAGTAGTAATTGGCTTCGTTGGAGCATGAGCTGGTTGAGCTGTCTGAGTCAATGATAATTGGAGTTTGCCTGGTAAAACCACCTGTTAGTTCATGAATGATCTGAACAGAAACGAGCATGATTATGGACTGACTCATTATATATCTTTTCAATCAATGCCTTTTCAAATACAGATTAACTTTCTTAATATTTAATTTTTAAAACCAGTCACTAGCAAAGCACTCGCTATTTATTGCTGTATTTTTAAGCAACCCATCTAGGAAAGCTTGGCAAATATAAATGTCATTTTAGCATGTTCGTTTTCCAATGAATTAGTTTTCTTTAATTAGGTCTGGCACCCCTGGAGCGTTTGTTGTAATTTATGACATTGACATAGAACGCCTACAGATGGCTGTTAAATGTTTGCATGTTAGGAAATTTGAGTTCCAGTGGGTGACTTCAAACACAGTGAACTTTTCTTTGTTTTCCCCTCGATAAGGAAGTAATGACAAACTATAGAAGAAACTCCAACTGGGTCAGCAGTTTGTCTCAGCTTAAGTCGCTGGGCATTCCTTGAGCACTAGCTGTGTGTCAAATGTTAAGACAATTACTAAGGATGCAGAAATGCCTAGGACATGAACTCAGCTGTCAAGGAGCTCTTGGCCCAGCAGGGGAACTGTCTGTTAGCAATACTGACAATACAGTGTAAGATGAGCAATGATAAATGTATGTTCAAAGAACAGAGGTACAAGAGGAAGTCTTTCTGTTTAGGGTAGAAGTAAGGAACTGAAAGAGAGATGGTCTAAAGTACGTCTTAAATGATAAATATAGTTTCTTTTAAAAAGTCACAAATCAACAGCCATATAAAATCAAAAGAACAGCAGGGGCAAAAACATTAAACAGGGGTCAGCACACTTGGGCCCACAAGCCAAATCTGGCCTCCTGCCTATTTTTATAAATAAAGTTTTATTGAAAAATGGTCATGTTCACTCATTTAAGGCTTGTGTAAGGAGTCCTGTCAAGTGTCAGCATCGATGGACTCAAGCGTGGCAACAGTAGTGAGGTTGGCCCAGGATCGGGCAGTGTTTCATTCTGCTGTACGTAAGGTCGCTATGGGTCAGTACTGACTCGATGGCACCTAACAGCAATAATAACAACAAGGGGTCCTGATGTGGAATTGTAGGATAAGCACTGTATTGGTAACTACTACAAGATTGGCAGTTCAAATCCATCAACTGCTCCTTGGAAACCCTTATACAGGGTTTCAGTGAGTCAGAATTGCCTGGATGACACTTAATAACTAGGTTATAGTGTGTTTAAGGTTGTTTTCATGCTCCGGTGGCAGAAATGAGCAGGGGACCCACAAAACCTAAAATATTTACTCTCTGGTCCATTATGGAAAAAGTTTATTGTTGTTAGGTGTCATCGACTTGGTTCCGACTCATAGCAACCCAGCTCACAAGAGAACAAAACAATGCCTGGTTCTGCACCGTCCTCACAGTTGTTGTTAGGTTTAAGCCATTGTTGCTGCCACTGCCAGTCCATCTCATTAGGGGTCTTCCTCGTTTTCACTGATCCTTCACTTTACCAAGCACAGTATCCTCCTCCAGGGACTAGTCAGTCCCTCCTGATAACATGTCTAGCTAGTGAATTCTGAATTGTCCCATATTGCTGTAATGTGAGTCACTTGTCCAGATCAAACCAAGAGCTGCTCTACATATCTTCACTTCCCTATAGTCTCTAGCACTAATGAGGTGCTGTGACCGCCTCCACATTCTTTTTCACATTAGGCAGATTAGTGCTGTTGTAGATGGTAGCTGTTGCTCATTTTACAATAGCTGGAAGCATCGCTCATACTTGCTTACACCACCCTAGAGCATCCCAACTCCCCAGAACTGAAAAGAAGGGCAGTTCTCAGGATCTGAAAGAATTTTAGTATGAGGCATAGAGAATATCACAGTTTTTAAAATGCTGTTTGTACCTTTTCTTTTTTCAAATGACGTATCAGAATTGTGGTTGGATATAAAAATATTTCATTTTTATTACAGATCTTTAGAAGTATTAGTATTTCCCTGAATAACAGTTTTTTGTTTGTTACAGTATTTCTAAATTTGAAGAACGATGCTGTTTTCTTTATGTGCTTCATAATTCTGACGATTTCCAAATCTATTTCTGTACAGAACTTCACTGTAAAAAGTACGTATTAGTCATTGTTTAATTGTGAAAAGAAGACTGTTCTTACCTGATCATTATTCTTAATTAATGAGTCAGCATGTAGCTCCTATAAAAAATTCTTGACTATGTGGTTATGTAAATATTTTTATTTGGCTAATATGTTATAATTATGTGGTATATTTAACAGTCAGAGAATTTGGGGACTCTCCTTATTTTTCCAGAGAGAAAACATAAATCAAAACTTACTGGGTAATTATGTTTCATTTTTAAAGTACTCACTTAAAATTTATGCTTACCAAAATTTTAATTCTTGAATTATTTTGAATAATGTCACCATTATCTGCAACAGTGGTTCTTGAGCCTGGCAATCCTGGGCCCTCTCCTAGACTATTTGGATACTAATTGGATCCAGTTTTCTGGCAGAAGAACAGCCTGAATTAAGAGCCAGCGATCTGATCTCCAGAAGCCCAGTGGCACAATGATTAAGCACTTGAGTGTTAACTAAGAGATCTGCAACTACCAGCTGCTCTCCAATCAACTTCTGTAAAGATTTACAGCTTTGGATACCCTCTAGGGCTGCTCTACTGTGTGCTATAGGGTTGCTATGAGTATTGAGGTTATTGTACAATATCAGCAACTCTCATAGCACAATGGTTAAGCACCACCAAACAGTCCATGGGAGAAAAGACCTGGTCACCTGCTTCCATGCCCATGACAGCCTAGGACACCTGTAGGCCATTTTCTACTCTACCCTACAGGGTCCCTATGAGTCCGACAAACAACAGCAACAACATTTCACAATATCGGTATTCATGTTATGACCCATTTTAAATATTCACGAAACAAAAATAGTAGTAGCTAATGTTTAATGAATGTTCTAACCACTGGACACGTGTTACCGCAAGTCATCTTCACAACAGCCTATGAAATAACACGTTGTCCTCAACTTGATTCCCACTCAAGGTGACACTGTAGGACGTACGTTATTTGTTGTGAAGTGCCATTGAGTTGGTTCTGACCCATAGCGACCCTGTATAGGATTTCCAAGGAGCAGCTGGTGAGCTTGAACCGCCAAGCTTGCAGTTCAAACGGCTTTACAGTCTGGCACACCAGGACTCTGGATAGGACAGATAGAACTTCCCAATAGGGTTTTCCAGATTGTAATCTTTTTGGAAGCTGAATGCCATATCGTCCTCTCTTAGAGCAACTGGTGAGTTCAAGCCAGCTGCATTTCAACTAGCAGTCAAGCACTTAACTACTGTGCCATTGTTGTTGTTGTTGAGTGCTGTCGAGTCGATTCCGACCCATAGCGACCCTGTATAGGGTTTCCGAGGAGCGGCTGGTGAGCTCGAACCACCGACCTTGTAGTTCAAACGGCTTTGCAGTCTGGTGCATTAACCCACAGCACCACACCACTGTGCCATTAGGGGGTCTCCTAATTATGAGATGTTGTTGTTGCTGCTACCATCTTAGTTCCAACTCATGGTCACCCCATATACAACAGAACGAAACACTGCCCAATCTTGCGTCATCCTAACAATTGTTTATTTGAGCCCATTACTGCAGCCACTGTGTCCAACAATCTTGTTAAGAGTCTTCCTCTTTTTCCGTAATCCTCTATGATATATGTTGTGTCATTACATAACATCCAGTCAGTTCTGACTCATAGTGACCCTGTGCACAACAGAATGAAACACGGCGCAGGCCTGCACCATCCACACAGTTGTCGTCATGCTTAAGCCGATTGCTGCTGCCACTGTGCCAATACATCTCGGGAGTTTTCCTGTTTTTCACAGACCCCCCACTTTACCAAGTGTGATGTCACTTTCCATGGGTCTAGTAACATGTCCAAAGTATGAGAGACAAAGTCTCATCATCTTGACTTCTAAGGAGTGGTCTAGCTGTAGTTCTTCCGGTACCAATTTGTTCTTCTGGGAGTCCCTGGTATATTCAGTATTCTTCTCCACACCATAACTCAAATGCATCAATTCTTCTGTGGTCTTCCTTACTCATTGTTCAGCTTTCATATGCATATGAGGCAATTGATAATACCATGGTATGGGTCAGGTGAACCTTAATCCTTACACTGATACCTTTGCCTTTGAATACTTTAAATCTGTCTTGTGTTAATAGATTTGCCACAGGTACCTATGACTCCTGGTCTGATCTGGATTGCAAACCACAAGTTCAGCAATTCATACCCACCAGCTGCTCCTCAGAAACCCTGTAACAGAATCTATGAGATTTGTTGTTGTTGTTAAGTGCCATCAAGTTGGTTCCAACTCATAGTGACCTTTTATAGGGTTTCTGAAGAGCGGCTAGTGAGTTTCAACTGTCATCTTTGTGGTTCAAACCAACTTTGGGATCCAGTGCTTAATCCCACAGTACCACACCTTATGTATCCTCCATTTTACATTGAGGGATGAGGCTCAGAGAAGTTGAGGCGCACACCCAAGATCACACAGACACTAATTATTCTGGTCTGATAACCAAGTCCATGTTCTTAACATTCCTAGTACCTATCTAGCATCATTGTTCCGATTCTACAATATTGCATTATCTGGAGTGAGATATTAATTAGATCAGAAATTTCTAGCAAATTTTACCAACCTGTGCTTTCCTTTGGAATGATATTTTTCTCATTATCAGTTTATCTTGTTGCCTGGTTTGTTTTCTTTTAGCTTCTATGTCTTTTCTCTGAAGTCACTTTGGAATGTGCTTGCCTATATTTAATCATGTATGTGTGTGTTAGTGACTACATGCCAACTTCCATTGTAGGTTTTTTGTGATGGTGAATACCATTACTGAAGACAAGGGGAGAAGCACTGAGGAAGGGGATTGCGAAGGGGACTCCTTGGAGGTAATGACTTAGTTTTGGATGTTAGTTTTACAAAGTTTCTCTTTGACTCATAGTTTAAAACTATTTGAAGCCTTTTTGAGGGAGAGGTGTGTGTGTGTGTGTGTGTGTTTGTGTGTGTGTGTGACTGAGTGAATAAATATTGTGAGCCTGGGGGTTCAGCCGGAGTCTGTAAACTTTCCCTTAATGCTAAAAGCTACTTTTGGAATTCTTTTGGTTAAAAGGGGCTAAAAACCAAACATTGAGGAGCTCTGATTCTGGATTGATGAGTTTGGGGCATTTTACTTATTTGAGAGTAAATTATTATGCTTCCTCTATGAGGCTGTTGATTACCCTCAGTGCCTAGGCCACAGTGCCTAACCCAGTTTATATTTGGCTCTGAACTATATGCAGTCCAGACAAGCAGGACTCTCTGATAGAACTCTTTGTGGCCCTCAGTAGCATGCCGCACAAGGAAGCTGAAATGGTACAAGACTAATGGATTAATAAGAGAAAGTGATAATAGTCACCTCACATGTTGTTCCTCCACGGGAATCCTTCTACTGAGGCCTCAGGGACATGGTCCACTGTGGATACCTGCTCTGAGGTTGTGCCTTTCTCTTCTCACTATTGCAAGGCTCAGTGGCAGATGTTTCCAAAGTCCTGACTCCTAGTCTCCCCCTGCTGCATCTTCAGTAGCTGAAGGAGAACCCTTCTCCAAGCTCTCCAGGAGGACACTGCTGTCTCCAGGTCCTTTCCAACGCTTGACTTGAGTAATTCTGAATTCAAGCAATGTGAAAAATGGTATTTTCAGTGCTAGAATTAAATTGAAGAAACTATGGTGGTGGTAGTGTGCCATGGAGTCGGTTACAACTCATAGTGACCCTGCATATGGTTTCCAAGGCTGTAAATCTTTACAGGAGCAGAAAGCCTCATCCTTCTTCCGCAGAACGGTTGTTAGTTTTGGACTACTGACCTTGAGGTTAGGAGCCCTACTCCTAACCACTACGTTCCTTGAAGAAACTATAGCACAAATATTTACTTATTAGACCATTTTGCTCATGTCATTGCAGACATGTTAATAATGTCATTTCAAAAACAGAAATGCTTACAAAATGCTGAATGAGTAGGGAATCAAAGGAAAATTTAAATCTACTCCTTTAACAAGGGTATAGGGGGTGGCACCTGTCCTCCTCTGACTTAAAAAGCTGGTGTTGGGGGGCGGAGGGAAGTGGAGTAAGGAGAGAAGAGTCACCGTCAGCATCAGCCCAAGGCTGATTCCTATGCGGTTGAGATCACACATGTCTCCACCCTCCAACCTTCTCTACCAAATCTGTCCCCAGCCATCCCTCGTACAGCACTGTCTACTCAGCCAGGCTCAATGTTTCAATCCAGCGGCCACCCAGATCTCAGATTACCATGCTTATAGTTCTGAAGTCTGTTATTGAAATTAGCAGATTACAATGCAGCATCCTTACCAAAGACTGTGTACTGAGCATTCTCTCAGGATACACAAGAGGACAGCCTCTTCTCTCCTGTGACCTTTGGCCCTTTGACCTGCCTCTGTCCCGCTCAGACAATGGTATAAAACTCTTTTAGTACTCCTGACAAATGCCCGAAGGGCATGCTACTCCTCTAGAAACCTCAGTCCAAAAGTGCTTCTAGCTGTTTCCTCAGCTGTGGCTCCATGAATCGGTAAACCTAGTTCCCCAAATTAAATACCTGGAGGCACCCCACTTCACAAGGAAGCCTCCTGTCCAAAAGCAAGCAGCTTTACTTCTTCCATAGGCTGGCAGGCCCTCTGCTCTTTCTCACCCTCTAACCCTTGGTTTTGCTGCTGCTGCTCTTCCTCGGCTGTTCCTCCGGTGTCACAGCTTAAGGAGAATAAAACACAGGAATCTTGGGGTCCAAAGGATACACTGCATTCCACTCCCCGCTCTTCTACCTTGTTGGTATCGAGACTCCCCTTGTTTCTGAGATGGCATTTTACATTCACACTAGACTTACAAATTTGTCCATCACAGTTAGCACTATTAATAACCAATCACAATTGAATCCTTCCAGCATCTTCTCCCACCTTCTCTTACCCAGACCCTTTAGAAAACTAGTCATTTGGTGAGAGTTACAAAAACTATGAAGGAGCTCTGGTAGTGTAGTGGTTATGAGTTGGGCTGCTAACCTCAAGGTCAGCAGTTCAAAACTACTAACTGTTCCGTGGAGAAAGATGAAGTTTGTCTGTTCACATAAAGATGTACAGCCTCGGAAACCAAATACAGAGTCGCTATGAGTCAGAATTGACTCCACGGCACATAAACAACACCACCACCGCGAAGACTATGAGTCTAAGAGTCATATGAAATAATTCAGTGCACTGCAATTCCCCAGTCGTTAACTCTGTCTGTAGTTAAATGATTTTGTTTTCTAGAAGTTATATAGCTCTGACATTCCTAGTTAGGCTAAGGCTCTTGTACTAGAGTTATAAAAAGATAATAGTCCTAATTTATTGTTGTTGTTGTTAAGTACTGTCGAGTCGGTTCTGACCCATAGCGAGCCTATATAGGGTTTCCAAGGAGCAACTGGTGAGTTGAACCACCAACCTTGCAGTTCAAATGGCTTTGCAGTCTGGTGCATTAACCCACAGCACCACACCAAGACTCTAGTCCTAATGTGGAGGGGGAAAAAAGGATCTTTCCCCATGCATTAACTTAGTGTCTGTAAGAGTAATTGACAGGGCTTCTATTTGTGTTGGTTTTACATTTCACATGCTCCCTTTTCTTATTCAAGCGATTGCATTAGGAACTAAATTTCTTGACTCCTACTTCAGTGTTTTTTGTTTTTTTTTTACTATACCTCGTTATCGCTCAGTTTCTATTTGTGCTTGATTTAGTGTCATTTGATTTACAGCAACTGCCAGGATAAAAGTTAACCAAAATAGTAAGCATGAAGCAGTTGCATCAGTGGTATCAATGTCATAATTTATATAACATTGGTGATGTCATAATTTACTGTCATTCAACAACAAAATAACAACAAAAAAGCCCCAGCAGTGTTTACCCTTTATTTCATAGCTTCTTTTTAAGAACTAAATCCATCCTACCAAAAATGTAGATAACATAGGAAGCGTATGGTAATCATTAGACAAGATGAGTCTATCTTAACCATATACCAGTAGCTCTCGTGGCACTGTTCAATAAGCCCTGGACTGCTAACTGCAAGGTTGGCAGTTCAAACCATCCAGCAGCAGCTCTGCAGAAGAAAGATGAGGATTTCTGCTCCCTAAAGATCTGCAGCCTATATAGGGTGACTGTTAGCCAGAATTGACTCAGTGGCAGTGGGTGTGGTTTTGGCTTTTAACCATTTATGTAGCGTAACACAGCTTTAATTGCCTTGAAATTTGTGACATGTCTGGTCAACTGATTTTTCTAAGCTTTCTTATGTAAAGTTGGTAGGTAGATCAGTTTTCAAGGAGCTAGATAGCGAAAGGAAGCAGGATCAGGCTGTGATTGGACAAATTTGCAGGAAGTACTATGAACATTAAGCAGCTAACTGAAGAGGGAAATGCTAAGGCTCCTTCCTAGTAATATTCAGAAGGTTTTATTTGACCTACTGACCTCATAAAACACAGAGCTCACATCACAGCATTCCTCTCACACCCTTCTAAGTCAGTGCAGGGGTTCATTCTTTCAGCGTTTGAAAAACATACCTACACTTCCATCCTTTGCATTTCAGCAGAATAATTTTAAATATGTGACATAGAATGGTTCTTACAGTACTCCAGATGGGCTACATAGCCTATTTGACAACTTTTAAGTGTTTGGGCTTGGTTTGCCTTTATGGTACAGCCTGTGATATTGCTGGTGTGTTTCCATGGGTGTTTCATTGAGATATTGGATGGATACCGTGGTGTTCTGTACTGTGGAAATGGTGGCATCTGTTTGGACTTTCCCTCTCAAATGAATGAATGCCCCTTTACAGCCAGACTACCTTTACAATATGAGTTAGAAAGCCTTAACTTACATTTTTGTATTTTTTATTTTTAGTCCGAAATGCTGCTGAGTCCGTTCTGACTCATAGCTACCCTGTATAGGGTTTCTGAGGACCTCCTGATGGGTTTGAACTACCACCCTTGTGGTTTGTAGTCTAGCGCGGACCCTACAGCACCACATCAGGACTCCATATTTTTGTGTAACTTACAATAGCTCTCCATTGCTCATGATTGCATTTCTTACATTTTCAACACTGTCAATTAAAATTATTTTGCTACTTTTCTAAATATTTGAGAAAAATGAGTGTTTCCATTCTATTAGTATAACCAGGACTCTAAGTGAACTTCAGCCCTTGAAGGGCATGCCCCGAATCATCCTGTCACTCCCCATTCTTCAGTCTAAACAAGAATTGCTTTAGAGAGCATCTTTGCACAATTATTGAGATTTGTATGTAGAGTAGATATTTTCTCATCTTTACCTCAACTGAAGATGGCATTCAAATTGTTTTAATACATGTGCTAAGTATTTCTGAAGCCCTTGGGTACCTTAGCCCAAAATAAATGGAATGTGTTAGAAATGTCAGATGATCAGGAAGTGCTCTTAACAGTTTTTAACTTCATGTGGGGTGCTGTTGACATTCAGCAAGCATTAACTTAGTCTTATCGACTTCGATTCAAAACAAATTCCTACATTTCCTGGTATTTGAAAAACTGCTCATCAGAGGCCCAAGTGAAGGTCTGTTTTTCTTTCTGATTTGAGTCATCAGGCTTCTGTGAGTCAGTACATTCATGGAAGGGATTCGGCCTCCTTTGAGTCATGGTTGAAGGGAGCCCCTTATTCTTGCTGTCACCTAAATCTAGAAAGACCCCATGGATTGGGCTCATGAGCCCTGAGTTTAAGCTCTGCCTTTACCAACAACCAGTTTTATAACTTTGGACGTAGTTTATACAAGAACATCTTGAATATCATTTTCTAACTCTAGTTTCTTGTCATTTTCAAGGCTAATACAAAGTGTACATGGTTATTTCAAATACAGCTCAATATGATTTTCACAGAAGGTCTTCTCTTTTTAAAACAGAAAGAGAAACAGCTTCTTTTGATTAAAGGATGTTTTGCGATTCATTGTTATATGTTGACATGGAAGGGTTATGAACCCATATATATATATATATATATAT
>NW_006408531.1:14331178-14337501 GCF_000296735.1 Chrysochloris asiatica
GGTGAATGCTGGCTCCCTCAGGCACCTCGCTCCAAAGATGGAGAAGTGGCTGTCCTCTCGCTATAGGGTCGAATTAGTCAGGCTGGAATCCATACTGGAGAGCTTTTGACCTGTAACACAGACTAACACTCTAGCCCCTTGGTTAGTCACGTAATAAAGAAACATTCCAGCATCCTAACATGATACCCCTCCCCATTCCAATCATGACTCAGTCCCTGTATCTCAGAGCCCTGCCGTTCCAAGGTTGTGTATATATCTTACTTTAACTCTGTCCCCTTCGGATGAACCCATATCTTAAGGAGTATGAAATAAATGTATACTCAAATCATTGAACAGCAGTGTACACCCATTGGGGTTTTAATGCTTAGTGACCATGGTCACATTATTCTTCCGGCCTTCCCGATCTCTGCTAAGAGCAAGTGTATCTATCTACCCAGTAACACAAACTGGACCCCTGAGTAACTCAGCTCCAGCCTCTCTCATCCCCATGTGTAGTAATCCATCCATCCTCCCTGCCACCATCACCACCCCACTTCATCCCTGTTCTCTTTTCCAGCTCTTCTCTGGCCTGATCTTTCTCTGCCATCAATACACTGTCTCTGTCAACACCAGAGAGATCTCTCAAATCCTAATCGAATGATAAAACTCCCTTTACTACAAACCTTTGGAGCAGCTCTTTGAAGGTTTCTGCACCATACAGTGTTCTCAACCTCCTGGTTCTAACGTGACCTTTACTTTCACCCTGTGGTTCAGCAGTGCCAAACTCATTCCAATTCACAGACAGCCGTGCTTTTCCTGCCTCTGAACTTGACATGCAGATGCCCAATTCCATATCCCTTTTCCACTCATTCCTACTTGGTGCTACATCTTTCGTTTTAAAGAGCTCACTCAAGTGTCATTTTCTCTTTGAAGCATTTCTCAAATCCTCTTCTCAGTTCTTTCTGTGTTTATAGCCTTTGCCTACTCCTCTGCCTAGCTCTTCACAGTGCTTTGTGATTCAGTTGCCTGCTCCCTGTTAACAGTCCCAGACTGGACCATGCTTCATAGCCCTTTTCATCACATACTGTCATCACTTGAAGCCAGACACTCAGGCAGAAGAAACTCAATCCGAAGGCTTTGGAGGGTTTGAAATGAAAGAGTGACAAAGCCAGAGCTGTTTAAATCATATCTCAGACGTTCGAGAGGGAAACATGGATCAGAGAGGGCAAGAGTAGATGCTGAGACACGGACTTAAAGGTTGTTTAATTAATGTGAAGTCAATGAAAGAGTGAATAAATACCATAATCAAACTTAATAACCAGAGTATAACAATGTTTGACCCATCCTCTTCTCATCATATCACAATCTCTCTTTTTCATAGAAAAAACAGATGAAAATTGCAGAGGCCCTCTTGGTGCTCAACACAAAACATGTTCTATACCTTCTTCATCTCTCTTCCAAATATTTCTCTCTCTCTCTCTCTGTTTCCCCCCTCCCTTTCTTTTATCTCTGTTAATCTAATACAGCACTTGTACCCACTTTTCTAAAATCAAAATGGGCATATGAGTGACAGAAGCCTGAGGAATTCAGGACAACTGGTATATGAGCTTATGCATGGTGTCCAGGGGACATCAAGAGAGAATTGACCTCTTATGGAATGAAGTGGTCGTAGTGGTTATGTGCCGTGGAGTCGGTTCTGACTCAGAGCAACCCTGTACATGGTTTCCGAGACTGTAAACCTTTATGAGAGCAGAAAACCTCACCTTTGTCCCGTGTAGAATGAAGTTGTTGTTGTTGTTAAGTGCCATCGAGTCAGTACTGACTCATAACGACCTTATGCACAGCCCAATCATGGGCCAACCTCACTACTGTTGCCACACTTAAGTCCATCGATGCTGCCACTTGGCCAATCCATCTCATTGGGGGTCTTCCTCTTTTTCTCTGACCCTCCACCTTAACAAACATGAGATCCTGCTCCAGCGACTGGTCCTTCCCGACAATATGTCCAAAATATGTGAGAATGAAGTAGGGGGAAATAAATGGGACATTTTTCTTTTGACCCCAAAATCTTCAGAATGATGAAAAACCTTACCATTTCCTTTTCTAATGATTTGACTTACAAGCATTAACAGACAGCAAATTGCAGTTTAGATTTTATATCAGTTGATTTGCAATCATCAAACAGCAAACAGGTTTTTGTTTAACTTCCCATTTCTATTTTTGTGCTGATCTGAAGCCAAATTTCCACTGTAGCCTTACTGTATGAGAACATACATCATTTATGGTATTGTGTGATTTGTTATTCTTTCATTCATTCGTTCAGCAAATGCTCGTTGAACATTTACTATATGATGTAAAAGAAAAAAATAGGAAAAAAACCACTGCCCTCATTGTACTTGTATTTTCATGAGAAACAAACAAAAAACAAGATAAATCAGTATATTCATATAGCATGTATATTGGTTTTCTAGAGCTACCAAAACAAAGTGCCACAAACTGGATGTCTTATAAGAACAGGAATGTATTGCCTATTGTTCTCAAGGCTGGGAGTCCAGAATCAGGCCTACTGGTTCCTTCAGAGATCTGTGACCAACAGTCTGCTCCATGCCTCTCTACCAACATCTACTGACAGCCACCAGTCCTTAGTGCTCCGTGATTTTTAGGCGTATTTCCATATGACTAGTATCTCTTTGTCTGTGTATCTTCTCTTTCAAAAGGATCCAATCATGTAGGATTAGGACCCACTCTGGGAGGGAAGGCTTCTCAAGAAGGTAATATATGAGTAAAGATCTGAAGAAGGAAAGACTTACCAAACTAGGTATTTCTACCTAGAGTTAGTTGTGTGGCATTCTGTATAGCATTTATGTATTAAGGGGGCAATTCAGACTGGAAATTATTGAAAGTACCATTTGGGTCTTTGCCATGACTACTCACCTAATGTAATTAAGGTGGCAGACTTGGGCCTGGGGCCTGTAGAAAGGGAGGCCATGACTTTTTAGAAGGTGGTGGTTTTGCTGTCGGCCTCTTGATAGTGCAGAGATTAAGTGAATCAGCCACTTGTTTGGCCTTGTGCATATTTATTCTTAAACTGCTTCTCTTCCCAGCGCCAATTTAGATTATTTTAGACAGGCAACAATAAAGGGATGATTTCAAACATATTCCCATCTTTGCTTCAAAATGCAATTGTTGTTTCCCTTAGCAACAACCTTATTTGCTAACCTATTGCCATAGAAATAGAATGCAAAACATATAAGCAGCCTGACCTAATACCTTTTATTTTTTTTTAAATTGTTTTCTTTTCTTTTTTTTAATATTTGCCATTTAATAAGACTTGTCCCAGACTCTGTTCTGCTTTAGCTGGTGATCACATAGATAATTCTTGGTCCCTATAGCTCAGGCCAGTCTTCACGTTCTCTGTTCAGCTTTCCTGCATGCCTGCCTTTTCAGTTTATCTATATGAAGGGACTTCAAAGAGTTTTGGTGAAAATTCCATTCTCTTTTCATTCCATTTTCCATGAATATTTTGAAGCACTCTCATATTAATCTTATAGGAATAGAAATCAGAGAGGAAAAAATACCAAGAAACAATTATCTTTGTGATGGTTTTATTTTAAATTGCTTTGGTTTTATTAAAACGTTCTTTTTAAATAATCTTTTAAAATAGAATAATCTTTTTATGCTTCCCATCCCTTGAGCAGCCTCAGTGAGGTTTGTGATATCAATATTCCTGAGGCAAATTCCTCTCAACCAGGAATAAACTGATACTGACTGACTTTAAACGTTTTGTTTGGATACCTGGTTAAAAAAAAAAAGTTCCCGTCAAATTTTCTATAGCCTAATTAATTCATTAAGCAAAGAATTACTGAGAATACAGTACAATGCAGGAGCACTGGACTGCTAATTGCAAAATTAGTGGTTCAAATCCACTAGTGGTTCAACCATATACAGGGCTGCTATGAGTTGGAACGAACTCCATGACACTTAACAACAAATGCAATTGTTGTTAAATGCTGTGGAGTTAGTTCCGACCCACAGCGACCTTGTATAGGGTTTCTAAGGAGCAGTTGGTGAGCTTGAACTGCCACCTATGTGGTTCAAAGCAACTTTGCAGTCCAGCACATTAGCCCACAGCGCCACACCATTGCTAAGACTAGGGACAGAACCATTAAAGATAAAGTCCCTGTTCTCAAAGAGCTCGGAGTCCTGAGGGTGATGTAGATTAGCACTTGGGCAAGCAGATGCTATATATGTGATGGAGTAAGGGCTGAGGACCTTGGAAGCACAGCAGACCAATATCTAGCACAACTTTTGAGGGGCATGCAGATGCTTCCTGGTTTTGAAGGATGAGGAGGGATTATCTCTGAGTTTGACTGGACATTAATAAGACAGGAAGTTGGACACAGAGATGGTGACAAGATCATGGAGGGCACTTGTTCTGTGCTCATGAGCACAGATTTTTATCCTAGAAGCAATGGGAACAAGCAAAGCAGAGGCAGTGGTATTGTCATAGAAAGCTCACTTTGGATCTCTCTGTACTTTGGAGAACTCTGTCATCTCTCATAGATGAGTTGGGGAATGGGACCACAAGACAGTAAACCCATGGTCATTGATTCTGACTCCTAGTGACCCTGAAAGACAGCAGTAACTGCCAATAGACCATAGTGTTTACAGAATCAGATTGCTGTATCTTTTTCCCAGAGAGCAGTTGGTGAATTTGAACTGCTGACCTTTTGGTTAGCAGCCAAGCACTCACCTCTGTAGCACCAGGATATCTTCGCAAGAAAGTATGAAGCAGGAAGACTAATAAAGTCTGCAGCATTCAAATAGACGTAAGGCAAGGAGGGAGGCGCCAAGTGGTGCAAATGCTTAGCGTACTCCAGTGCAAACGGAAAAGTTGGAGGTCTAGTCCACCCATCTGTACACTGGAAGAAATGCCTGGTGATCTATTTCTGCAAAACTCACCACTGAGCCCTTATGAAGCATAGGTCTACTGACACACATGGGGTCACCATGAGTCAGAGTAACTTGACAAAAACTTTTTTTTTTCTTTTTTTGGTAAGGTAAGGAGTGCCTGATGGCAGGCAGTAGCAGTGAATGTCCTCACTATCAAGATGTAAAGTCAGCCTTGTGGCAGAAATGGTGTGGTGGTGGTGTCTGACTTCTTCTGATGTCACAGGAGAATCAAAATCCACATCAGCCCAAGACAGAGTACTGTGAGGTGAAGGTGAAGGTCAGAAATACCTCCACCCTGCAACCTCCTTTACCAATTCTAACACCAACCACATCCCTCCCACAGCACTGTCTTCTTCTCTGCTGGGTTCAGTAATCTATTGTGATGGCTACGTAGAACTCACAGACTAGACGCATGATTATGGGGTTTATTAGAGAAGTCAGCAGGTTACAATTCAGGATCAGAAATGCTCAGGATAAAGTTCTTCTTCAGTTAAGATAGCTTCTTTTTACTGTGTCTGTGGGCACACCTCTTTCTGGCCCTGGCCCGCTCAGCCACATTAACCTTCATCTCTGCCCTGATGGAGCAAGTGCTACAGAACTCCGTTAGCACCTCTGAAAAGTGCTCCAAGGGCATACTACTCGACCATAAGCCTCAGCCCAAACGTGCTTAACTCTAGTTTCTGTGGGTCAGTAAACCTAACTTCCCCAATTATTGTTGTGTTGTTGTTAAGTACCGTGGAGTCGGTTCCGACTCAGCGACCCTGTACAGGGTTTCCATGGCTGCAAATCTTTACGGAAGCAGAAAGCCTCATCTTTCTTCCGTAGAACAGCTGGTAGTTTCAAACTACCGACCTTGAAGTTAGTAGCCCGGTTCGTAACCACTACGCTACCAGAGTTTTAAGTGCCTGGAGACACCCACTCCACAGAGACCTTCTTTCCTAAGACACTCAACTGTACTCGCTCCAAGGGCTGGGAAGCCGGCCACTCTGCTCCCATGAGTGCACTTGATTCTGGTGCGTCTGGTGTCACCACTTCATCTCTGCTTCTTCAGTGTCAACGTCCTCTGACTTGTGGATCAAAGAAGTTCACCAAAGGATGCTTCACTTCTGACTCTTCTGCCTCGGTGGTCATGAGGTTCCCCCATTCTTGCTTCTGAGATGGCTCATTTTAAACCTAGCAGAATGGCAAAATTGATCAGTCCACTCATTAGAATCCCATACATTCCCATTTTGCAGGGTCCCACCAGTCATTTTATGAAATTTACAAAAACTGTAAGAAGAGCCATGTTGAGTTATTCAACTGCACACACTTATAAAACATCTTCCTTTCTCCATCCCTTAACCACCTAATATGTTTATTCTAAAAAATTATATATACATGTTGTTGTTGTT
>NW_006408531.1:14337771-14347970 GCF_000296735.1 Chrysochloris asiatica
TGGAGTCGGTTCCGACTCATAGCGACCCTGCACAGGGTTTCCGAGGCTGTAAATCTTTACGGGAGCAGAAAGCCTCATCCCAAATGACAGTTTTGTTGGCCCATCAGTTATTTAGAAAAGTGTTTTTAAATTTCTAAAAGGATGATTTCCTGGCCCTTTACAGAAAACCTAAATTAATGAAGCTTAAACTTTTGCGTCATCCATACTGCTGGAGCTGAAGAAGCGTCAGTTTTTGTACTCACACCTCGTTTGCCTCTTCATCTTCGTTTCTAGCACCTGTTGGCATTTTCTTTCTTTCTGTTTTTACAGGTCTTTATAATTTATTGACAATTTTGTGGCCCAATATATGGTCAATTATTATAAAATTACCTGGCAATTATCTTTCTTTTTTAACAAGCATATCTATTTTATTCTATGTGGTGCCGTAGGATAATCACTGGTAACTGCAAGGTCACTAGTTCAAACTTACCAGCCATTCTTAGAAACCCTGTGCAGGGTCGCTTTGAGTTGGAACTGACTCCATGGCACACAACAGGAGTAACAGGTAATTTTAGCAGGAATGGTCTCAGGTCAGGTACTTCATTCATCATGTTGTCCAAATCAGAAGCCCCTCTTCTTCTGTCTTTAGATAGTAATAGTATCTTATTTTTGTATTTCCTTGACCACTTAACTTGTTCTGTTTCAAGCTTGCTTTGATTGGTTTTGACTCAATTACTGAAGACCAAAGGAGCTCTGGTAGCGTAGTGGTTACGAATCGGGCTGCGAACCTTAAGGTCAGCGGTTCGAAACTACCAGTCGCTCCGCGGGAGAAAGATGAGGCTTTCTACTCCCGTAAAGATTTACACCCTCGGAAACCCTGTACAGGGTCGCTATGGGTCGGAACCGACTCGATGGCACTTAACAACAACAACAACAACAACTGAAGACCAGGACAGTTTTTCATTTTCATAACTCTCTGTGGCATTTGGTGCTTAATGCTTTCAGATGTCATTTTTTCAAACATTTTATAATTCACATGCTCTCTTTTTTTCAAGCCGTTGATTTTTTAAAAGTCAGATTGTTTGTTTTTCACATATATTTCTGGCTACATTTAATGTCATGTGGTCGAAGATCATGGTCTTTATAATGTCAGTCTTTGTAGTTTACTGAAATTTTTGTGGCCCAATGTATGGTCAGTTATCATATGTATTTCATATATGCATGAAATTTATATCTAAGTACAGGGTTCTCTCTATATATATTAGCTCAAACTTGCTAATTGTGGTATTCCTGTTGTCAAAATCGTTGCCATCAAGTCAATTTCAATTCTTAGCAACTTTATAGGACAGAGTAGAACTGCCCCATAGGGCTTTGCGGTGGTATGAATTATTTAACATGTCTCTTCTAGTCTTCACCTTTGTTATTGCCACCAAAGGACTCCTCCTAATGGGTCTGGATAAGAGACGATGGGAGAAAATACTGACAGGATGACAGGATTCAGTTGTGAATAATTGTTAACAGAGTTAATTATGGTTGTAAAAATTTAGAACTCTTAACCTAAGTATAAAATGAGCCATCTCAGAAGCAGGCAGGGGATCTTACTATTAACACATAAGAGCTAGGAGTGTAGTGTGTCTTTTGACTCTGAGACCTCCTCAACCCAGGGACCGAAGGCTGTGATGCCAAAGAAGCAGCAGAAGACTAGCAGCAGCAGAAGTAAGAGACAGAGCATTAGACAGAGTGGTGGGCTTCCTGGACCACCAAGCAAGTAATGCTGAGTGCCCTTGGGCAGGAAACTCATGTGTGAAGTGACGTACCTCCAGGCACTTAATTGGGGACCTAGATTTGCTGAACCAACAAGCTGGAGTTGAGCACCTTCAAGCTGAGGTTATGTAATAGAGTGGAGTATCTTTTAGACATTTGTCTGCAGCACTAACAAGAGTTCTGTAACACTGCCTGAGCAGGGCATTGGCCTGGCTGAGGGTCCCAGGTCAGAGAGAGGCCTGCCCTTGGACATAGCAGAGAAGCTGTTCTTATCTTGAGCATTTTCTGATCCTGCGTTGTTACCTATTTCCTTCTTTAGTAAACTCCGTAATGTGAGGATAGTATCCAATTCTATATGACCATTGTAATGAATTGTTGAGCCCAGTGGAGGATGCTATGGGAGGGATGGTTGGTGCCATTTTTTAAGTGTTTTATTTCCTAATTTATGTATATTGGGAATCATGTTTTCAATGGCCAGCTCAAACCCTTATGTGAGTTGAATCCAATGGTGAGCCAGTTTTATACTCCCAGGGAAACGAAGACAATAAAAGGAGCTTGCTCTTGCATTCTCTCCTGCTTGTCTGTTGTTTTACTCTCTATTTCTGCATAGAATGATTTGATCATTGTTGTTGTTGTTAAGTGCCATTGAGTCAGTTCCAACACACAGCGATCCTGTATTGGGTTTCCAAGGCTGTAAATCTTTGTGGGAGCAGAAAGCCTCATCTTTCTCCTGCAGAACTGCTGGAAGTTTCAAACTGCTGACCTTGAGGTTAGCAGCCCACCTCGTAACCAGCATGCTACCTGACCATAAATTCTGTAGTTCTGTTTGAGACAAAGGATGAGTCTTTCTAGATGGTGCCTCTAGGTTAGGAAGGTCTAGACCAGATGCCTACTATAGTCACTGCAGTCCTTTTATCCAAATTTGGTTAATACATTTTGCAGTTTGCAATTCAGCCCAAGGGCTGTAGAAACTTCTTTTTTACATTAAAGATATTTTTTTGTTCTTTAGTTTTAAATGGTTTGTGTCTCAGGAGGTTGAGAGTAAAGTAAAAATGATCTTTGTTTTGCCATCATCAACTGAAAGACCTCAACATTCTCCTATCAACTCAAACCTTTCAGTGGTTTGATTCTTCTATGTGCAGTAGTACTTTGACAGTAGTACCAAAAGCTGAGAAACAAAAGAAAAATTAACTAGATATGGTAGGTATTAATAGACGGTGATACCAATCACACTTCTATCAAAATAAATGAAAAACAGGATTTATTGGGTGAAAGAATCAAAGTGGGCTTCTAGAGACTTGGTATTCTGGATTTAAGTATGTATTTCCCATGGCATTCATAGCAGAAAACATGGACACACTATCTGTTTGGCATTGCGAAAGTGTCTATTTTTAGTTGCTGAAGCTGCTTCTTAGACTGTCATCTTATTTCACACGTTTCAGCAATAATAACTGGAAAATGCTCTTTGGAAAAATGTGGAATGCAGCTAACATTTCAATCTTCTCTCCCATTTTGTCTTTTGTAGTATGACTATGAATATGATGAAAATGGAGACAGAGTCGTCTTAGGAAAAGGCACTTATGGCATAGTGTATGCAGGCCGAGACCTGAGCAACCAAGTCAGGATCGCTATCAAGGAAATCCCAGAGAGAGACAGCAGGTACAGTAACTGGATAGAATCAAAGATGTTTGCTGAAAGTGTTTTGGGCTGTTAACAGCATTTTAGGAGACATTTTGGTGATAGATGAAAGTCTGAAAACTCCATTGTTTTAATTAGCTTTCTGTGACCATTGTTCAGTGATTCCAGTATAAGACCCTGGTGGGTAAGGTAACAATAGCAGGATTTCCAGTGAGTAGAAGAGTGGATGACCCTATGTGTGTTGGACTGAGATTGCATGGAACAGTGGTGTGTTTATTACATAGATAGATAGAGAATAGGCACTGGCAGAATTGGCTTGAGTGATATAGAATGGGGCTTTGTGGAAAATGGAAGAGATTTTTGGAACAGGAAAGTTATTGAAAAACTGAACAGCTCTAGCAACAGGCTTATCTGTTGTTCCTTCATTCAGTACTCTTGTTCAATCATTGGTTTCTCTAGCAAATAATTGCTGTCCTGTGGTCAAAGCCCATGGTCTTTAGAATGTCAATCTTTGTAATCTGTTGAATTTTTTGTAGCCCAATATATGGTCCATTATTATATATATTTCATATATTCATGAAATAAATGTATGCCTAAGTGCAGGGTTCTCTGTATATACATTAAATCAAACTTGCTAATTAGGCATTTCTGTTGTCAGACTCATAGTCATCAGTCAATTCCAACTCCTAGCAACCTGATAGGACAGAGTAGAACTGCCCCGTGGGTTTTGTGGTGGTATGAATGATTTAAAATGTCTCTTCTAACTTTCATCTTTGCTTTTGTCACCAAAGAACTCCTCCAGATGTGTCTAGATATGAGAAGGTGGGAGAAGATACTGATAGGATGATAGATTTCAGTTGTGAATGATTGTTAACAGAGTTACTGTGATTGTAAAAATTTGGAACTCTAACATGAGTATAAAATGAGCCAGAAGCAGGAGGTAGAGACCTCACTACCATCAAAGAAGAGGAGCATAAAGCCCAGTATCCTTACTTCAAACCATAAGCCATGATGTCCTGCCTCCTCTCTGGCTTCCCCTCCTCTCCATCCCTTGCACACTAGGGTCTAACCTTAGTGGTGTCTACTTTTCATCAGGCACAGTGAGGTTTGGCATGGCTGCTTCATTTTCCTCCTTTAGATCTCAGTCCATATGGCAAGCCCACAGAGAAGCCTTCTCTGACCACCCCAAGCTGAAAACGACATTCCATCCCATGTCCCCGTGTCCCAAGGTCCATCTAGCTTTCTGCCTCTTCTTCTTTAGTGCATGACTTTCAAAGATGACTGCTCTGCCTCTAGCCTGTTTATGTGTATTCCAGACAGTAAAAACAAAAAGGAAAACCATACTTTACCAGAAATACCTAGAATACTTCCACCTCTATTCCACTAGCGAAAACTGACCACTCCTAATACTAGAAACTTGATAGCTTTTAAGCTGGACATTTTGTCTCTTCAAACAAAATTAGAGAAAGTTGGGTAATTAGTAATTAGTGTCAGCCACATGTATAGTTTTCAATTTTATAGTCTTTATAGCATTGTTCTAGAATGTTCTTGTGGTTAATTCATAAGACATAATAATGAATTGTCATAAAACAGTGGTAGGAATTATTTATTCAATCAACTATAGTGATGTAGGTTTATGAAATACCTATAGTGATATATGGAGTCCTGGTGTGCTGTTGTGGGCTAATGCACTGGACTACAAGGCTGATTTGAACTGCAAGTTCAGTGGTTCAAGCTCACCAGCTGCTCCTTGGAAACCCTGTACAAGGTTACTATGGGTTGGAACTGACTCGACAGTACTTAAAAACAGTAGTGATATATATAAAGTTGTTAGGTTTAAAATAAAATAAAAAAAAAAAAATATATATATATGCCCTTGAAGTCCTGGTGTGGCACTGTAGGATAAGTACTGGACTTCCAGGTTGGTTTGAACCATAAGGTTGGCGGTTCAAACTCACTAGCAGTTCCTTGGAAACCCTATACTGGGTCAGTATAAGTCGAAACTGACTCAAGGGCACTTGACAACAACAATATAGGTCTTTAAACAGTAAATACAGAGTAAATTTTAAAATGATATAAAATTTAATAGGCTCAAAACTACCTTAATCACATCCCCTTTCCACCTTCTGCCAAATGAGTTTAAAATTGCTTTTAAAATGACCTTTGTAGTTTAAGCTTATTCATCTGCCACGTACACACACAAAAGGCACCGACGCTGTGGCCATGCTTTCAGCTCCTGTTCTGTGGCAGTGCAGCCGTGGTAATACCAGCTGCTTGAAAACATTTGCGTGGCCAACATCCCCCTGGAACAGGAGTGTTGTTCAGAGCATCTTCTTATTACCAGTGTAAAGAGGTTATAATGAAGTCTGTCATGTTGTTATCATGGAGATACAGCTAAGAAAGGTTTTTCCATCTGTGTGCCCCTGAGTCGTTTGACTACTCCCATGGATAATTAATTGCTAATGCTGGATGGATGGGTGTGACTATTGCAGGATCCAGTGTACACAGAGTAACTTCCATCTGTAAGGGAAAATCACAGTATAGCAGTTTCTTCTGTAGGGCCCTTATATTCTATATAGAAAATCAGATTTCACGTAAATGAAAGGTGGTGGATTTGAGCATGTCCTCATAATCTTTCCCCATCTTCGGATGGCTTGATCATCTAACTTTCTACACACTCCTGAACTGGTGGTTTTGATCAGTGATTCTTCACTCAGGACCTATTGTTGTTAGGTGCCTTGGAGTCTGTTTCAACTCATAGCAAACTTGTATAGGGTTTCTGAAGCCAAAAATCTTTGCGGGAGCATTAAGGTTGGTGGGCTCAAGCTGCTGGCCTAGTGGTTTGCAGTCCCCTGCTTATGTAGAGTCACATACAAGGTCAATAAAGAGCTTTTAAAAACCCTGATCCTCAGGCCTCTGAAAATTCTGGACATTGGTTTTTGTTTTGTTTTGTTTTACCTCCAAGAGATGCCGTAGGATCAATACTGGACTGCGAACCACAAGCCCAGCAGTTCAAACCCACCAGCTGCTCCTCTGAAACCCTATACGGGGGTCACTGTGAGTCGGAACTAACTCAACAGCACTCTACAACAACAACAGCAAGGGATGCAAATACCCAGTCAACATTGAAACCACTGGTCTGGGTGGTTATAAATAGGGGCTTGACACAGAATGGGGTGCTCTGGAGAAGCCTATACATTAATCAATCATTTTTTTCAAAGCTAAAGATATATCTTAATATCTTCTGTTATCTAATTTTTTCTCTCCTTTTGTTCTCCAAATTCTAAGTCAAGAATTCAATATTGTGACAAACTATTAATGAAGACTTAAAATTCCTGCCCTTGTTTGCTTTAAGGATATATTTTTGGACTCATGAGACAGCAACAGTATTGGAAGAAAGATAATGTATTTGATTACCGATCCCTTGTTCTCCAGGGTGACAACATATTAATCTCTAGTAATATTCTGAAAGGCACTCTGGTAGCAGAGTGGTTACAAGTTGGCCTGCAAACCTCATGGTCAGCAGTTTGAAACTACCAGCGGTTCTGCGGGAGAAAAATGAGGCTTTCTGCTCCTGTAAAGCTTTACAGCCTCAGAAACCCTATGCATAGTTGCTATGAGTCATGAGTCGGAACTGACTCCACGGCACATAAAGACCACCACCACCACCAGTGATATTTTGAAGGTCTCCAGACACATCAGAAGAGGTTGTGAGCTACTATTGAGTCCACTCTTACAGTGACCCCACGTACAACAGAAGGAAACACTACCCCATCCTGCGCCAGACTCACAATTGTTATGTTTGAGCCCATTGTCGCAGTCCTGCGTCAGTTCATCGCCTTGCGGGGGATCTTCCTCTTTTTCGCTGATCCTCTACTTTGCCATGCATGATAACCTTCTCCAGGAATTGGTCCTTCCTGATTATATGTCCAAAGTATGTGAGATGAAAGCCTACCTTCTGTGCTTCTGTGAACATTCTAAATGTGCTTCTTCTAACACATTTCTGGTAGTCCGTGGTATTTCAATATTCCTTAACTCCATAATCCAAACGCATCAATTCTTCCCTGGTCAGTTTTCACATGCATATGAAGCAATTGAAAACACCACTTGTGTCAGGAACACCTTAGTCCTCAAAGCAACACTTTCAAGAGGTCTTTCACAGCAGATTTACCCAAGGCAACTTTGGTTTCTTGACTGCTGCGTTCCTGAGCATTAATTGTGGATCCAAGTAAAATGAAATACATGATGACTTCTATCTTTTCTGTTTATCATAATGTTGTTTATTGGTTCAATTGTTTTCTGGTTTTAGTTTTAGTTTACTGGTTCTGATTTTTGTTTTCTTTTCACTGCTATTCATAAGATTTACAGGGACTGATCCCTCGGAAGTAGACCTTCTATTCCTTCTTCCTGGTCTGGTCTTACTTTGGAAGCTCACTGAAACCTATCCACCATGTGTGACCCTGCTGGTATTTGAAATCAGTGGCATAGCTTCCAAAATCACAGCAACACACAAGCCACCACAGTGTGACAAGCTGACAGATAAGTGAGAACAGATGTCCAGCTAAAAAGTCATAGAATTCCAAGCCTACCTGTAGTGAAGGGTGGCCACGTTTGGCCAGTAGAACAGATAAAAGTATGCTGGATATTTCTGCAATGCATTCTTTTCCTTCTTCCTCTTACTGTCTGAATGGAGATAAGGAGGCTGGAGGTCACCTTTGAAAGTCACACACTAAAGACTCAGAGGCAGAAAAATAACTGATATGACTGATACCTGCAACACTGGATTCCTGAGGCCCACTGACTCACAGCAACCTGTAGGACACAGTACAACTGCTCCTTAGGGTTTCTGAGACTATCAATTTATTTTTACAGAAGTAGACAGACTCATCTTTCTCTCTTGGAGCAACTTGTGGTTTTGAACCATCTACCCTGTGGTTAGCAGTTTAAAGTTTAAACCCACTGTGTTACCAGGGCTCCTGACTTCCGGAGAAAGGATGTCGTTTTCAGCTTGTGGTAGTCAGAGAAGCCTTTGTGACATTTGAATTGAGACCTGAATGATGACAAGCAGATTCACTGACCTAAACAAATAATAATCTCATACTAATTTAGTGCTTGGCATTTGTTGGATACTCCCAATCATTTCAAAAAAGGAAGAGAGTTTTTTCTTATTCTTAGCTAAATTGAGTCTGTACTAATACTGGAGATTTTGAGCTATCCTTAGTTTAAATAATGAGCAGGGGTTAGAAGTGAGGGCCAGCTATTTTCTTCTCAAGGTTCTTAAATTTAAGCATTGGCAGTTTGATTTTTAAGAGGGTTAGGAGGCAAAATCCTTTAGTTCAAAATAGAGTGAATTGTCTGCTTCCAATTATTTGATCATCTTAATCTAAACCAGTAGAATAAGCACAATACTTTCCACTAATCTATATAATATATGTGAAAAGCAATCATGACTTGGTATAAAGTGTTTTAAACCCCATATGAAAGTCTTCATCATTGAGGATAACTAAGTACTGAATTGATATATTGGCATCTGACGTGGCATCTTATTCAAGCAAATCTCAGAATGGCACTGCTCTTCCTGACTGCTACTCTGCTAAGATGTTGAGTGGTAGTCCTGCCCTTCAGGATTTCTACAGAGATTCTAAAGAAAGAATGAGGAAAAGATCTAAAATGGAATTCTATTTATATAGTCTGTTTCCTGAGTAAGATTTCATAGGTTGTAAAAGTTTATTTTAAATAAATGAATTTTGATTTTTGTAACCTGCTAATAGCTTCCCTTGAAAAACAAGAATAAAATCTAATAGGAACCGTGAGACATGATGGCTTCATGAAAATAGTATATAATGCAATGATAACCAGTTCCAGTATTTTATTGGCATTCAAAAAAATCCGTTCTGCTTTGCTGGGTTTGCCATGGTAGGATCTGAGCATTTCTATATGTAGGACTGAAGCCAGGCATCATGTTTTCATTTGTCTTTCATAGTCGGCACCTTTTACACTTTAACCTCCATTCTACACAGCAAAAATAAAATAAAATTTTAAATTCAGGCATGGTGTAGGTTTTCTATTCATACTTGCTGACACTCTATTTTATTTCTGTAAAGAGCTCTGGTAGTGTAGTGGTTACAAATTGGGCTGCTAACCTCAAGATCGGTAGTTCGAAACTACCAGCTGTTCTGTGAGAGAAAGATGAGGCTTTCTGCTCCCATAAAGATCTGCAGCCTCAGAAACCCTGTACAGGGTCACTATGAGTCGGAACCAACTCCATGGAACTTAACAACAACAACATGCAAAAATTATACTAGCACTACATTGATTTCGGGAATGTTAGAGGAGTCTATAAGCATTACAATGCTTCAAATAATAATCAAAAGTGTTCTTCCCAAAATACACGATATTCCTGTTTTATAATTAGAAACAGCAACAAAGACCACAGACATGATTGCGAAGCCTGGTTTAAAGCTGGTCTGGTCTTTGAATGGGGAAGCTTGCTTAAGACTGGGTGAAAATCCTGTTATAATAGCAAACATGGTAGACACAGTAAGGCAAGTGACTCAGAGAGACTTGGGTTGTAAATGGTTTTATTATACTTTACTATTGAAGAGTTGATGGGCCTTTCAGAAGGTTCTAGAATGAGCATTAAAACTATTTGCAATGTTCATCTTCTGGGCAGAGTAAAGTTACACTGATGAGGGTGGTGGGTTGTTGTTGTTGTTGTCATGTGCCATCGAGTCGGAACCGACTCATAGCGACCCCATGCACAGCAGAACGAAACAATGTTCGATCCTGGGCCAACCTCACTACCGCTGCCACACTTG
>NW_006408531.1:14353980-14363058 GCF_000296735.1 Chrysochloris asiatica
TCTCCAGCATAACAACAGTTGCGAGGATGGCACAGGACTGGGCGGTGTTTCATTGTTGTACACAGTTGTACACAGGGTCGTTATAAGTCCGAACTGACTTGACGGCAGCTGACAACAATTTGGATTTACATATCAGCATATATATTAGTTAATGTTTCCAAATGCTGTTGCTTAGATTTATATACTAAGCTAAAGTCTAGCGACATAATTAGCTCATCTATATTTTCATGTCTTATAGGTACTCCCAGCCCCTCCATGAAGAAATAGCATTGCATAAACATCTGAAACATAAAAATATTGTCCAGTATCTGGGCTCTTTTAGTGAGAATGGTTTCATTAAAATCTTCATGGAGCAAGTACCAGGAGGTAAGAAATGTTGTTCATTCTTTTTTTTAAAGTACACATTCTAGAGCCTTGAAGACCAGTAAAATTAGGTTTTACTAGATTACGGGCATTGACTTGTCTAAGTTAAAAGGAAGATTAGGCATGAGGCTTTCCTTTGCAGTTTATTCGTGACGGTGGCAGTATGTCATCTAGTTGGTTCTGACTCATAGGACCTTGTATAAGGTTTCCAAAGCTATAAATCTTTACAGGAGCAGAAAGCCTCATCTTTCTCCCAAGGAGCGGCTAGTAGATTCGAACTATTGACCTTTTGTTTAGCTAGTCCCATGTGCAACCTCTACACTACCAGGGTTTCTTTGCAGTTTATTTTGTTTGTTGTTATTAAGTATTGTCGAGTCAGTTCTAACTCATAGCAACCTTGGGTAGGATTTCAGAGCAGCAGCTAGTGGGTTTGAACTACCAACCTGTGGTTTGCAGTCCACTTCTGATCATATAGTGCCATACTAGGAGTCCTTGCAGTTTCTTGTTGTTGTTGTTGTTGTTAAGTACTGTTGAGTCAGTTCTGACCCATAGTAACCCTGTGTAGGGTTTCCAAGAAGCGACTGATGAGGTTGAGCCACACTGACCTTGTGATTCAAACCGACTCTGCAGTCTAGCTCATTAGCCCACAGTGCCACACCAGGACTCCAACAGTTTATCAGGAGACAATAAGTAAATTTCTGAATTTTTGTGCCAATAATCATAATTTGGATTAATGGCAACAATTGAGTTTTATTTCTACTTTATTTGATAATGAACTTGTTTAGACTATTACTATCCATGTTTGAACCTTAAGTATTTAGTACAATACCAAGGCTCTGTGAATAACAAATTTATACTGACTTAAATAAATGGTGCATTACTGATGTCTCTGTTGTTCAATGCCTTTGAGTCCGTTTCAACTCAGTGTCGCTGTGTATAATAGAACAAAACACTGGTCAGTACTGTGCCATCTTTACAATTGTTGTTATGTTTAAGCTCATTGTTGCAGACACTGTGTACTTTAAAGAGCTCATTTTACTTTAAATGAAGAATTTTAGCCATTGTTTTTTCCATACTCCACAGGAAGTCTGTCTGCTCTCCTTCGTTCCAAATGGGGCCCACTCAAAGACAATGAGCAAACCATTGGTTTTTATACAAAGCAAATACTTGAAGGACTAAAATACCTCCATGACAATCAGATAGTTCACCGGGATATAAAGGTAGGCTGTACTAGGATTTATGTCCATTTGTATTTGAAAAAGCTGTGTTGGGTTTTGATTGTTAATTTGAAATGGAAAATAAACTTTTAAAATAGCAGAAATGTTAGAGGCTACTCTCTGCAGAATCCTTTGTTTAGGTTCAATGTCCTATCTCTTCTACTCAAGGTAAAAATTCTTTGACTTGTTCAACTTACCAAGATGGCGCTCCTACTTGCATGCTGGTGCTTTGTGGGGCGGAGGTGCTGCAGTAGAGTTGAACTGAATGGAGTCTCTGCTGCTAAGGAATTTACAGTCTAGTTTCTCTTTGTTTACTTACCCATTGATGTTATTCAGAAAATTACTGAATCAATGGTTGCATGATTGGAAGAAAAAAATAAAATCCTCTTTTCTCCCAAGTATTATATAATCATGGATTGAAATAAAATTAGATAACTTATATTGTTGTTAAGTGCCGTTCAGTCAATTCTGATCCATAGTGACCATATGTAGCGTTTTTGAGGAGCGCCTGGTGGGTTTGAACCACCAACCTTGCGGTTCAAACTGACCATGTAGTCTAATGCATTATCCTGCAGCGCCACACCAGGATTTATTAGAGTCTGTTTATAAAGAAAAAATTCAGAGCTAATAAGTAAGTTAATATTAGAAGGAGTGCTGGTGGTGCAGTGGTTAAGCATTCAGTTGCTAACAATAGGTCAGAGGTTCAAACCTACCTGCCACTCCATAGGAGAGCAATGTGGCAGTCTGGTTTTACAGATTTACAGCTGTCCTAGAGGGTCACCATGGGTCAGAATGGACTCAACAGAAATGGGTTTGAAGTTCATATTTTTACCCCAAATTTTGAGTCTGATGCCTTCGAGCAATTGAATGCAATCAATAACCACTTTAGAAAGAGACAAGTCATTATTATAAACCCCCCCCCCACCAGAGCACCTCATAGTGAGCAGGCTGCTTTAAGTCGAGTTCAACAGACTTTTTATTGAAAGCAATATTTATACTCATTCTCCACAATATTAATTAGTACCACATGCAGGTAGACTATAGTTCTTTCATCCCCATTAAACCACAAGGTGGTCATGATGCCCCCGTGAACATTTCAAAGGAGGACATAATTAACTCTCCTGGTGCCTGCTTATCTAGATGGTCATTCCTTATCAGAAGGTACACAAACAGGGACCACGGTCTAAGCACAGCTGGGCAATGATTAACTTTCCGACTTAAAATAATGAAAACATATATCTAAGAAACACGGACAGATTGGGATATGTATAAGTTGTTTTCAGGGAGTGCTAGATTATATTTACTCTCGTTATGTTGTTGTTGTTGTTAAGTGCTCTTGAGTCAGTTCCGACCCATAGCGACCCTGTATAGGTCAGTTCAAACTGACCTTTCAGTCCAGTACATTAACCCACAGTGCCAGCTAAGCAAAAACAGTTATGCTCTCAAACGGGCTACACTTGTGCCTTCAATATTACTACCCTAAAATCCACCCAAGTTCCCACTTTTCTGTAATGTGTTTAATTATAATTCCTAGATAGCCCAGCAAATAAGTAAGACAACATGGAAAAGAAAGAACAATGAATGGTGAGTTCTGAATGTCATAATTTCACTTTATCAGCTACATTATTGAAACCCAGACTCTTGTTGAAGAAATAACTAGGAACCATTTTTGATCTTGTGAAAAAGTAATAGACTATGGACAGGTATGAGATGCACTGTTAATGAAGAGTATAGCAGTCATGTTCTTGTTGCTTTAGGGTACCTTTTTAAATTGGACTTGTAAGCCAGTAAAACATTGAACGAAAGATAATAGGTTTGATTGAAGTCCTCTGTTCTCTAGGGTGACAATGTGCTGATTAATACCTATAGTGGCGTCCTCAAGATCTCCGACTTTGGAACATCAAAGAGGTTGGCGGGCATAAATCCATGTACTGAAACTTTCACTGGTACGTTTTTGCAATGATGATACAGACCTTTTGTAATTAAGGAAGTTAATTGCTAGGTTTGAACATAGTATGAGACATAAATTTAGTCTGTATACTCACAAACATTAGTGTTGATATCTTTTGATGCTTTAGTAAAATGTGACACAATTTAAACTGGTCCTTTTCTCTTGTTATATTTATGTGTTTGTACAGTCTCTCTCTTTTTTTTTAACTCTGAATTTATCATTTGTTTTCCCTTTCATACCATTGTTTTCCTCCAGGTTGGCATTGGCCTATAACCACTATAACCCTGGCAAGTTTTTTTGTTTTTTGTTTTTTGTTTTGACATTTACATAGTCCAAGCTCTCTGTGATTCTTACTCATACCTTAATCACTTCCCATCTGGACTGTGAGTTCCCTCATTCCTAGTCTTGTTTACTCCCTGTGGCCTAGTCCCCTACTCCACAGTATAAATAACGCTGTTGGATTTCAATTCAGAAAGAGGAAGTGACTCACTGACTCAGAAGTGGGCTGGGGAGAGAGCTTCCCTGAGAAATTAGGCAATGCAGTCACTGTAAAGTCCTGGGAGGCTGGAAAACAAGTGAGATTTCTAAAAAGGTAACAGGAGCCAAGAGAAAACTAAGGCGCAGAGAAATTAATGCCCGCCCAGGGCACGTAGTAGTCATGGTGACAGACATGGTCAACAAATGATTAGAGAGAGAAAAAAAAATTTTTAAAGAGCCAATGAATAGTCTTTGGTCTAATATAAAGCAAAATGGTCGAATGTTCTCAGTGTTTAATTCTCTGTGGTAGATGTTGTGTGCCATCTAGTCACTTCTGAATGATAGTGATCCCAAGTGATAAAGTAGACCTGCCCCAGGTTTTCTGGAAGCACATCACCAGGTGTTTTCTTTCCTGACAAAGTTATTTATATTGTGAAATGGGTCTGAACTACTGTCCTTTTGGTTAGCAGTTGAGCGTTTAACATTTGCTTCTTATGAGGTGGGTGTTGTTGTTATTAAATGCCATCAAATTGGTTCTGACTCATAGTGATCCTGAGTAGGGTTTCCAAGGAGCAGGTGGTAAGCTTGAACCGCCAACCTTGCAGTTCAAACTAACTTTGCAGTCCAGCGCATTAACCCACAGCCCCACACCAGGACTCCCGAGGTGTATGGTAGTACCCCCATTTTGCAGATGATGAAATTGAGAGAAAACTCAGTTTGCTGCCAAAACTCACATACCTTATAAATAATGGAACTCAGGTTTTTAAGCCACACTTTGCTCTTTGCTTTCACCTTATTGATCCAAGTTGCCACTCTCTTCACCTCAGTATCTGTTCTGGTAACCTGGGAGGGGAACAACAGTGAAATCCCACTAGGCTCCGCTCTGGAACATTCAGTCAGCAGTGTCTCCAGTCTGGCTCCCATTCCCATGGCAATGGATATTTCATGACACAGAATTAAATAAATTTACAATACATATTTTAAACAAAATTAAGTACCAGCGTATTAATAATTTTAAATATCTTTACATTTACTTCCTCAAACACTTTCAACATGGCAGGAGACGTTTTAGATGGTGCTAACAAGCCATAATTTCTGAGAGGAAAAATCTCTTCCTTCAGCACTTTATTTAGACAAGATATGAATCTCCTTTGATTCTTGAATCCCCTTTTTTTTAAATCCCCAAAGGAGCTGTAATAATGTCTATATTGCAAGAAACGTTTTGGATACTCTGCCACTGGCTTCAGAGTGCCAAATGTGGCTGGCGTGCAGGCGTCTGCCTGCAGCACTGATTGTGACTGCTTGCAGACTATCAGCACACAGAGCACTAGCTCAAAGCCAGCCAAGTCTGCGTTAAAAGATACCGATCTGTTTTACCTCTTGATGATTTGATGAAGGAGAAGGCAGGCAAGAGCAACCAGCATTTATGGAGTGCTTACTGTATACCTGACTCTGTTCAATGTGTTACAGAAGTTATTTCCCAACCCTCAGTGTCTGGCATGATTATCCCAGTTTACGGTGAGAGAACTAAGGTTCAAGGAAGTTAAATAAGTAGTGATAGAGCTGGGATTCAGACTAGACCTAACATGCCAAATGAATTCATTATCTTCTCCCCAAACCTGTTCCGCCCACACTCTTCCTGAACTCAGTAGATGGCAGCTGCAGACCTAGAGTTATCCATCACGCGTCTCTCACTTCTCACACTCCAATCTGATCCCTCAAGGAAGGCTGTTGTCTCTAATTGCAAAATAAGTCCAAAGTGGGGCCAGTTCTTGCTGTCTCCACAGCTAGCGCCCTCATCTTTCACCTGCATAGCCTCTGACCTCTTCTCCCTGAATCCACTGTCCATTCTCAATGTAGCAGCTGTCCACTCCCTACTGTCCATTCTCAATGTAGCAGCTGAAGGAATCCTTGGACAACATTCAGCAAGCCCAGGCACTCAAAGCATTCAATGACTTTCTTTTTCTGAGTAAACACTAAACTTCTTACAATGGCAGATAAAATCCCCTCCTGATCAGCAGTCCTTCAGTGCTTAGACCCCATTCTTCACTCTTCCTTCTTTGCACACTGCTCCAGGCGCATGGGCCTTCCTGTATTGGCTCCATTATGCCAGGTCAACAGACACTCAACTGCAGTTACCTCATTGGTCCAAGCAAGAGCCCCATGAGGCTGCTGCTTAGGGTCCTGTTACAAAAAAAAAGCCTGTACAAAAATGTTTCCTTTTTCCAGTGAAACTCCTCCCCCAACTACCTGTATGACTGCTTTTGAAGCTTCTCCATGAAGCCTACCCTGACTTCCTTGTTTACAAGGGCAGCCTCCCTGGGACTGGCATTCCTGATCCCCTTAATCCTGCTATTTTTTTTTTTTTTTTTTGTCATAGCACTTGTCACCTTCTAACATACTACATAATTTACTTGTGTTTTTTTAATGTTTCTAGAGTTCTGGTGTGGTGCTGTAGGATAAGCACTGGACCGCAAGGTCTGTTTGAATCACAAGGTCGGCGGTTCAAATTCACCAGCCACTCCTTAGAAACCCTATACAGGATCGCTATGAGTCGGAACCAACTCAACAGCACTTAACAACAACATGCTTAGAGCTTATTGTCTGCTTCTCCCTACAAAAAATGTAAACTTTTAGTGATCATACATTTCTATTTGTAATGTTTTTGTTTATTCTACTGCCATATTCTAAGTGCCTTTAACACTAGAGGACCCTCAGTATAGGTCTGTTGAGTGAATGAGTAAATGAAATGTAATGTTGAAGTATAAGCTGTTAGCCACTAAACTACACTGCCTCTCCAGACTGCTACATGGGCAAAGAAATTCTAACATAAATTGTTTTTAAGTACTGTTTTTACAACTTTAGAATATGGTATCTATGAGGTACGGATTTTAGTGTTAATACTCACCCCCCACCCCACCCCACCCCAATGAACACAGGACCAAACCTGATTTTTCTGGCACTTGTTCTCTGGAGGAGAATTAAACATTTGGCACGTAAAAATTTTTGAAATATTGTTTGATGAATAAAACAATACATATTCACTATTAAGACATCAACTATCCAGTTTGTTAAATTCACTCTAAAGTTGTTCAACAGCTATATTTTAGATTCAAAGACAACAAAAAAGGAAGGTAGGCCTCAGCAAATATTTTCTAAAAGATCATTTGATTGTATTTTATCATAGGAAGTTATAAATGAAGTCATTTATACTCATAAACTGTTTTCTACAAAGGGTAGGCAAATTGTTGGGGAGTGTGTTATTCTTATTGCTGTTATTGTTAAGTGCTAATCAGGTCAGTTCTGGTAGCATAGTGGTTATGAATTGGGCTGCAAACTGCAAGGTCAGCAGTTCGAAACTACCAGCTGTTCCGCAGGAGAAAGATGAGGCTTTCTGCTTCCATAACGATTTACAGCCTTGGAAACCCTATGCAGGGTTGCTATGAGTTGGAACAGACTCCACGGCATATAACAACAACAACAATGATGAGGTTTGAAAGATAAGCCTGACAAGATGATGAAGCTTGAAAAAAAATGGCAAACCGTTATTATACTATTATGAACAACACCATCTTCTAGCCTATGTGTTAGTGGGTTTCATCGGAGCACTGAAAGAATTTTTTTACCTATAAATCATGCACTCAGATATTCATAAAAAGTGTCTTGTCTGTATCAAAATGTCTGCCATTTTGGTTATTAATGAAAAAACGTAAGTAGCTCTTTTGGAAAACACCTCAGGATTTGAAACAATGTAACATAGCAATAGAAGAGTTTCTAGTTGCTGATTCTATAGTTTGTTTGAGTAGGTCAGAAACTCTAGGTATTGTAAATGGTTAACATGTGCAGCTGCTCACTGACAGGTTGGAGGTTTGAATCCATCTGAAGGTGTCCCAGAAGAAAGACCTGGTGATCTGCTTCTGTCAATCAGCTGTTGCCCCTCCCCCCTACGCAGCACAATGCTAGTCTGACACGCATGGACTTGCCCTGAGTCAGAATTGACTTGACAGCAACTGGATTCATGAGTATATTGTTGCTGTTGTTAAGTGCCATTGAGTCGATTCCGACTCATAGTGACCCTGTCTAGGGTTTCCATGGAGTGGCTGGTCAGCTTGAAATGCCAACCTTGCAGTTCAAACAACTTTGCAGTCTGACGCATTAGCCCACACCGCCACACCAGGACTCCATGAGTATGTTGTTGTTGTTGTGAGGTGCCGTCGAGTCAATTCCGACCTATAGCGACCCTGTATTGGGTTTCCGAGGAGTATATTAGAGGCAGAAAATATGGCAATAACCTGTTGCTATCCATAATCTCCCACCACTTGTCTGTCAGTTTGTTGTACTGTGGTGGCTTGTGACTTGCTGTGATTCTGGAAGGATGCCACAGGTATTTTAAATACCAGCAGGGTCACTCATGGTAACAGGTTTCAGATGAGCTTTCAGACAAAGACAGACTAGGAAGAAGGAGTGACGAACTATTTTCAAATATTTAGTAATTGAAAACCTTATGAATAGCAGAGAAACACTGTCAGATATACAGCCGGAAAATGAGCCCCTCAGGTTGGAAAGCACTCAAAATGTACTAGGGAAGAGCTGCCTCCTCAAAGTAGAATTGACCGTGAGGACGTGAATGGAGTAAAGCCCGCGGGACCTTCATTTGCTGATGGGGCACAACTCAAAATGAAGAGAAACAGCTGTAAACATCCATTAATAATTAGAACGTGGAACGTATGAAGAATGAATCCAGAAAAATTAGAAATTCTCAAAAATGAAATGGAATGCATAAACATCGATATCTTAGGCATTAGTGAGCTGAAATGGACTAGTATTGGCCATTTTGAATCTGACTACCACATGGTTTACTATGCTGGGAATGACAAATTGAAAAGGAATGGTGTTGAGTTCATTGTCAAAAAGAACATATCCAAAGCAGTCATGAGGTACAACGCTGTCTGTGATAGGATAATATCCATGCACCTACAGGGAAGCCCAGTTAATACCACTATTACTCAAATTTACACACCAACCACTAAAGCCAGTGAGGATGAAATAGAGGAATTCAACCAACTTCTT
>NW_006408531.1:14366268-14371196 GCF_000296735.1 Chrysochloris asiatica
TGAAGCGTGGCAACAATTGTGAGGTTGGCACAGAATCAGGCAGTGTTTCCTTCTGTTGTGTATAGGGTCGCTATGAGTTGGTACCAACTTGATGGCACCTAACAACAATAACATTCGTAATCTTAACTCATTGCTGGACTTTGGAAAATCTCTACTGATTATATTAGAATCACAAAATCAGGCTATTGTTCGACCAATGAGATGGCTGCAGCTGAGTATTTACCTGGGATGAACCAAACTAGAGCTAAACCCAAGGGTTCTTTGTTCCCCCTTCATGCTCTTCCATTACAAACCATGTTTAGCACTTGGTCACCACTCAATTTTAAAATCTCTTTTTCAGTTTGTTCCTCTTCACTCTATGTCTGATGATTTGCCTATCTGGGTGGTACCTGACCTGCCTTTTGTCCGTTAAACCTGTTATTTCATGGCACATAAGCAGAGGTCATGTATATTTGACTTGTAGAATAAAGTACTACATCTTTCTTAGTAATAACTTTCAGAACATTCGTGCTTTTATGACAAAGAAATGATAATGAAAACAGAAGAGCTGAACATTAACTCGGGAATTTTAGAAATACAGATTTAAGTTAATATGTGAGTGAACTGGGTTTATGCTGAAAAAGGTTAGAAGTGTACATAATAGTGGAAATCCTGGTGTGATGCTGTAAGATAAGCACTTGATTGCTAACCACAAGTTCAGCAGTTCAAACCCACCAGACACTCCTCGGAAACCCGATGCAGGATCACTATGAGTTGGAACCAAATCAACAACATGCACATAATAGTAGACTTCATTTATTAAAAGAACCAGACAAAGAAAATGTATCTTGACATACTCTCATTTGCTGTGAAAAGAGTAATTGGTAGAAGTTTTTAAGAGGTCCCAATGAAATGATGCCTCAGTTATGCTAGAGGCTTCAAAATATTCTTGGGAAATTAAATTAAAAGATAATAGAATTTTTCCATGAAGTTTTGAAGCTCCCTCACACTATGCTGTTTGTTGTTGTGTTGTGCTGTTGAATCCGTTCCAACTCATAGCAACCCTATACATAATACAGAGTTTCTGGGGACTAGCTGGTGGATTTGAACTACCGACTTTGAAGTTCAAAATGACCTTGCAGGCCAGTGCTTATCCGACAAAGTACTATACTATCTAGAAAATGAGAACCTATTTATTTATAATGCAATGATACTGGAAAATTCTTTTTAATGTCACTGGTAAAATCCATGCTAAAAACTGCTATTTCTAGTGTTATTAACAGCAAAGAAAACTAGATCCCCCAAAATATGAGATATTAAGACTAAAATCATTTTTGCTTTATTTGTATGAAGAAAAAGCAACTGTCTTGACCTATCCACCTGTTTCTGCTTTTCCAAGTGAATGTGTGTTTGAATTCTTTCCAGGTACCCTGCAATACATGGCACCAGAAATAATAGATAAAGGACCCAGAGGCTATGGAAAAGCAGCAGATATCTGGTCTCTGGGCTGCACCATCATTGAAATGGCCACCGGAAAACCACCCTTTTATGAACTGGGGGAGCCACAAGCAGCAATGTTCAAGGTTCATTTTACATATGTCTTAAAAACACATATATCAAGTTTTTCAGGTGGTTGTTGTTGGCTTCCACATTAAGTTGATTCCAAGTTATAGCGATTCCATGTGACATAGTAGAATTGCCCCGTGGGGTTTTTGTTGGCCTCAGGAGCAGATCACCAGATCTTTTCTTCTGAGCTGAAAAGCACCTGGGTGAGTTTGAACCATCGACTTTTCAGTTAGCAGTTGTGCCAACAGAAATCCTTAAAACTTTTTTTTCATAGCTACTGGATATATAGGCATATGTCTCCCACTCCCCATCCCCCAGGCAAGAGAAAAAGAGTGTCAGTAAGCATGATCTGAGAGCATGGTGAACTCCAAAGCGAGTCGAGCACTCAGCCAGTGTCTAGGGCTCCCACAATGATCTCTCAGTTCCTCAGTTTACTCAGCTATAAACTGAAATGAAATATAACTTTCTTGAGCCATCTTCTAACAATGCAGTATAAAGAACACACCACTACATGGAGGATGATTGCTCTCTTTAGAAACATGACCCGAAAACCATCTGTGGAAAAAAATCCAAGAACATTTTTAACCATTTGCTTTAAAAAATGAAATAAATTCAACATTTTTCTCTACTTCTCCACCATAATAGTTGAATGAATCCATTTAAAAGATTAATTGCTATTTTAAATGCATCATTCTTATTTTCGTATTTCTACTTTTCTAACCTGTCAGTGTGTCACACTGTGGTGGCTTGTGTTTTGCTGTGATTCTGGAAGCTATGTCACCAATATTTTAAATACCCATGGTGG
Organism: Chrysochloris asiatica; assembly: GCF_000296735.1. Taxonomy (NCBI): domain Eukaryota; kingdom Metazoa; phylum Chordata; class Mammalia; order Afrosoricida; family Chrysochloridae; genus Chrysochloris; species Chrysochloris asiatica. The sequence continues at coordinate 14,368,619 of NW_006408531.1, forward strand.
ACAGGTTTCAGCTGAGCTTCCAGACTAAGACAGACTAGGAAGAAGGAGAGGCAAATTACTTCAGAATGTTTAGCCACTAAAAACCTTATGAAGAACAGCAGGATGTTGTCAGTCAGAGTGCCAGAAGATGAAAGCATTATGAATAGCACTAGAATATTGTCAGATGTAGTGCAAAAAGATGAGCCCTCAGGTTGGAAGGCACTCAAAATACAACTGGGGAAGAGCTGCCTCCTCAAAGTAAATTTAACCATCATGACATGAATGGAGTAAAGCTTTGGGAACCTTAATTTACTGATGTGGCACAACTTAAAATGAGAAGAAACAACTGCCAACATCCATTAAAAATCAGAACATGGAATATACAAAGTATGAATCTAGGAAAATTGGAAGATGTAAAAATTAAATGAAAAACATAAAGACCAATATTCTAGTATTGTTGTTGTTAAGTGCCATTGAGTCAGTTCTGACTCATAGCGATCCTGTATAGGGTTTCCAAGGAGTGGCTGATGGGTGTGTATCACCAACCTTGTGACTCAAATATACCTTGCAGTCCAGTGCATTATCCTGCGGTGCCACACCAGGACTTGTAGAATTAGTGAGCTGAAATGGAATGATATTGGTCATTTTTAATCTAACTATCATATGGTTTATTAAGCCAGAATAACAAGTTCAAGAGGAATGATGTTGCATTCATTATTAAAAATAACATTTCAAGATCTATCTTGCAGTACAGTGCTGTCTGTGATAGTACACTAGCCATATGCTTGTAAGGAAAACTAGTTAATACCACTATTATTCAGATTTAAACACTTGCCACTGAAGCCAGTAATGATAAAATTGGAGAATTCTAACAACTTCTTCAGTCTGAAGTTGATCAAACATGAATTCAAAATGTTTTAATAATTACTGGCCATTGAAATGCAAAAGTTGGAAACAAAGAGGCAGGATCAGTTGTTGGAAAATATGGCGTTGCTGATAAAAAGCAATGCTAGAGATCACATGATTGAATTTTGCAAGACCAATAATTATTGCAAATAACTTTTTTCAACAACATAAAAGGTTTGGACTTCACCAGATGGAATACACAGAAATCAAACTGACACATCTGTAGGAAGAGATGGTGGAAAACTCCATATCATCAGCCAAAGCAGGACCCAGGGGCCCAGGGGCAGACTGTGGGACAGACTATCAATTGCTTATATGCAGTTGAGACTGAAGCTGAAGAAAATCAAAACAAGTCCAAGAGAGCCAAATATGACCTTGAACGTGTCCCACCTGAATTTAGAGACCATCTATAGAACAGATTGGATACATTGGACACTAATAACCAAAGACTATAAGAGTTGTGGGAAGACATCAAGAACATTGTACAGGAAGAAAGTAGAAGGTCATTAAAAAGACAGGAAAGAAGGAAAAGACCAAAATGGATGTCAGAAGAGAATCTGAAGCATACTCTTGAGTATACAGAAGCTAAAGAAAATGGAAGAAGTGAGAAAGTAAAGGAGCTGAGCATAAAAGCAGACTTACACACTATAACCTTGTTGTTAAGTGCCATCAAGTTGCTTCTGACTTATAGCGGCCCTCTATAGGGTTTCTGAGGAGCAGCTGATGGGTTTGAACCACCGACCTCGGCCACTCCTGGAAACCCTATACAGGGTCACTATGAGTTGGAACTGACTCAAGTTGGAACTGACACTTAACAACAGTAGGGGTTTTGTGAGGTTTGTTTGAGATAGTATGTGCAAAGCACTTGTAACTGTGTCTGACACATAATAAATGCTATGTAATTGTTCTGAATAATTATATATTGCTATCTACAGAATAATAAAGCCCTCAGCAAGAAGGAGTGACAAAGTGGCAGCATCAACAAGGTCAGATTTAATAACAATTGTGAGGATTGTACAAGACTGGGCAGTGTTTTATTCTGTTGTATGTAGGGTTGCTATGAGTCAGAAAGAACTAGACAGCACCTAACAACAACAACAACAACAACAACAACATAGAATTATAAAACAGATTACCTTCGAAAAATTTCTCTTTAAATACATTTAAAAAAATCATTAAAATAAAGTTCAAATAACAGTAATGGGAAAACATTTAATTGTCTAAAACTATTCTTTAATCATAAAGAACTTTTAAATATCTTATAGTATAGATAGTTTGAGATAGGGGACATATTCACAAATCACATCATAGAGAAAGAGCACAGGCTTTATACCAAACAAATGAAGGTTTGTTCCCAAGTATGCCTTTTCAGAGCCATGTAACCCCAGCCCTTCTCAGCCTGTTTTTCATTGGTGTGATGATGTCTGAGTTCTCCATTGCTGCTATAACAGAAATACCACAAGGGGTGGCTTTAACAAACAGAAATTTATCCTCTCACAATTTAGGAGGCAAGAAGTATGAATTCACAATGCCAATTCTAGGGAAAGGTTGTCTCCTCTCAGCATCTGTAAGTCCAGTGTTTATTGGAGATCTCCAGATATTTTGGCATCAACTTTCCCTGGATCTAGAAGCTTCACATACAAGCTCTGGTAGCATAGTGGTTACGAATCGGGCTGCGAACCTTAAGGTCAGC
>NW_006408531.1:14372160-14373994 GCF_000296735.1 Chrysochloris asiatica
GACAACTTCAATCTTTTGTCCATTGATAAGAATGTTGTTTATTGGTCCAGTGGTGAGGATTTTTGTTTTCTTTACATTAAGATGTAATCCATACTGAAGGCTATGCTCTTTGATCTTCATCAATAAATGTTTCAAGTCCTCTTCACTTTCACCAAGCAAGGTTGTATCATCTGCATATCACAGGTTGTTAATGAGTCTTCCTCCAATCCTCATGCCACGTTTTCCTGTGTGTAACGTAGCTTCTTGGATTATTTGCTCAGCATACATGTTGAATAAGTTTGGTGAAAGACTACAACCCTGTTGCACATCTTTCTTAATTTTAAACCATTCATTGTTTCCATGTTCTGTTCAAACAACTGCCTCTTGGTCCATGTACAGTTTCCTCATGAGTACAGTTAAGGGTTCTGGAATACTCATACGTCACAATGTTATCCATAACTTGTCATGATCCACACAATCCAAAGCCTTTGCATAGTTAATAAAGCACAGGGAAACATCTTTCTGGTATTCTCTGCTTTCAGCGAAGATCCATCGGATATCAGCAATGATATCCTTCATTCTGTGGCCTCTTCTGAATCTGGCTTGAACCTCTGGAAGTTCTCTGTCAAGTGTATGCTTGCAGCCATTTCTATATTACCTTTAGCAAAGCTTTACTCACATGGGATATCAAAGATATTATTGTTCTATGATTTCCATGCATATGAGGTTATTAAAATACTATGGCTTGGGTCAGGCACACCTTAGTCCTCTTACTGACATCTTTGCTTTTGAACACTTTAAAGAGAACTTGTGCAGTAGATTTGCCTAATGCAATATGTCATTTGATTTCCTGACTGCTGGTACCATGAACATTGATGAGCAATATGAAATGTTTGACAACTTCAATCTTTTCTCCATTTATCTTGATGTTATTTTACATCTTAGAAGTGAGGATTTACATCAGATAGGCTGATCACATCAGATGAGGGCTGATTACATCAGATCACATCATTACATAATTGCCAAACCTCTAAGAACTGTAGCCTAGTCACATTGACACATATTTTAGGGGCACACAGTCGAATCCATGATAAGCAGGGATAGTGGTTTTTTTTAGTATATAAATTTTCTATTCTTAAAATAAGCCCCACAGAACATGACACCAATTCATCAGTGTCTACAGATGCAATTATGGACAGTGATTACATTCTTCACTCTGTGTGACTCTTCTTACCCTCCTTTGTTAAAAAGTTTCCTCCCCCATAGCATACACTCACTGCCGCCTAGTTTACTGCCTGACCTCTCCAGCTGCTGATGCCAGTTTGATCCCAGGTAGAGCTGTTCTTTAAGAGAGCAGGATGCTCAATGCAAGCATTCTTTACCAATTCAGCTAAACTTTTACTTGGTTTAAAGAGCGCTTCAGGGGATATTTTTGGTTTAAGGTTTAAAGATTACTTCAGGGCAATAGTTTTGAGGGTTAGTCTAGCCTGCGTGGCTCTAGAAAGTTTAGATTCCATGAGAATTTGAAATTCTGTTGCAGACTTTTACAGGGATAATATTTAATCCACTGGATTGCTGAGCAGATTCAGTGAGATTCATATATGGCACCTAATAAAAAAAAGCCAGCATAATGCCTGGCTTTTTTTCACAATAGTTCTTGTGAACAACCTAGTGGTCTCAGTGAAAACATCTTTCTTGTATGCCTGTGTGCTGAAGAGTTGTAAAGCTTTGAGCAGAAATTGTTACTTGTTGTTGTTGTTGTTGTTGTTGTTGTTGTCAGGTGCCATCGAGTCGGAATCGACTCGTAACGACCCCATGCACAGCAGAACGAAACAATGTCCGATCCTGGGCCAAC
>NW_006408531.1:14375826-14408299 GCF_000296735.1 Chrysochloris asiatica
TGTTACTACATGGTCTTAAATGAGTCCTTCTGCCTATGCCATAGGTAAAGCTACAAAAGCACTCTGTGATATACCACAGCCTGTAAAAGCCATCCTAGCTCATGTTGACAACGGCCGTGAGTTTGGCCATATGAGGAAGGATCTTATTGTGTTCAGGAACCAAAGTCTTTAACTTGGAGCTCACATGGTAAGATTGCATGGTCACTCTGAAGACACCGTTTCCTTCTCGTGTTTATGCCTCAGGTGGGAATGTTTAAAGTCCACCCAGAGATTCCAGAGTCCATGTCATCAGAAGCCAAGGCATTCATATTGAAATGTTTTGAACCAGATCCGGACAAGAGAGCCTGTGCTAATGACTTGCTGATTGATGAATTCTTAAAAGTGTCAAGCAAAAAGAAAAAGACACAACCTAAGCTTTCAGGTACGTGGTTGCACTAAAAAGCTAAATTCTAAGAATTTAAGATGGAAAGTTTTTCCAGAAGTGAGCTAATTTTATCAGTTTATAGATAGCACTGGAAATTGGTATAAACCGTAGCACAGTATATTCAGGCATTTGGTTCCAGTATCAGAAGCTCTTACCACCAGTTTAGCTGTTGCTGGGACCTCATATGCACTACTCTTCCATCATATGGTTATGGGTGGTGGTGTTGTTAAGTGCTTACGAGTCAGTTTTGACTCATAGTGACCCTGTATAATGTTTCTGAGGAGTAGCTGCTGGGTTTGAACCACTGACCCTGTGGTTAACAGTCCAATGCTTATCCTACAATGCCACCCACCAGGACTCCATTTAGTTATTAGGTGTTAAATATATCAACATGTGACACTGTAGGATCAGCACTGGACTGTGAACCATAAGGTTGACAGTTCAAACCCACCAGCTGCTCCTTGGAAACCCTACGTGGGGTAGGGTTTGAGTCAGAATCAACTTGATCATACTAAACAACAACAACATACAGATTTAGGGAGCCCTGGTGTGGCGCTGTGGGCTAATGCGTCAGACTGCAAAGTCGTTTGAACTGCAAGGTCAGTGGTTCAAGCTCACCAGCTGCTCCTTGGAAACCCTATACAGGGTCGCTATGGGTCGGAATCGACTCGACAGCACTTAACAACAATAACAACAATGCTAGGGTTAAAGTGTGCAACCAACAACAACAAGGAAATGGTGCCAATCAAGTTGCCAACTCGCTGTGACCCTGTGTTGTTGTTCATTGTGTTGGAGTTGGTTCCAACTCATAGAGACCCTGTATAGGGTTTCTGAGGAGTAGCTAGTCGGTTTCAACTGCTGACCAGTACTTCTCCTATCGCACCACACAAGGAGTCCCTATAGGAAAAATTTAAACTGTAGACTAAGCATTGGATAGCTAGCTGCAAGGTCAGTAGTTCAAACCCACCAGCACCTCCTCGGGAGAAAAGATGTGGCTTTCTGCTCCCATAAAGATTTACAGCTTCACAAGCCCTCCACAGAGACGTTATGAGTCAGAATTGACTTGATATCAGTGGATTTGGGTTTTATAGGGTTTCCAAGGCTGTACTTTTTCAGAAAGCAGATTGCCACATCTTTCTCCTACCGAGCAGCTGGTGAGTTTCCAGCCTCTGGGTTAGCAGCACAGTATGTTACCTGTGCCAACAGCGCTCTCTAGGAATCCAAGTATAAAAGGGGTGAAACAGAGCCTTTAGGGGCTGAAACCCAAAATTACTACTAATGGGCTACAGTGGTTACAGAGCTGTTCAACTCCCAAGTTATCTAGATAATATTTTCTTTGAATTTTAAGTAGTACATAAAAACATGCGCTCTTTGAAAGACTATCTTATGAATAATAACAAGAGCAACAAATAAGATTGCCAATTATCAATACAACAGCATTGCAAAATTATAAGTTAATTGTCTCTTTGGAGTAATTTCTATAACTCCATTCAGAAAGTAAAAAAGGAATAAGGGCATCTATTTGTTCTTGGCATTTGGGGTGTTTATATTGGATGAGGATGGGCAGATTAAATATCTGGAAAGTACACTGATCCCATTTTAAGCCTTTGCTTTTTGTTGACTTGTCACGTAACAACAAAACCAGTGCACTTATGTTGCTGTTTGCTTTTCTTTCCACAGCTCTGTCAGCTGGATCAAATGGTGAGTTTGTTTTTGCCTTTGTCCATTGAGCTGAAGCCGGGTGCAGCTTGCAATAAACTCTAGATTTCCCACCAAATCACTCTGACCTCTGCCCCTTGCTTACAAGGGCTGGTGCAGCTGCAAGCCTGGCAGGGCTCATTCCTTTAGAAACCCCTCCTCTTTCGCTTTCATGAAAACTCAGCCGCCACAGACTCGATTTCCACTCAGAGCCGCGATTGTTCCTCCCTGCATCCCAAAATAAGTCCATGGTGGTGCAAGTGTTTAATACCTTAAGCTGTTCACCACAAGTTGGAGGTTCAAGTCTACCAAGAGATTCCTCAGACGAAAGAGCTGGTGATCCACTGCCCCAGAAATCAGTCACTTACAACCCCATGGGGAGTCCTGGTGTGGCGCTGTGGGTCAATGTACCAGACTGCAAAGCTGTTTGAACTGCAGGGTCAGCGGTTCAAGCTCACCACCCGCTCCTCGGAAACCCTATACAGGGTCGCTATGGGTCGGAACCGACTCAATGGCACTTAATAACAAAAAAAACAACCCATGGAGCATAGTTCTACTTGATACATGTGGCCTTGCACTGAGTCAAATCTGACCTGACCGAAACTGAGTTCTTTTGTTTGTTTGCTTTGTTTTTAGTGGAAAATTGGAGGAGGCTCCACACTCTTTTTTTAGACACCCATTGGCCACTTAACTGAGTTTCTTATGGAAACTTCCAATGCCAGGCACCTTCCTCTGTCATTCTGGGAGTCATATGTTATCTCTGTTTTCAGTTGGAGTCGTTGTATGTATCATTGCTATTAATGTTGGTCTATACAGACCACAACTATGCAGGACAGGAAGTTTGCTCTAGGAAGGTCAACTAATGCATTTCAAAGAATAATGAAGAAATAAGCAGAGTTTCGGATTTCTCTGAGTTGAGTGACTTGTTGATCAATTAGTGCAGGGGCTTAATGTGCATTGCACCTGAAGATTCCAATCAGCCCTTGGTCCAGTTAACCTGTTGCCATCAAATCGATTCAGACTCATGATAACCCCATGCTTGTCAGTGTTGTTGTAGTCAAGTGCCGTCGAGTCGATTCCGACCCATAGCGACCCTATGTAGGGTTTCCAAGGAGCAGCTGGTGAGCTTGAACCGCCTACCTTGCAGTTCAAACGACTTTGCAGTCTGGCGCATTAACCTACAGTGCCACACCAGGCTTGTCAGTGTAGCAGTCAGTAATCCAGAGGTTTTTCAGCAGCTGGTTTTTTGGAAGTAGATTGCTGCCGACCTTTCTTCTTAGATCTTACCGGGTGAATTCCAATCTCCATCCTTTCATTTAGCAGTTGAATACATTAACTTTTGCACCACCCAGGGACTTAACCCAGGGTAGAAGACTATTCATTGGAGTTTCCTGGGCATAGTGTTTCCTGTTTTTCTTCTTACATTCTGAGAGTTGGGAAGAACTCTGTGAAGAGAGTCCTCCCACACCCCCTTCCTCCTGTCTCCATGAGCAGCCTGGAAATGAAAGGCAGCCTTCAACATTTACACGGTGTGCATGCCGCAGTGCTCCTCAGCCTGGGGTCAGCCTCTTTGGGGTGTTTTAAAACAGACCCTGACTTTGGAGTTGTACAGAAGCCAGTTCTGACCCCAACTGAGCCACTTTCTGGATCTGGGACATGCAGCAAGCCATTCTGTGCTGGTAATAAAGCCTGCTTCACAGCTTAGGTTCTGGAAACAGAATAAAATAATATACTGGAAGAGCCTGGAGTTGTGCCAAGAAGCTCAGTCCATGAGAGTTTTATCCCTTCCACATGACTTGGCTTCTGTTTGCAGGAAATAGATTCCCATCACACACACATTTAACTTACATGAACTCGGCTCTACACACTTGGTGACGGGAGAGAGGGTGATAATTTCTGCTGACAATTCTGCCCACAAGTCTTCCCAGAGAAAATATTCTTCGAGTGTGAGCATGAAATGGAAGGTAAATCTGCTGAGCCCTTAGCCAGTCACGGCCCCACTTGCCCCGTGACCTTCCATGCGCAACATCATCCAGGAGTGATTTGGACTCTGCTCTGACCAGAATCTAACCCCACTTAAGACAGGCCTTGATTTATGGTCAGAGTTAAGAGGATGGGGTTGGGGTCAGAGCTGGGTTTACTTGTTGACCGGATGGCCTTGACAATAACTTGCCCTCAGCCACCTCATCTGTCCAGTGGGTAGGTACCGTTAGCCCACCCACTCTTAGCATTGTTATGAGGGTTAAATGAGGTCTCTCCTGTAAAATGCTTCACACAGTAGGAGGCGCTTTATAAGGTGTTGTCATGACAATTATTGCTGATGTTCTTTTCTTCTCCTGCCTGCCTGCCATGCCCAGAGTCCTTTTGTAATTGTAGACTACAGTCTAAAGGGGCTCTTTCCTTTCTCCAAGGGCCCACGCTGGTCCTCCTTCTCTCTCTCAGTTTCCCCCCAGGCCTCCTGGATTCTCTGGGACTTCCTACCTCCCAGGGACCCATCCATCCCTGATCTATCTGCCACTTGCCTTAGACACTGACTTAGAAAGAACAGCAACCACAACACCCACGTCATTAAAACTGTCCAGATTTTCAACTAAAAGGATATCATCCCAGGAGTGATATGGCTGATGAGCGCTTCCCTCTCCTTTCTAGGAAAGCAATACAGATGTGCTAGCCTTATTAGGCACTAAAACTCCATTGAAGATTGTTCTCGTGTGTTACAGAGAATATCATGCCTTTTATTAAACGAAATGATGAACTATGTATGGCCTAGTTTTTAACTCTCCTGGATGAGGTGTAAGCTACAGTTCTCTCTTCCTTCCCAGGTATTTTTTAAAGGCCAGATACCCAGCTCTGGTCAGATGGTTGCTCTACCTGTAGGGGGCCTCCGGTCCCTGGGTGGTGCAAACAGTTTAGTGATCAACTACTAGCCACAAGGTAGGTGATTTAAACCCACCCAGAAGCACCTCAGAGGACAGACCTAGCAATCTGTTTCTAAAAGGTCACAGCTTTGAAAACCCTGCTCTGCACACACAGGGTTGCCATGAGGCTAAGTAAAATTGCCAGTAACCATCACCTCCAACAAAGAGGTCTCTACCTTCAATAACTGCTCAGGTTTCCCCTCAAAAGGGGAGTGGGCAGGTGGTGTGATGAGGTCCCCTTTCCCTTTTCAAGAGAGAAAAATGACTTACCAAATCCTGCACTGTTCTTCCTGTCCCTACATACAGGCATGGAGAATTAGGTAATACATTGTAACTCATTAAAAATTAATTATGCATTCTATATGATAGGAAGTGTACTAGATGGTAAAGGCATGGTTCCTGCTTATGACCAGGACGCTGTGGGCTAATGTGCCAGACTGCAAAGCCATTTGAACTACAAGGTCATTGGTTCAAGCTTACCAGGTGCTCCTCAGAAACCCTATACAGGGTCTCTATGGGTCAGAACCAACTCAACGGCACTTCACAACAACAACAACAATATGGTAGGAAGTATGCTGGGTGATAAAGGCATGGTTCCTGGTTATGATCTGGGAAACATCCAGTCAAAGTCAACTACACAATAGAATCACTGAGTGTGTGCAGAGAACGATTGAGGTCCAGCTGAGAAAGTGGTTCAAGGAAGACTTTCCATTGGAGTGGCACCTGATGATTAAAGATGAACTTGAGTTGAACAGGTATCTGGGAAGTGGAGAGTCAGGTAAGGCCACTCCTAGCATGAGCGCTCGGGTGTCTGGAACCCCACTGTGTATTAAGGGACACACAGTCCATCAGGACACCAGTTGGTACTTACAGTGCATAGTGGAGGGATAAGCAAAAGGGCTCCTTACACTCTGCTCAGGGATTAGCAGAGAAGGATGGAAAGCCAGGGGAAGATTCCAGTCTGGAATGGAGTCTCAGACCAGCACTGTCCAATCGATAATAGAACTATCCTATATCTGCACTGTCCAATTGGGGGCTACTAGTCATAGGGGGCTCTTAAACATTCAAGATGTGGCAAGCATGACCGAGGCACTGCATTTTTATTTTTATGTTAATTAAGGTTAAATGCAAATAACCACACAAGGTCATTGCTGCCATTATTGGAAATGCAGCCATGTGAAGGATGGTTGCTTTAATATCATTCATTCAATAAGAATTTTTTGTATACTTCACTATATTTTACTTGTCTTCTCAAGCTGCCCTTTGAAATCTTCTGTTCAGCTCTTTTGCTCAGTCATTTCTTCTGTTTGCTTTAGGTACCTGTGTTCAAGAGCAGGTTTCAGAGTCTTTTTTTTTTTTTACTTCTTGTAATTATTTTGTTTTCAGTTAATGCCATGAGTTTTTGATAAGCTGAACCCACTCAACTGGCATTGCATTGCCAATTATTTTTTTGATTTGTATCAATGACCATGATTATAATAATAAAACAAATTTATCATTCAGAATAGTTTAAAACAGCTACAAGTGCCTTACTGCTATTTAGCAATTTTAATTACAAAACAGACAACACATGTATTTTCATTAGCATGAAGATTACTAACTAGATTACCACGAAATAGTGATGTAAATGAAATTGAAAGGTGAAGGAATCAATGGTGTAAAGTCAGAGTTGAAGATAGCACAATAGGAAATTGAGAAACTAACATATGGAAAATAATACTTTGTCTTCCTGAAGACCTAAACAAAACCAAGCAGAGACTTGACTTTTAAAAATACATACACAGGGCATGGAAATATCTGTAAAGTCAGTTAAAATTTCAGATTTCTATCCATAAAATGGAAAACATCCTCATTAACTATTCATACTATAACATGAGTTTCCAAATCTTCATACTTCTATTTAATTACTACTCTATTCTGCCACAAAGAAGCCTTGGTGGCATACTGGGTTACACATTGAGCTGCTAACTTAACTATAAGGTCAGCAGGTGGGATCGACAAGCCACTCTGCAGGAGAAAGATAAGGCTGTCTGCTGCCGTAAAAATGTACAGCTTCAGAAACCCTGTACAGGATCACTATGAGTTGAAACTGACTCCACAGCACATCACCACCACCGCCACCACCGCCACCTCCACACTCTACTGTTACCAGCATAAACTTCCTTGGGTATTGTTTTGATGTCATACCCTTGCCCGGAAACTTTCCAGGGTTCCCAGCTTCTTATTCTTTTTTTTTTTTTTTTTTAAGTTTTTGTGAATTGAGTGAAAGTTTACAAGGCAGATCATCAGTTTTACATTCAACAAATCATACACTTTGTTTCACTACAGTGATTATAATCCCCTCCAGGTACCATAAATTAACAGTATTTCTCTCTATTCATTTCAGCTCTTTAGAAATAAAAAACAAAAACCAACCACTCAGGCATATATAATAATTTGTACCACCAAAGGGTACATTGTACAAGTCTACCTCCTGGCCACCCTCTCTTTCCATGAATCTAGAGTCCTCAGATGCTCCCTCTCTCCAACCACCTATCTCTGCCTCCATCTCTGGTGTCACTGCTTCTCTGGATAAGGTAGATTAACTACGCCCCTGTTTCTGTTACAAAACTTCTACCTTTACAATTGTGACAGTTGCAATTAATCATGATAACAGTTACTCGCTATTGAATCATAAGAATCTTATCCTCATCTCTTTTTACCAGACCCATCTAGATAAGATGAAAACTATTCAGTGGGACTCTATCTTCCTCCACACAATCTTAAACTAAACTCCCTCATGAAACCTTTTAAGCCAGTCACTTCGTGCCTTTTTCGCCCCCTCATTTTAGGAAGCCAATGTCTAAGTTGCCTGTCCCTATCTACTCTATATACAGAAGGGATAGCATTGATACTTGATACCTATACCTATACCTTCATGAGTATAGATCAAGTTCATCAAATTGTAGCAATTTACCCTAATTTCTTTATAAAATACTGTTTTCTTTTTCATCTTCTAGTGGAGTTCTAATTATCAAGCCATCGAGGCTAGGTCAAATGGGTACTATCTGCAAGAATGGGTGTTCTTGTGCGTCTCCCCTCACTTCATATCAGCTGGATGCTTCACTCTCACCTCTAGCCCTCTATAGCCATGTCCTTGTCCATGGGCTCAGGTGTCCCCAGGTCTCACCACACTTTGGACCAACCAGCCCTTATTTTTCTCTCTGTCATCTCCAGGTCAACAGGAGTCTATGGAATGTGGTTGAACACAGCCCATTTCTTCATTGCTGCCTTTCCCCCTCTTCCACTCACTAGTAGACCAATGTGATCACCAGCTAGCTTACATGCCTGCTCTTCAGAATCTCTTTGATGTCCATTTTGGTCTTTTTTTTTTTTTTTTCTGTTGACTTGCTTTGATTTTCTTTAGTTTCAACTTGAATTTGCATATGAGCATTTGATGGCTGACACAGGACCTGCCAGTGTTTTATTCTTTTATACAGGTGGCAGCTAACAACAACTAACATTTGATAAAAATGTTTAATAAGGAACCCTGGTAGTGTAGTGGATTATGAGCTGGCTGCTAATCGCAAGGTCATCAGTTCAAATCTACCAGGAGCTTTCTGCTCCTGTAAAGATTTATAGCCTCAGAAAAACTATACAGTGCCTCTGTGAATGAAAACCTACTCAACTGCATGCAACCACTACCACCAAAACCACATGCTGTTGTTAAGTGCTGTAGAGTCAGTTTGGATTCACAGCAACCCTGTATAGCGTTTCCAAGAAGTATAGTGGATTTGAACCATCAAGCTTGTGGTTAACAATCTAGTGTTTATCCTACAGAACCACACAAGGCACTAGGAATATAGGAACCAAGGGGTAAGCCCTATGGTTTATGACAGGCCCAGATCCTTGTTAAAAATTAAGATTCCTGAGCCTGTCTAGAATATGGGGGTAGGATCTGGGATTCTACACTGTTAAATAAACGATTCTGATGGCTGTGGACTCACACAAGTGTAAGGGCCATTATTCAAGGTCTGAGAATTTCAGACACAGAATAACCAGATAGGAGACACTGTGCTGACGTTGGGCTTTGTTCCCACACTGCTCTGGAGAAGTTCCATGAGAGTTCCTGGTGCTCATTAATAACTATTAGGATCTGAGAGGAACAGAAGGAATTTCAAAAGTAAATTTCCACTGTCCCTAAGCACAGGCATATCCAAATCCCTGAAGTCAGAGCCATCTGTTCCCACTGATAGGAACTCCCAGCTACCTGGGACCCATGGACCAGGTAACCCTCACCCCCACCCCAGCCTACACCCAGACTCTTGGTGAAGCCCCCCTTTTTTCTTTTTTCTTGTATCTTTTTACTGTGAAGTGAGTGAAGGTTCACAGAGCAGATCATCAGTTTTATTTTCGGCAAATCATGCAATTCGTGGCAACTCACCGATTGCAGCCCCCTCCACATAACAACCCTGACCCACTCCCTCCCTGTGGTTCCCATTCCAGTCCATTTCCTGTCCCAACCCTTTGGAATTTCATCCTTGGGTAAATGCTGCCCTTTTGATCTTGGACGGTTGACCATTCTACCGTGTATGTGCTTCACTACTGTTGTTTGTTGTTAGGTACCATCGAGTCGGTACCAACTCATAGTGACTCTTTGCACAACAGAACAAAACACTGCCTGGTCCTGAGCCACCCTCACAATCGTTGCTGCTTTTGAGCCCACTGATTCTGCCACTGTGCCAATCCGTCTCGTTGGAGGTCTTCCTCTTTTTCTCTAACCTTCCACTTTACCAAATATGATGTCCTTCTCCAGGGACCAGTCCTTCCTGACAATATGTCCAAAGTAAGGTTGTAGTTCCCTATATGCTACCCACTGGCATCTAATCGATTCTTACTTAGCAGCCCTATATAGGGTTTCCAAGGTTGTCTAGTGTTTGCTGAAAATTGAGCCATGGGGGTGAGTTCAGTTACAGAGCTGAAGGGTGACTAAGGATCGTAGTCTTGAAATTCCACCATCTCTATCTGACCAGTATTCCTGCTCTTTTTTTATGATTTTGAGTTTTGTTTCCACAATTCTCCCACACAATCCAAGACATTCTAATGTGATCCCTTTCAAAGCAGTTGATCTTGGTAGCTGGGCACCATCTAGTTCTTCTGGTTTCAGGGTCATGGAGACTAATGTTCATGGGGTCTGTTAGCTCACTGGACTAATTGTTTCCAAGCATTTTCAATTTTCAGGTGAAACCATCTCATTCTGCCCTCACATCAGTCCCTAAAATAGAGCAGTAAGAATTGTCTTTCTAGAGACATACCTTTGACATTCCCTATCCTTGCAGGGGTCAGGATAAGAATTCCTCCAGCCTCTTTTAGCCTTTTCAAGGCCAGCACCATAGCAGAGGGCTTCTTAGTAATTTGCAAGGCATGACAGATTACTAAGAAGTCCTCTGCTGTGGCACTGTGGGTTAATGCACTGGACTGCAAAACTGTTTGAACTACAAGTTCAGCAGTCCAAGCTTACCAGCTGCTCCTCAGAAACCCTATACAGGGTGCTATGGATCGGAACGGACTTGACAGCACTTAACAACAACATCAAGGCTGCAAGGTAATGAACATTCTGCCAGTCTGCCTTCTTGAATTCCAAGGCCCTACCCAGTCACTCATATCTAAGGGTCTTCTGACCTCTGTGCTATCTACAAAATGTCAACATGCTCCTCCGGAAATTATTTGTACTTGAACTTCTCACCAGTTACAGTTATAAATACCGTAGAAAGGTACTAATATTCCTAATTTGCAAAGAAATCTTTCCTAATCTGAAAAGCCAGAAATATTAGGGGTGGATGGGATCATATCCCTACCATGAATGTATACACCTACCTGCCTTAGAGCCATCCCTGGTGGTGAAAATGGTTAGTCCTAACCAAAAGGTTGGAGGTTCAGTTCACCTAGAGGTGCCTTGAGAGAAAGAACTGGTGGTCTATTTCTGTAAGATATAGACCATTGAGAAGTCCAGGGAGCACAGTTCACTCTGAGGCACATAGTTAGAGATGCTGTAAGTTAGGAATCAACTTGGTGGCAATGAGTTTTTTACCTGCCTTAGCACCTCTTTTGCTCTCTGCCAGCCCCTAGTAGAAAGCTAACTGCCCTCCGTCATACTTGGGTTCTGGACCCCACCCTCCCTTGACTTCTTTGGTTGATTCTTCAGCATCAGTCTCTGCAGGTTACTCCCATGGGCACATCCTTTAGTGCCTTTTGTTATAAACTCATCTTGCCCCCTGATACCTCTGAGTCACTTCATGCTTCCCGTCACAACTGCATGCCGAAGTACAATGTCTCCAGAGCGTCACCTTCTTTATTCCAACCATTTGAGCATCCACCCTACCAGTTGACACCTGAACCTCCTCTGTTCAAGTCACTAGTGACCTTGATCCAACAAAGACTTGCACTGATGACCATTCTCTCTGGCTTTAGCCCTCCTCGGTGACTCCCATGACACCCCATTCTCCTTCACTGGCTGCTCCTAGTCGTTCTCCTGTACTGCCTTCTTCCCCCCCTCTTTTCCTCTCACTATTGGTGCTCTTAACATCGGAGTCCTATGCTTGTTTTATGTCTTTCCCTAAACTATGTCTTTTGCTTTAAAAGGACTACTAAATTTGTCTCCTTGTAGTCCTGGCGGGCGCTGTGGGTTAATACTCTGAACTGCAAGGTTCAAGGTCTGCGGTTCAAGTTAACCAGCTTCTCCTTGGAAACCCCATATAGGATTGCTATGAGTTAGAACCGACTCCATGGCACTTAACACCAGGAAGTTGGTCTCCAAGGAGAGCTGGTAGTTCAATGGATTAGGAGCTGGACTGCTAACTGCAAGGTCAGCAGTTCAAATCTACCAGTCACTCCACAGGAGAAAGAGAAGGCTTTCTTCTCTTGTAAAGATTTACAGCCTTGGAGACCCTATGTAAGGTCTCTCTGAGTTGGAACCAACTTGGTGGCACACAGGCATCACCACCATCAAGTTTGTGTCTAATTCAGTTTTCTCTTCTGAGCTCCAGACTTGTATCTAGTTATCGTCTTACTTCTTAACTGAATAGTCAAGATTATACTTTTCCCTACCCTCCTAAAAAAACAAAGGAAAGAAACTTTCTCTTCAGCTCTTATTTCCTCTCATCTTAGTATGTAAATAATACACTCATTCACTGATTTGAAGCTTGAAATCTTAGGGTCATTTTTGAAGCCTTTCTTTCACATTCTTTACTCCCATTTATCTGCAGATCCTGCTGGCTACATGAATGCTAGATGAATGAATGTCTGGCTTTACAGAGACGGCAACTCAATCTAGAACCAGGGTCACTGATTTACAAACAGGTAGAAGAGGGAATCAGGGCAGTGCCATGCATTCAGAACATCTGTAAGCCTTTTCATTCTCTTGTGGAGCTTAATGACAGCCACTGGGTTCCATCTTTAATCATATACAGTTTTAGCTCATTAGACTTCCTTTTAGGCAATCAGTATCCATAGCAACCCTAAAACTCACAGGCCGCTATGACACAGAGCCTCTCATTACTGGGTAATCAGGCCACTTTATGTAACCAAAAAGCAGGATAATCCAAGTCCTTACTCCCTCTTACTCCTTTAAACACATACTCACACACATACACATGTGATAAGAGCCCCTCATCTGATGGCATTCCAAGTAAAGCCTAATCTATTTATTCCTAAGAAATAACACTTTTGTTTTTGCATTGTAAATGGTGTGTGCCTTCACTTCTGACTGTAGGCTGCATTTTAAAGAGGATCACCAGTCTGGAAGTTGCAAGGTTTGAGACTCAGGGATTAACAGTGAACACCACTTTTTCCCTGACCTTCTGCATTAGTAGCCATGATGTCTTTCTCCAGGGACTGGTTCCTCCTGATAACATGTCAAAAGTGCATGAGAGGAAGTCTCAGCATCCTCACTTCTAAGGAGCATTCTGCCTGTACTTCCAACAAGACTGACTTACATACTCTTTGAATCCATGGCATATTCAGTATTCTTGGCCAACACCATTGTTCAGATGCATCCATTCTTCTTAGGTTTTTCTTATTCATTGCCCAACATATGTGTCAAGTGCATACGGTCACTCAAACTCACTATCCTTGAGTCAATTCCAACTCATAGTGACCCTATAGGACAATAGGACTGCCTCCGTAGGGTATTCAAGGTTGTAAATCTTTATAGAAGCAGATCGCCTCATCTTTCTCTCATGGAGTGGCTGGTGGGTTCCAACCACTGACCTTTTGGTTAGCAACCCAACACTTAAATGCTTAAGTTAAATGGCTTGGGTCAGATGCACCTCAGTCCTCAAAGCAAAATTACTTTCTTTAAAAACTATTGCATTAGGTGTAGGCGGTTTGTATCATGCCATCTCTGTGTCCATCAAGATAAAACAAAGACCCCCTATTAGCTCTTGAGTCACTGTGTCTGAGAGCTGTGATCATCTAACCCCTTGGTTCCTGAGGTTTGTTATTAGCAAAGAACCCTTTTGTGTATGAGTTCTTAAGAACTCTGATATTTAGAAGTGATAGAGCATATTTCCTCTAGGTAACAAGTACGTTTTACACTCACAGCATCCCACTTACTCATCCCTGCCCAAAGCAGCCCCAAAATGTAAAGGTGGACCTTTAAGGGTCTGAGGAACATGGCTTAAAACCCACAAGACCAATCTTTAATTTTATAGGTATAAAAACTGAAGCCTGTAAATGACCTTCCTAAAATGTCACTGTTGTTATTATATGGTGTGGAGTCGGTTCTGACTCATAGTGACTCTGTACAGGGTTTCCGAGGCTGTAAATCTTTAAGGGAGCAGAAAGCCTCATCTTTCTCCCACGAAACAGCTGGTAGTTTCGAACTGATGACCCTGAAGTTAGCAGCCCAATTCGTAACCACTGCGCTACCAGAGCTCCTTAAAGTGTCACCGGTAACCAGTAAAAATGAGGGACTCAGGACTGGTGTGTCCTCCACTGTTCACACCTCCAAATATCCCAGCCAGGGCCCAGGAGGCCCTTTATCACTGACCTGTGCACTTGGGCCATTCTGAGTGGGCAGAAAGGCAGCAGTCATAATCAGGCGACAAGCCTCCTGTGTCGTACAGTTACACCACACCACTCATCACAGTGAGATATTTGACACATAATACTGCTGCCTGTCAATAGGTATTTCAGTCAGGAGTCCCTAGTTGGCACAGCACAGCTAAGCACTCAACTGCTAGCCAAAACGTTGGTGGTTGGAAGCCACACAAAGGTACCTGGTGTTCTATTTCCAGAAGGCCACAGCCTTGAAGGGCCCATGCAGCACAGTTCAGCTCTGCACACATGGAGTTGCCATGAGCCAGAATCAACTTAACAGCAAAGAGCAATTTCTTAAAGCATTAATCCTCTTCTTTCCCGTCTCATCCCATGCAGAGTATCTTAGGAGCATATCCCTGCCAGTCCCCGTCCTGGTCGAAGACACAAGCAGCAGCAGTGAATACGGCTCAGTCTCACCTGACACTGAGTTAAAGGTGGACCCCTTCTCTTTCAAAACAAGACCCAAATCGTGTGGAGAGAAAGACGTGAAAGGAATACGGACACTGTTTTTGGGGTAAAGATCTGACTTACTCTGCATGTAAAGAGATGGGTGTACGTGTATCGGGTAATTGTAATTGATGCCACATACATTTATTACAGCATTCCAGATGAAAATTTCGAAGATCACAGTGCTCCACCTTCTCCTGAAGAAAAAGATTCCGGATTCTTTCTCTTAAGAAAAGACAGTGAAAGAAGAGCCACCCTTCATAGGATCCTGACAGAAGACCAAGACAAAGTTGTGAGAAACTTAATGGAGTCCTTAGCTCAGGTAAAATTGCTCATGGACCCTTCACTTCCAGAAGCTGACGGATTTTAGCTGTTATAATCACCTTGAGTTGTAACATATCAGACTGATGGTTTCCAGATACAGGAAGCTGGAGTGCTCATATGATGAAACATACTTACCTTAGGGGCAAAGAGGAAGAGGGAAAGTCAAAACCCTTACTTAGAAACTGCATGCTTGAACATTGGCTATTTTTAAATCAGAAATCAATGTGTCATGTTGGTGAAATTCCAACTAGTCCCTACAAGTTACAAGTTGCAAAGTTAAGTATCTAGTGGTAAAGCGAGCACTCTCTAGATCCAAGTGATCAGGGTAATCTTTAAGCCTTCTTTGGTGTGTTTCTTCATTCTGTCACATAGTGGGCAGTCACTGCTCTGAGCAGACAGGAAACAACAGCTGATACGGCAGAGACCCTTGTGCCATGGGACTCATTCAGATGGAGTTGACAGGCCAGCCACAAGAAATGCAGTAAAGTAAATGAACAGTATGGTGACCAGCAGCAGCAGTTGCTCTTGAGACGGTTCCAGCTCATAGTGGCCCCATGTGTGTCAGAGCAGAGTGTAATCCATAGGGTTTTCAGGGGCTGATTTTTTAGAAATGGATCACCGAGCTTTTCTTTGCGGCATCTCCCTCCTTTCAGTTAATAACTGAGCTCGTTAACCATTCCCGCCAGCCAATAGGATAGAAGGTCACAAGTACTATAAAACAAAAACAGAAAAAGGCAAACTCATCCGTAGAACCGCCGGTCCCTGAGAAAATGCACTATGGAGACTGTTTACAGATGCTACCAAGAATTGTCTTCTCAGCTCCAGGTTTCCCCCAGCTTCAAGGTCCTGATGATAGTTTTCAAGGCGGAGGGCAACAGCTCAGGCTGTTTGTTGTTGTAATACTCCCCAGACATGCTCCATCAGCATTTTTATCCTCTGTTTTGACTCTGAGGGCAGTAGGGACTCATCTACCTGTGTCCCCACCATGGCCCAACTGTTCTATATGATCTCTGTGGGCTACACACAGCTGCTTTCCTTCCTGTGACCTGGGAAATCAACTGCAGGACCCAGGAAGGTAGAGCTGAATTGGTTAGGCAGAGTTTTTAAAGTCTCTCAGCCTGGCACTTTACTTGTTTTCAGCTTTGATTATAAATGGCCTCTTTCTTGACTCTTATTGTACAGCTTCAGCTTGCTTGTCCTGAGAATTCCATTAAGTTCTCTGCTCTCTTATGAGCCTGACATTCTGTCCGGTTGCATTAGGATTTCTCTAACGTCTACCTACTTAGTCTTACAATGTTGTTAAGCGCCATCAAGTTGGTTCCAACTCAGAGTGCCACTCTGCAAAACAGAATAAAGCACTGCCCGATCTTGAACCATCCTCACAATTGTTGTTACACTTGAGCCCATTGCTGCTGCCACTGTGTCAATCCATCTTCTTGGAATCTCCTCTTTTTTACTGACCCTCCACTTTACCAAGCATAATGTCCTTCTCCAGGGACTGTTCTCTCCTTATAACATGTCTAAAATATGAGAGACTAAGTCCCACCAACCTGGCTTTTAAGGAACACGCTGGCTGTATTTCTTCCAAGACAGAGCTGTTTGTTCCTCTGGCAGTCCATGGTACTTTTAGTATTCTTTTCCAACACCCAACACAAATGCATCATTCAGTTTTTTGATTTTCCTTATTCATTGTGCAACTTCCATATGCATATAAGGCAATAGAAAATACTATGGCTTAGTCAGGTGCACCTTAGTTCTTAAACTGATCTCTTTGCTCTTGAGCATTTTAAAGAGGTCTTGTGCAGCTGATTTGCCTAATGCAGTATGCCATTTGATTTCTTGACTGCTGCTTCCATGAGTGTAGTTTGTGGGTTCAAGCAAAATGAAGTCTGATAACGTCAATCTTTTCTCCACTTATCACAGTGAAAGAGTCAAAAAGCCATTGTATACCACTATTTATCTGAAAACCAAGAGGAGCACAGTCTCTACTTTTGAGGACAATGCTGACTCTGGTCCAAGAGAAAGCCAAGAATAAGTGCTCTGGGATGAAGGGTGCTGGACCTCTGAGTTGAGGGTAGGATGAAAATCAGAGATGCTGCCCAGGAGTGGTGGGAGATGTGGAAGCAGTGAGGGCAGTCCTGAACCTTCAGCTTTCTCTCTTGCTTCCCCTTCCTCTTACTGTGGTCATTCAAGGACTGAGCATGGGCTGGGGTAAGATAGGAAAGGGAGCCATGTTTATATGGAAGGAGCTGCTTGGCAGCCATTGGTATTCATTCATTCACTAGCAGTCACTGAGCATGCACTGAAGAAGCAAGCGCTATTCTGTGTGTTGGAGACACTACAGTGAACAAAACTGGGGGCGGGGGGGGAGTCTGCATCCTATTGAGGCTGACAGTCTAGTACTGGAAAAAATAATAATCAAAGATTAATTAAATATATAATAAAACCACTGTTTTCTGTGGCCCAATTTCTGTTCTTCATATTTCATGTGTATGTATTCATTTAAGGAGTCTTGGTGTGGCTATATAGAATAAGCACTGGACATCTCATCAAAAGGTTGGTGGTTCAAACCCACCAATTGCTCCTTGGAAACCCTATACAGGGTTGTTATGAGTGAGAACTGACTCAACAGCACTTCACAACAGCAACGATATTCATTTAAAGGAGCCCTGATAGCCAAGTGGGTTATGCACTGCCCTGCTAACTACAAGGTCAGCAGTTTGAATTCAACAGCTGCTCTGTGGGAGAAAGGGGAGGCTTTCTGCTCCTGTAAATATTTGCACCCTTGGAAACACTATACAGGGTCACTATGAATCAGACCCGACTCGATAGCACACAGCAGCAGCGGCCGTAGTACTGTTGGCTTCCTGTACAGTTAGTTGAGGGAACTGAGGCACAGAGAAGTTGAGTAGCTTGCAGCCCTACATTTTGGAGTCAGGATATGAATCCAGGCAGTCTGACGCCCAAGTCTATGCGCCTAACTAACTCATTGCACTGTGTCTCTGTGTACCAGGTGGTGACTGCTTGGAGGGCATAAGCAATACAGGACTGGTGTGGGGTGTGTGGGAAGGAGAGGAGATTGGCACTGGCCACTGTGCAGGGAGGACTCTTCCTGTGGACACTAGTTCAAGACACTAGGCCAGAAATAGATAGAAATCAAGAATTGCCTAAAACTCTTAATCATCCCAAAAGGATGTGTTTTCAGAAAGTATCTATTTGTGTGGGGTGTTTGTCTTTTTCTCTTTATGGATTGAATTGTGTGCCCCCCAAATATGTTCCGATCATTATCCCTCTAGTTACGGATGTAATCCTGTTTGGAAATGTTGTTAGGTGCCATCGAGTTGGTTCTGACTTATAGCGACCCTATGCACAACAGACAGCATCACAACAGAATTAACCAGTGCCGGTCCTGCACCAGTCTCAATGTTGTTACATTTGAGTCCATTGCTGCTGCCACTGTGTCAGTCCATCTTGTTGGGGGTCTTTCTCTTTTTTTGTTGTTGACCCTCCACTTTAGCAAGCACAATATCCTTCTCAAGTAGCCGGTTCTTCCTAATAATATGTCTGAAGTATGAGAGATAAAGTCTCACCATCCTGGCTTCCAAAGAGCATTCTGGCTGTACTTCTTCCAACACAGATCTGTTTGTTCTTTTGGCAGTCCATGGTACTTTGAATATTCTCCTCCAATACCATAGCTCAAATGCATCAATTCTTCTTCAGACTTCCTTATTCACTGTCCAACTTTCATATGGATATTTATTGAAAATAGTATGGCTTGGGTCAGGCGCACCTTAGTCCTCAAACTGACATCTTTGTTCTTAAGTGCTTTTAAAAGGTCTTGTGCAGCAGATTTGCCTATTGCAATATGTCGTTTGATTGCTTGACTTCTGACTTGAGTGTTGTTTGCGGATCCAAGCAAAATAAAGTCTTTGACAACTTCAATATTTTCTTCATTTTTCATGATGTTGTTTATTGATCCAAGCCGTATGGATTTTTGCTTTCTTTACTTTGAGATTCACTCTACACTGAAGGCTGGAGTCTTTGATCTTCATCAGTAATTATTGTAAGTCCTCTTCACTTTCATAAAGCAAGTGTCATCTACATATTGCAGGTTGTTAATGAGTCTTCTTCCAATCCTGATGCCATGCTCTTCTTCATATAATCCAGCTTTTCAGATTATTTGCTCAGCAAGCAGATTGAATAGCACATTTGGAAATACAGTTTCGTTCTTGTGATCATGAGACCGTACCATGATGTTGTTGTTGTTGTTAAATGTCATCAAGTTGGTTCCGACCCATAGCGACCCTGAACAGGGTTTCTGAGGCTGTAGATCTTTATGGGAGCAGAAAGCCTAATCTTTCTCCCGCGGAGCAACTGCTAGTTTCGAACTGCTGACCTTGCTATTTGCAGCCCAATTCATAACCACTACGCTACCAGGGTACCATGATAGTGTGTCCTAAATCTTTTCACTTCTGAGTTTTACAAAGAAGAGATCAGACACTGAAGCAGGCACACGGGCGGAAGACATCTGTTGTGTAAGGACTACCAAGGAACATTGGAACACCCAGGCCACCGACAAGGAAGAAATCAACAAAGCCCAGCCCCTGATTGGAACTTTAGCTTTCCGAACTTTGAGAAGATAAATTTCTGTTCGTTAAAGCCACCTACTGTGGTATTACTGTTACAGTGACACTAGGAAACTCCAGCAGTCTCCATCAGGACTGGGACCACCATGCTGTTTGCTGTAGTCCCAGCCCCAGCACAGAACCTGGTGAGAGAACTCCCTTCTCCAGCTTATGACTTCCTGTTTTTTAAAAGCTTACTTAAGTGTTCTCTATAAAAGGAGAAACCAAAGAAAACTTCAAAAGCAATTATCCGTTTGAAAAAAAAAAAAAGAGGAGAAAGGAAAAAAAGCAACCATTAGCGGGCATGCCTTATAACCACAGTGGAATCTACTCGTCAGATCATGTGTTAAAATCCAGAATCATCAGGATAGCAAGAGTCCTTCTGCTAGGACATTGTAAATCATTTTTGTGAAATCACACCACAGTTTAGTGGTGGAGCAGGAACTGGAAGCCAATTTATCAGTGGCTATTTCAGCTCATTGAATTTCATGGTGAGGAGTTTGAGACCAACTTCAACATGCCTTAGTTTGAATCCTGAGTCCACCATTTAAAGGCTGTGAGACTTGAGCAGCCTGTGTAAGGAAAATGATAGTATCACCTATATGGTTGCTGTAAAGGAATATCTTGGTTTCTTAGTGATGCTATCATAGAAATACCACGAGTGGTGGTGGTGGTAATGTGCCACGCAGTCGGTTCTGACTCATAGCGACCCTGTGCAGGGTTTCCGAGGCTGTAACTCTTTACGGGAGCAAAAAGCCTCATCTTTCTCCCATGGAACAGCTGGTAGTTTCGAACTGCTGACCTTGCAGTTCGTAGCCCGATTTGTAACCACTATGCTCCCAGAGCAGGTGGCTTTAATGAACAGAAATTTATTTTCTCATAATTCAGGAGGCTACAAGTCTGAGTTCAGGGCATGGCTTTAGGAGATGCTCCCTCCATACCTATTTAAGCTTCTATAACTGCCAGCAGCCCTGGGCATTCCTGAACTTTAGAGATGGCTTTCTCCATCAGCTGTCTTCTTCCATCTGTGTATGCCTTGGTCTAGTCTGCTCTTCTTATAACTCAAAAGTGATTAGATTTAGGACCCACCTTATTCTGTTATGGTCTTGTTTACATAACGAAAGAAACCCTTATTTTCAAAAAGTGTTATACTTATGGGCACCAACCAACCCAACCCACGATTGTCAAATTCATTCCAGCTCACAGCAGCCTGTAAGTCAGATTAGAACAACTCCATAGGGTTTACAGGGTTGTACATTTTTGTGGGTGCAGACCATCACATCTTTCCCCTGTGGAGTGGCCAGTAGGTTCAAACTGCCAACTTTTCAGCTAGCAACCTAAGTAAGCTTTTCAGTGTGTAACCCACAGAGTCATCGGGACTTGTCCATTTATAGGCACAAGCGTTAGGATTTCAGCACATTTTGGAGATTACAATACAATCCATAGCAGGTGCACTGTAAAATGTACTTTCCAATACTCACTTCCCCAATGCCTAGGAGGCTTGTTTAGGAAGACACATTAATGAGTTAACAGGAAGAAGCAGGAGTGAGAGCAGAAATCACGATTACGTAAGGGAATGAAAGAGACGAGACAGAAACATTTCCCAGAGCAGAGAACATTCCTTTGTAGGACAGTGGCACACATCAAAATACCAGAAGCAACATGTTTTTCTGTTGTGAAAACAAAGCAAATGTGCAAAAAAAAAGTTTGCTTTTGAATGGTTGGCAAGCGTGAAACTGGTTTTTCACTAAGAGAAACTTCCAATTGCTGAATAACTCACAATTTTTTTTTCTTCTTGAGTATATTTTCATGTTGTTTTGATTTTGCTGGTGATTCTTTACTTTGGGTGCACTTTAGTTTGTGGAGAGTAAAAAAACAAAGTTTCTCATTGTTTCCAAGCTGAGTTCTAAATACTCCCTTAATGTTGGTGTTTGAGCTTTTCGTATAATCTTTTCTTATGAAAAAAACATTACAGGCAGCCTCCAGATGAAAACCTATTGACAGAAAGAACTTAGTGGTTTATTTCTCTTTTGTTTTATTTGTTGTTGTTCAAGTGTTATAGAGTTGCTTCCAACTCTTAGAAACCCATTATAGAGTTTCTGATGAGTGACTGCTAAATTTGAACTGCCAACCTTGTGGTCAGCAATCCAGTGTTTATCCTATAACATCACACCAGGACTCCTGCAAAGTCTTTGTTGGTGGTGGGGCTAAGTGCTGTTGAGTTGGTTCCATCTCATAGCAACCGTGTATATGCTTTCTGAGGAGCAGCTGGTGAGTTTGTACCACCAACTTTGGGTTAGCAGTCCAGTGTTTACCCTATAGCACCACACCAGGACTCCTGCAAAGTCTTTAGTTACTGCTATTATTGTTGACATTGAGATGCGTAGCCACCCTGTATAGAGTTTCTGAGGAAAAACCTGTGGTCAGCAGTCCGTTACTTATTTGATAGCAGCATTCCAGGGCTCACAGAAATTGAATTGTCACAGCCAACTGAGGAATTTCATTTTAATGGTGCAGAATGAAAGGGTGCAAGACGAGATAGAAATGAGCATGTTGAAAGACTTAAAGTTAAATGAGGGTAAATAGCATCTTGCTGTTGTTGTTAAATGCTGGTCCAGTTGGTTCTGATTCATAGTGGCCCTATATAGGGTTTCTGAGGAGCGAATGGTGAGTTTGAACAGTCAACCTTGTGGTTAGCAGCAGTCCCGTGCTTATCTTACGACGCACACCAGGACTCCGAAGTAACATCTTGCTGTATGTGTTTTCTGTACAGAAGAAATCTTCCTTACCCAAAATAAACTTGCAGATTGAGGGAAGGAATTTGTTTTCAAGTATTATATTAGTCTTCTAATCTGTAAAATAGCCTGTTGGGCCATTCTTACAACTAAATATATCACTAATGGGTAAGCAATAGTTTCAGGGATGGAGTTTGAGGTGGATCTTTTAGTTGCAAAGAATTAGTATGTTTTAGAACAGTTGAAGTACCTGGGGTTTGTTCTACGTAGATCCATAGCAATGTGTTAAAACCAGCTTCCAGCAAACTTCAGTCTGTGCAAGTTTACACAGCTTCTGTCTGACTTGGTTGCTACTGGTCCTTTGGGTATGCGGTTTCTGTCCGCCTCTCTTCCTTTGGGTATGAGGTTTCTGTTCACCTCTCTTCCTGCCTCTCGCTGTTCTCACTTCAGTTTTCTTATCATTGTGCGGACTCATGACCCTTTTTTTATGACTTTTCTCTCTAGGCATACTTAGAGCTTGAAAAACCCTATGGCTTACTGCCTGATTCTGCGTTTAGTTCCTAATCAAAATTTCTGAGTCACAGCCTGTCGCTGTTTAAGCAAAGCTTTGTGTATCTGACTGAAATCAGTTTCTGTTACTGAACTCCAACTATGGCAACCCCAGGTGTGTCACACAGTAGAACTATGCTCCATAGGATTTTCAGTGGTTGATTGCTAAGGGCACCACTGGGTGCCTTCAAACCTCCAACCTTGCAGTGAGCTTACGAGTGCATTGTCTGTACCACCCTACAACTTTATAGGATATGCACTGGACTGCTAACCACACGGTCAACAGTTCAAACTCACCAACTACTCCTTGGAGACCCTATACAGGGTCTCTACAAGTCAGAACCGACTTGAGGGCACTTAACAACAGCAATAACAACAAAGGAATTTTTAGAAGTCTTGGTATGGTACTACAAGATAAACACTGAACTGCTCACTGCAAGATCAGTGGTTTGAACCCACCAGTCACTCCTCAGCAACACTATACAGGAACCATCTCGACGGCACTTAACAGTAACAAACAGCAGGACTTTTTATATCTGACCACATCATGACTGTTGGTCAGTGTATGGGGCAGATGTCCTTCCTCCCAAAGGCTGATTCTTTCTCAAGTGTTGGAGAAACCCTAGAGTTAAAAGGGTGGTCTTTTCCTTTAGCAAGAGCATTTTGACAAGCAGTTCTCCTCAGAAAGGGCTGTGTGCATGGTAGATGCATGACTGATCTGTCTAGCCCTGATCCACTCAAGGGACTGTTATTTTTCTTGCCACAGGGGCCTGAAGAGCCTAAACTAAAGTGGGAGCACATCACAACCCTCATCGCAAGCCTCCGAGAATTTGTGAGATCTACTGACCGAAAAATCATAGCCACCACTCTGTCAAAGCTGAAGCTCGAGCTAGACTTCGACAGCCATGGCATCAGCCAAGTTCAAGTGGTTCTCTTTGGTTTTCAAGATGCCGTAAGTATGATACTTCACCGCTATTTTTTCACAAACTCAAGCAAAAATTAGCCAGAAGAAAAGGATAAAACAGAAGCTCTCTCGGTGTCTTTTTCTTTAATAAGAATTTCAATGAACTCCGTTCCTCATGAATGATAAATGTGAGCTATTTGCCCATAGTTCTAAGTATCAAGTTTGTTGTTTTGCTTTTTTGCATTTCCTCAAAGTTAGATACACAAAACTCAATCACCATGGTAAACAGAAAAATGTAAAAACATCTCCCATTGCTGAACTTCTTATGAAGGCATGTAGTGGACCACAGGTGATTTCAATGACATGAATACCATAGTGCTCTTTAGTATTGCACTTTCCAATGCTCTGTGTGGTACGCCATCTAGTGACCATGGAGAAAAATGATGCAGTACAAATTTCGGATACTGTTAGCTGCTGGTGAATGGCTTCCCACACATAGCAACCCTGTATAGGGTTTCCGAGCAGTGGCTGAGGGGTTTGAGCCAATGGCCTTGTGGTTAGCAGTACAGTGCTCATTGCTAAATAAAACCATTGCTGTCCTCCAGTTTTCTCTGGTTTCTATACAGAACATTTTGCAACATACTTGCTTTATAAATGACTACAATTTCCTAGCCAACAATATACTTCAGAGTACAGTGCACCGTGGAATGGAGACCAACCAGTCTCAGGATCTAATGTGTAATGACCGAGAGTGCTCTCTCTTTAAAACTGAATTTCCCTGGTGGTGTGGTGGCTAAGCACTTGACTGCTAACCAAAGGTCAGTGCTCCAAACCTACCCAGTAGCTCTGCAGGAGTAAGATGTGGCAGTATGCATCTGTCAAGATTTACTGGCTTGGAAACTCTCTGGAGCAGTTCTGATCTGTCTAATAGGGTCAGTGGAACTTGGAATCTACTCAACAGGAATGGGTCTTTCTTTGGATGTAACACAAACCAAAAGCTTGTCTTCCTAATTCTAAACAATCTGTCATTCTTGGATAAGACTTATCTGTGGAACTTTGGACCAAGAAGGCCTTAAGCTGCTCCCAAAGACAGCTTAAAGTGTGGGAGCCTGAATGTGGGAGCCTTAAGCGAAGGTTCTTTCCGGTTCCTATGGTGGGAATATGGAGGCACTTGGCAGATTTCATTTAAATTCCAAAGATTCCTTTACCCCTAATGTATTTATTACTACTGTTAAGAAGGTTTCTTGACAAATGTTGTTGTTGTTAAGTGCCTTCAAGCTGGTCTGAACCTCTGACTTTGTGGTTACCAGTCCAGTGCTTATCCTATAGTGCCACACCAGAACTCCAAAAAACATGTGGACTACCAAATGATCCCTAATTTAAAACAAAATTCTAATCCTTCAACAACCACGAATGTTCACTGAGACACTGTAAGCCACTTGGCCTTTGTGCGGTGCCGTGGGCGGGGAGACGATGCCTAATGTGATTGAGATCTTTGGAACGAAAGCTACTTCCAAAACCTGTTACTGATATTAAATTCTAACAGTGCACTTACACTGCAGCTGGGGAAACCCAGCCATCTGCAAAGAGAATGAAATAATTTAGCTCATTTGCACTTGCCCACACATTTGGCTTCCATCCTAGAGGTTGGGAAGCAAATTGGTCGGTAGAATTCATACTGAGATATGTTTAGTTGTAATCCTGGGCCTTGGGCTCAGGTCAGACAGGCAGACATGCACGTGCATGCACACACGTACACACATCCCTCACTGCTCTTGCTCACTCACTCTCCAGAATGGACGTGAACCCAAAGAATAGGTCCTATGTGATATGCTGTTTAATGAAGAAATGCAAGGAGCACATCCTAGTGACAGAAACACCTTCACCTGGCATGCTAACTCTTGAAAAAATATTTCCATTTGCTCAATACTATAACCCACATGGTTTAAAGAAACAGGCAAAGCCTTTAAAGAAATAAAGGTACCGGGACACAATATGAAAGGATTCCTAGAACAGGGATGACCCTTGGAACATTTCCTGTGAAGGTTCCTAGTAAATTAGGGGATTTTGATGAAGATAGACCCAGAGGAGGAGCTGAGCAGTTGAACACCAGGTCTCAGTGTGGGATGGCATCTGGATGACCTTTCCCCCCTGTGTCCCCTGAGGTCTTGTTGTGGAAGTACCCCCCTTTCTTAGAGGCTGGGTCTGCCAGCAGTTGGTAGATATAATCCAAAATCAGCCTCTATTAGCCTGTGATAAAAGATCAATTATAAAGGGGTGTTGCCTCTATCTATTTCAGTATATGAAATATGATTAGGTACTTAAAAGGGTATTCTTGCTCCAGACGTTTTTAATATGAACAGCCTTTCTGGAATATTATAGCAGCTCCGGCTCTGTTTCCAGGGCTATAAACCACTCACTGTAGGAAGTAAACCAAAGCACGCACTGGGGAACCTCTCTGGCTAGCAGGTCATTTCCCTTCGTTACTTTCCGGAGCATCAGGGCATACTGAAACACTTGACAGTATAAAACTGCAGGTTTAAACCAGCAGGACTTTCATTTGTTTTGAAAGATATGTTCACCCCAAACTGGTACACCAATGTTCTCACTGCAGCTTCATTCATGTTGTTGTTGTTGTTGTTGTTAGGTGCCATCAAGTCAGTACCAACTCATAGCGACCTTATGCACATCAGAAGGAAACACTTCCCGATCCTGGGCCAACCTCACTATTGTTGCCACACTTGAGCCCACTGATGTTGCCACTATGCCAATCCATCTCTCTGGAGGTCATCCTCTTTTTCTCTGACCTTCCACCTTACCAAACATGATATTCTTCTCCAGCAACTGGTCCCTCCTGACAGTATGTATGAAGTATGAGAGACAAAGTTTGGCCATCCTGGCTTCCAAGGAGCACTCTGGCTGCACTTCTTCCAACACAGATCTGTTAGTTCATTTGGCAGCCCATGGCACTTTCAGTATTCTCCTCCAACACCGTAACTCGAAAGTATCACTTCTTCTACGGTTTTCCTTATTCACGGTCCAGCTTTTGCATGCATATGAGGTTAGTGGAAATACCATGGCTTGGGTCAGGCGCACCTTAGTCCTCAAGCTGGCATCTTATTCTTCAACACTTTAAAAAGGTCTTGTGCAGCAGATTTGCCTAATGCAATACATCGTTTGATTTCTTGACTGCTGCTTCCATGAATATTGATAGTTGATCCAAGAAGAATGAAGTCCTTGACAACTTCAATCTTTTCTCCATTGATAAGAATGTTGTTTATTGGTCCAGTGGTGAGGACTTTTGTTTTCTTTACATTGAGATGCAATTTATACTGAAGGCTGTGCTCTTTGATCTTCATCAGTAAATGTTTTAAGTCCACTTTCAGCAAGCAAGGTTGTATCATCTGCATATCGCAGGTTGTTAATGAGTCTTCCTCCAATCCTGATGCCATGTTTTTCTTCATAGAACCCAGCTTCTTGGATTATTTGCTTAGCATAGAGGTTGAATAAGTATGGTGAAAGAATACAACCCTGTTGCACACCTTTCTTAGTTTTAAACCATTCAGTGTTCCCATGTTCTGTTCAAACAACTGCCTCTTGGTCCATGTAAAGATTCCTCATAAGCACAATTAAGTGTTCCGGAATACTCATACTTTGCAATGTTGTCTGTAGCTTGTCATGATCCATACACTTGAAAGCCTTTGCGTAGTCAATAAAGCACAGGTAAACATCTTTCTGATATTCTCTGCTCTTAGCCAAGATCTGTCGGACATCAGCAATTATATCCCTCGTTCCACGGCTTCTTCTGAATCCGGCTTGAACCTCTGGCTGTTCTCTGTCAATGTACTATTGCAGCCCCAAATTTAGAATCTCCCCAGATTTTCCTCAGCCTGTGGAGAGTTAAACTGTGGTACACATTGATATCATGGAGTCAACAGCTATAAAAAGGAACAAACTGTTGAGCCACACAGCAACCCAAATGAGTCTCCAAAGAATTCTGCTGAGTGAAAAAAGCCAGTCCCAAAAGGTTGCATATTGTATATGATTCCACTTATATCACATTATTTTTAATTTGCAGCAAAGGTAAATATACCTGTCCAAATACCCTCTGTCAAGCCTGTTTATGTATCACTTTCTTAAAGTGGCAAAGTTCTAGAAATAGAGAAGGGGTAAGTAGTTGGCCTAGCATTAAGAAAGAGGTGGGCAGGAGTGAGTTGGATGTGGCTACAGAAGGGTGAGGTGAGGGGTTCTTGTGAGGATGGAAATGTTCTGTCTTGAGTGTATCAGTGTTAGTATCTAAGATGTGACTATCAGGAGACACAAGGTAAAGAAATACAAGGATGTCTCAGTTATTTCGTTATGGTTGTAAATATATACATGCAACAAACGTTGACTATCTCAGCTGACTTCACATGAGAACATTGTTAAGTATATTTAAAACCTAAGTAGATACTCTCTATATTCTTTCTTTTTTTTAATTGTGGTAAATATATATGTAATAAAACATTTATCATTTCAAGTCTTTGCATGAGAACAGTGTTGATTGTATTGAAAACCCCTTGGTTTTGTCCTTCCTCCTTTGCCTTCTCCACCATCCAGACTGCCGACGACAGGAAAGCGGGTCACTGCATATTCTGAGTCCAAAGAAGCAGCATTCCCCCTCACCAGACTGAATCTAAATCACTTACCTCCCTTGCTCACATGGGGCTCTCTTTAAATGGAGGTGACAAGTGTTCATTTATTTTCCAGTAACGTAGGACATTTATTTACAATTTGAGGTGAAGAAACTTTGTTTTTCTTTAATTTTTATTATTGTTGTTGAGACCATACAGAGCAGCACATACATCAATTCAACAGATTTCTACATTCATTGACATTAATTACATTCTTTGAGTTGTGCAGCCATTATCACCCTCCTTTTTGGAGTTGTTCTTCCTTGATTAACACAAACTCACTGCTCCCTAAGGCTCCCATCTGATCCTTTAAGGTGCTGTCTCAATGGGACCCTGTATAAATAGACCTTTAAAGAGTACAAAGCTCAAGGCAGACATTCTTGCCTAGTTAAGTTAAACAATTGTTTGGTTTTAAGATGAGGATTTTTTGGTTTATGGTTTAAAGATTACCTCAGGACAATCATTTCAGGACTTCATCCAGTCTCCATGGCTCTAGAAAATCTGGAGTCCATGAAAATTTTAAATTCTGTTCTGCATTTCCCCCCTGTTGATCAGGACTCATCTATAGGGTCTTTGATCAAAATGTTCAGTGATGAAAGCCAGGTACCATCCAGCTTCTGGCTTCATGGCAAAGGACAGTTGTTTAGGAAAACAATTAGTCACACATTCCACTTCTTCCTCCTATTCCTGACTCTGTAGTTGTTTTTATAGACAAAACTTCATCCAAATGCCCAGATTTCATACAATTAAGTTTAATAAAATGCTAGCTTCCTTGCAGTCAGCAATTAGACTAAATATCAGTCTCTTTCTGCAGGTCAACAAGGTTCTTCGGAATCACAACATCAAGCCGCACTGGATGTTTGCCTTGGACAGTATCATCCGGAAGGCCGTACAGACAGCCATTACCATCCTGGTGCCAGGTCAGCAATACTTAGTCACTGCAAATATTTAGGGTGTGATATTTGTAAAAGAATTTCTGAGAATGGAAACAAGATTAAAAACAAAACTAGAGGTTTACTGTTTGATCAGCAGTTCACGTATTAAGGAACCCACAACCACGTGCAAGACACGTGGCAGCATTGGAGATTAATAGAGTCCGAGGGAAACCAAAGAACGTCAGAAAAGTCCACGCAGTTTGGGCTGGTTTTTCAGAGGTTCATGAAAACATCCTTCAAATTCTTTTTTCTCTGAAATGTGACTCTGCTACAGAAGAAAAATGTTGTCATTTTGGGGAAGCAGATAACCAATCATCTGCCTGTCTGGAATGCAGGCACTAAAGAGCAGGAGCTGTTGATTATACACAGATCTACAGAAACAGGCTAATTACTGCTTCCAGCAGTTTAGATTACGTAACTTCTCATATCCAGTCTCTGCCCTGCGAACCCAGGTAAAAGTCATTCTTTTTTGGCATGGCATAAGGGACTCTATGTTGGGCTTAGTACCAATGGCCAAATAGTGGAGAGTCCTCTCAGTCTATCATTTCTTATGTCTGTTTAGTGCCCTTAAGACCATGATAGCTTATTTTTTAAATCTTTCAAAGCCACCAAATAACATTATATATAGTAATGAACCATCAAACAAAATGTATAGCATGAGTGAAGAAGACCTGGTTCCTAGGATTTCAAGAGCATTTTTGGATAGGAATAGAAAGTGACCCAAATCAAAATTTATTTCTGTGCACAGATGTCTGTGCCCACAGACATATAAACCTATGCCATCCTTCCCTGAGGCTTGAAACATGCAGGAGTGCTTTGAAAGGACAGCTTCCTGAGCCTCGCCCCAGGCCTATTGAGTACAAATCTGCTGAGAATAAACTCAAGGAATTTCAGTTTAAAACTGCTCCTGGTTATTTAATGCACAGCTGGGTTTATAAATCACTGGTCTACACAGACCACAGTTATGTTGGTACTAAAGTGGGGGGTTAATGTGTTACATTGCAAGGTCAGCGGTTCAAGCTCACCAGCTGCTCCTCAGAAACCCTATATAGGGTTGCTATGAGTCAAAACCAAGCTGACCCGATGCACTTACCAATAACAACAAGATACAAAGAGGTAACTGTTGGCGTTTAAAAGGTTTATAGAGTGGGTGGGGAACGAGGTAGCTCCATACAATAAGCACTAAAGTATAGACCACGTGGTCTGAGAGTTAAGCTCTCGCTCCTCTGGACAAAGATGAGGCTTTCTGTCCCCGCAAAGATTTACAGTCTCGGAAACCCAGTACAGGGTTGCTGTGAGTTGGAACCGACTGATAGCACTTAACAACAACAATTTGGGCAAAATATTGAATGATGCAGAAAGCATCAAAAGAAGATGAAAGGAATACACAGTCAGTGTACCAAAAAGAAATGGTAAATATTCAACCATTTCAAGAGATGGCATGTGATAAAGAACCAATGGTACTGAAGGAAGAAGTCTAAGGTACACTGAAGGCATTGGCAAAGAACAAGGCTCTGAGAATTGATGAAATAGAAAATGAAATCTTTCAACAAACTGAGGCAGCACTGGAGGCACTCACTCATCTATGCCAAGAAATTTGGGAGACAGCTACCTGGCCAAGTGATTGAAAGAGATCAATATTTGTGCCTATTCCAAAGAGAGGCGACCTAACGGAATGTGGAAATCATCTGACACTATCATTAATATCACATGTAAAGAAAATTTTGCTAAAGATCATCAAAAAACTGCAACAGTACATTTACAAGGACCTGCCAGAGGGTCAAGCTGAATTCAAAAGGATCTTGGCTAAAAACAGAGACCTACCTGAAAGATTTATTGACTATGCAAAAACTTTGGACAAGCTATGGACAACATTGTGGAGAATGGGTATTTCAGAACATTTAATTGTGCTCATGATGAAACTGTACATAGACCAAGAAGCAGTCATTTGAAAAGTATAAGGGGATACTGAATGGTTTTAAACCAGGAAGGTATGCACCAGGGTTGTACTCTTTCACCAAAGTTATTCAACCTGTATGCTGAGTGAATAATCTGAGAAGCTGGGTTATGTGAAGAAGAACATGGCATCAGGATTGGAGGAAGACTCATTAACAAGTTGTGATGTACAGATGATACAACCTTGCTTTCTGAAAGCGAAGAGGACTTAAAATACTTATTGATGAAGATCAAGGACTACAATTTTCATTATGGGTTGCACTTTAATGTAAAGAAAACAAAAATCCTCACCTCTGGACTAATAAATGGTGGTGGTGGTGTGCCGTGAAGTTGGTTCTGACTCATAGCAACCCTATATAGGGTTTCCAAGGCTGCAAATCTTTAAAGAGCAGAAAACCTCATCTTTCTTTCACAGAATAGCTGGTAGTTTCAAACTACTGATCTTGTGGTTAACAGCCCAACTCATAACCCCTGTGCTACCAGAGCTCCTTGGACTAATAACTAACATCATGATAAATGGAGAAAAGATTGAAGTTCATTTTTCTTAGATCCACAATCAGCAGTCATGGAAGCACACATCATATTGCATTAGGAAAATCTGCTGCACAAGACATCTTTAAAATCTTAAACAGCAAAGATGTCTCTTTGAGAACTAAAGTGGGTCAAATCCAAGGCATGGCAGTTTCAATAGCCTCATATGCATATGAAAGTTAAACAATGAATTAGGAAAACCATAGAAGAATTAATGTATTTGAGTTATGCAGTTGGGGAAGAATATTAAAAATACCATCAACTGCCAGAACAAACAAATCTGTGTTAGAAGACATACAGCCAGAATGCTCCTTAGAAGCTAGGATGACGTGATTTTGTCTCTCCTACTTTGTACCTATTATCAGGAGGGACCAGTCCCTGAAGAAAGACATCATGCAGGTAAAGTAGAGGGTCAGTGAAAAAGAGGAACCTCCCCCACAATGAAATGGATTGACACAGTGGCAGCAGCAGTGGCCTCAACCTTACAATCACTTACAAACAACAGTGATTGTAAGGTTGGCACAGGACCAGGCACTGTTTCATTCTATTGTGCATGGGGTTGCTATGAGTCAGAACCAACCCAACAGCACGTAACAATAGTATTGAAAATGCCTGTCCTCAAATTTCCCTGCTATCAATTGTTTTTAGATATTATAATGCTACAATTGTTCTTGTT